>NC_137056.1:16821638-17029138 GCF_032717465.1 Coenobita brevimanus | reverse complement strand
TAGAAAAATATATGGTAGAATACTCATTAATAGGGTTAAGCATATGACAGAGGAGCTAGTTGGAGAAGAACAAGGGGGATTTAGGAAAGGACAAGGGTGTGTTGATCAGATATTTGTTCTAAGATGTTTAGTGGAGAAGTATCTAGAGAAGGGAAGGAAAGTGTATGCTGCCTTCATGGACTTGGGGAAAGCTTATTACAGAATAGATAGGCAAGGTATGTCGAAGGTATTAAGAATATATGGAGTGGAGGGGAAATTGTTAAGTGCTGTGAAGAGCATGTACGAAGGAGCTAGGGCTACGGTGCGAGTGGATGGTGAGCTGAGTGAGTTCTTTGATCTCAATGTGGGACTGAAACAGGGTTGTGTGATATCTCCATGGCTGTTTAATATATACATGGATGGGTTGTAAAGGAGGTGCAGGGTAGGGCAGTGGATGTGGGGCTGGCTGTAATGAATGAGGGTGAGATTTGGAAGATTCCGGTGTTGCTGTTTGCTGATGATACAGTATTATTGAGTGAAGATGAATGGGAGTTGCAAGGTTTGGTGAATGAATTTGGGACAGTGTGTAGGAAGAGGAATCTGAAAGTTAATGTAAACAAGAGTAAAGTTCTGGTGTTTGAGAGGAATGATGTCACAGAATGTACAGTGAGGTTGGATGGTGAGGATATGGAGAATGTGAGTGCATTCAAGCACTTGGGTAGTGTGATGAGTAAGGATGTAACCTTGGGGGATGAAGTGCGTGAAAGGGTACAGCAGGGAAGGAGGGTTGTTGGTTCACTGAAAGCAGTGATGAGAAATAGGGAGGTGAGTATGGAAGTTAAGAAGTCACTGCATGATAGTATTGTGATCCCTACCCTGACGTATGGAAGCGAGGCGTGGACCTTGCAAGAGGGGAACAAGTCAAGAGTGAGAGTAGTGGAAATGAGCTACTTGAAAGGAGCATGTTGAGTGACATGGAGGGACAGGTTGACAAATGAAGAAGTGAAGGAACGTTGTGGGGTGGATGTGGTTGTGGTTGAGAAGATAAAGAGAAATACACTGAGGTGGTTTGGACATGTGGATAGAATGGAGAATGAAAGACTGACTAAGAGGGTGAATGTAGGTGAGGTGGAGGGAGGGAGAGGGAGGGGTAGACCGAGGATGAGGTGAAGGGATGAAGTTGAGAGATATATGAGGGAGGGGGGGGTGAGTTGAGGGGAGGGTAGTCAAATGGTGGGTGACAGAGCGACTTGGAGGCGTTTTGTCTGCGGCCACCCTTTGCGGGATTAGGGCGTCGGGCTATAGATAAACAGATGGATAGATAAATACAATAACATTAAAGTAATATCAGTTATAATAAACAGCAAAAAACATTACCGCAAATTTGTTATTTAGGTTAACTCCATACGATTTTATGCAACATGAAATTTTTCTTTCGTCTTGAGAAGACTAATTGTGCATTATCGAGTGAAGGGTTAAACGTTACCGAAGAAACTGAGGATCTTGAACAAGACGAAGGTGAAACACTGGTATCCGAGCCACTGTTTGGGTTACAGTGGGGTGGGATGGTGGGGGGGGAGGGGGAGGTGAATCGCAAAGCTTGATTTAGCCGAGCTGATGTCATTCTCTCTCGTCTGAGAAAGAATAGAGGATCTGATATGTAACAAACTTCCAGCATTAGCATACCGTATTCACAGCATGTAAGGGTGGTGAGAATTAGAATTAGTCAATTGATAAAGGAATATACTGATACAAAATAGATATAATAATATTTAGGTACAAAATAACTTGCGTTAAATATATGCCATCCTTTATTCATACGGCGATATCTATAGTGCCCTTAAATTAAAGATGTGGTACAGGGTAAACCAAAAATATCCTCTCACTATCACGCATTGCGATAATCGAACCTGGAACCTTTCAGCTGCATGTTTAACACTCAGACAGCTCTATCATACCAGTGCCCAAAAGCGTTAATCTAATCTCTTTGGAGGACTGTCTTGCTCGAAAAATATATACGAGCTTTCAAGTGTCTGTCTTATGGACTGTTTGGGTCGAAGGTGTTTTAGTTAGAATACCAATACAATAATGTGATATTACAGTTCTGAATTATAAGGGACAACATCAATATTGCTTGTATTTGGTGATTATAGCCTATTAAATATTTACAAGGTTCCTTAGCCTTTACATCTATACCTTACTTGATGATCCATAAAGATGTTAGTTTCTTGAATAGTCTCATTGGTTGGTGTTTAGTTTAATGGTGTAGGAAAGAATCTGCTCATCGAATATCACGCTGCGACTATGAGGTGGCAATAAACCTCGTTCATGGCCTAGCTGAGGATCGACTCCAGGCCTCTCCTCTGCGATTCAGAAATTCTCCTGCTCCGCAACGATAACCCCTTCAAGGATAGTTTACTCTGTAACTCTTACTTGAGAGAGAGAGAGAGAGAGAGAGAGTTGGGGGGCGGGGGTTACTCCAGTAACAAGGGGCGAGGTTTCTGGTGGCGAGCGAAGAGTGCAAGAGAGGGAGGGAAGGCGAGAGATGAGAGATGGAGGGAATTACAGTGTTACCATTAGAGACCTAATTCTTGTTTTCCACACCTGCGTCAGGACAGAGGTCCACAATAGTACATACCGTGTCGACTTGGATGACGGCATCCTCCCTTATGTTTGCTTCCAAACTAATCATGTTTGTGAGGCTTGTATTTAAATAATTTTCCCTTAAGGTAACTCCATAGCCAAGAAAGTATTCTTGAGTTAATGACGAGAATTAAAAATAGGCCATCAGAAACAAAGTGCTGCTTGATCACCAACGCAATAAACTAACTGATGCCCACTCAAGTTTGCGTTGCTAGGAGAGGATTAATTCATCTACGTTTGTCTCTTGAAATTCAAATGTTTCAGAGTTTCTCAAATGCAGTATAAAACTGACATACAGTAGACTGTAGTTTGTAAGTATTATCTAAGACTAAAGTCTTCGGTCATAGGAAATTTGTTAATCACGAGATGGCGCCTAAATTGTTGCTCAGAGGCGCAGTAAGCAAGTGGGAGGAGTGTTAGTGTGATGGAGAGGGAGGGGGGTAGTCAGTGGGTGGAGTGTTAGCGTGATGGAGAGGGAGGGGGGTAGTCAGTGGGAGGAGTGTTAGTGTGATGGAGAGGGAGGGGGGTAGTCAGTGGGTGGAGTGTTAGTGTGATGGAGAGGGAGGGGGGTAGTCAGTGGGTGGAGTGTTAGTGTGATGGAGAGGGAGGGGGGTAGTCAGTGGGAGGAGTGTTAGTGTGATGGAGAGGAGGGGGTAGTCAGTGGGAGGAGTGTTAGTGTGTTGGAGCGGGAGGGCGGTAGTCAGTGGGTGGAGTGTTAGTGTGATGGAGAGGGTGGGGGTAGTCAGTGGGAGGAGTGTTAGTGTGATGGAGAGGGAGGGGGGTAGTCAGTGGGAGGAGTGTTAGTGTGATGGAGAGGGAGGGGGGTAGTCAGTGGGTGGAGTGTTAGTGTGATGGAGAGGGAGGGGGGTAGTCAGTGGGAGGAGTGTTAGTGTGATGGAGAGGGAGGGGGGTAGTCAGTGGGAGGAGTGTTAGTGTGATGGAGAGGGAGGGGGGTAGTCAGTGGGAGGAGTGTTAGTGTGATGGAGAGGGAGGGGGGTAGTCAGTGGGAGGAGTGTTAGTGTGATGGAGAGGGAGGGGGGTAGTCAGTGGGTGGAGTGTTAGTGTGATGGAGAGGGAGGGGGGTAGTCAGTGGGAGGAGTGTTGGAGCTTGTGTTCACTGATTCAAACTCGTGTGTCGACCAAGCAGTGAAACTGAATATTTCTGAGGCATGTTTAGGTGCATAAAACAATTAGTCAGAACTAATAGTTAAGTAATGCGATAAATAATATCCTAAAAATGGTACTAAGTTAAATTTCATGTGGTAAGAGCTTTCCCATGACTATACAAATCGTGTGACGTAAGTCACTTTTTATCCTTTTTTTTTTTTTTTTTTGTATCTCAGTGCCTGTAAAACTTATCTGTAGCAACTATATATTTCTGTACTGACACTACAGTGTTTATATATCCCTCTATTAATCTCTTTTCGCGCATTTAATTGTACTAATCAGTAGTATTATTCATATCAAATAATATAAATGGATGTATAGTCCATCGCTGCAAAGAGAGTTTTTAGCTTTTTGGTTGGTATGGGTATCACTGAGAATGATATATCGGTTGGCATTAAAAAGAAGAATATCATCTGATGTTAAGACTCCTTCACACAGTCAGTATTTCTTTACTGTACCATGCTGTCAATATTATAAATACAAAACAATGCAAGGTCATATGATCGGTATTATGGACCAACTTGTCAGGCTGTGCTACCATTTGACATGTCTTTTAATGAATGTATTGTGCCTCGGTTTCTACAGTGGCACTATTTTACCTCATCCACCCACCTAAGCACCAACCGTCACCCAAACCACCCATACTCACTCACCCATGTGTGGTACGCTCGTCACCGTGTTTGTCGTCTGGAAAGCCATAGATCCCTCCAGCCACCAACTCACAAACCGCACCCACCCTACCCATATGCCCAGCCCACACTACCACTCCATCCCATCAAACCACCCACAAATCCAACCACCCCACCCTGCCCACCTACCACACCCAGCTCGCCATCACAGTCATTTCACCCACCTCAGCCACTTTGTCCACCACACCCGCCCACTACTCCACCCTCCTCCCTTTTTCACCCTAACCATCCATCGATCCCATCCACCCTGTCCATCCACCCACCCCACTCATCCGCCCACCAACCTACCTACCCAGCCACTTAGTCTGGACTATCAGATGACTTGCAACTTTACACACACACACACACACACACACACACACACACACACACAGGGAGAGGTGCTTTTATAGTATAGATTGCTGTACCTTAAACCAAACCTCCCCACCATATCAACCTTACCACCGCCACACCAACTCACCATGCCAGAAATTCAAGAATTCGTGGGAGCTAATTTCAAACTTGTCTTCGTTTAAATTACTTATATAAACAACCATATTGGTTCATGTTCTCCGTAAAGAGTTGTAGGCTACTACAGGATTCTAATATAAAAGACATTTTTCACCTATATCTACGTTAAAAACGCGAAAAGAGCAGCTTGGTGCAATCATATTTAACGATCAAGTTCCGAAAACAATTGTTTGCCCTTCATATTGTTTCAGCTCGAAAATTAATCCATGTATTTCAGCTTTAAGGTAGTGGAGTGTTCGTAGGGAACCTCAACTTCAGAAGGAAGAGGACAACGTGTACACGTGAATAGCATCTTTATTACGAACGTTTCGACATTTAAAATGTCATCATCAGTGATTTAAAAGGGAAAAAATCAAATTAGAACACTATAACTCAATCACTATAATGTGTGGTGAAAAACACACACAGACACATGGTCTAAAAAAGTAAAATAGAAAAGAAAAAAAAAAAAAGCAAGAGATGGCAAATAGTACCAAAACAGAGTCATATAACACAATGAGGTCCTGCATATATAGTGTTATTTAGAGATGGGTTATGGGTCACTATACTGTATAATGATTCTAGCAATCTTATGTTAATAGTTGATGAAGAAGCTAATATTTTAAAATACATTTTAGTATGATATCACAGGATTCACAATGGTCTCTTATTGCTGAGTTGAGGAGTGACCTGAGTCTTCCGTTTGTCCTGCTCGACTGACCCATATGTTCGTCAGTCCTAACCTTGAAAGCACGGATTATGCTACAGATATACCCGGCCTGGCAACCTGGCCAAGTGAAACAATAAACAATAGACGAACGTAGCTTCCACGGAACAGGGTGTTTAACGTGAAAAAAAAAGCCAATTTTGAATGAATTGCTTATTATAATCTCAGTCAATTTGAGGATAAAATTTAACAAAGCTGTGAACTAAACCGTTTATATATATATATAGTGAATGTAGGGAAGAGTAAAGTGATGGTCTATGAGAGAGGTGAAGTCAGTGAATGTACAGTAAGGTTAGATGGTGAGGGAAATGAAAAATGTGAGTACGTTTAAGAAATGGATAGTGTGATGAGTAAGGATGGAAGTTTGGAGGGTGAAGTGCTTGAAAGGGTACGGTACAACAAGAAAGAAAGGTTGCTGGTTCCTTGAAAGCAGTGATAAGAAACAGGGAAGTGAGGATGGAAGTGAAAAACTTGCTGCATGACAGTATTGTGATACCAACTCTAACGTACGGAAGTGAAGCTTGGACGTTGTTGGAAGGACACAAGTCAAGAGTGAGAGCAGTGGAAATGAGTTATTTAAGAGGAGCCTGTGGAGTCACATGGAGTAACAGGCTGACAAATGAGGATATAAAGGAGCGTTGTGGTGTGAATGTGGATGTGGATGTGATAGGAAGAGTTAGGAGAAACACAATGAGATGGTTTGGCCATGTGGAGAGGATGGAGGGTGAGAGACTGACGAGGAAAGTGTATGTGAGTGAGGTGGAGGGGGGGAGAGGGAGAGGGAGGCCGAGGATGAGATGGAGGGATGGAGTAATATATGTTATAGAGATAATGACTACCGTTACGGATAAACCTATGGATATGATGAAATAATCCAGAGTAAATGATGTTTACTGATTTGATGACACTTCCCCATACATCATTTACCTGGTTTCCGTCTCCCTATCCTTCGCCCTCTCACTTTGCCTTTCCTCCTCTTATCCTTGTCCTTCAACACGTTATTGCCGTGGCTTTCTCTCTCCTTTCGTATGTACAGTACTTCATACTCATCTGTGTTAAATCTTTATTTAACTTTCATCACTACCTATGTGACCGTTCTCACCCTTCACCCCTGTTAGACGAAGCCGTATTATTATGCTTCTTTCCCGCCACACTTCAGATGCCGTTTCATACATGGGTTCTGACTGACACATCCGTTCACATAGTGTCTCCATTACTGGATCCCTACATCATCAGTGGTCCTATTCTAGTGGATACTGGTATTACAGAGAAACGTAGAAAGGATGAAATGTAAAAGATTACACAGATTGTACTGATGTAACGAGGGATTTTATGGCTGAGCCCTTGATTGTGACAGGACCAATATCACCTATACTAATGACACAATCTCATTATCTGGTTGTAACTGTTCTGTCAGCTGATCTTGTCTCATTTTTATTAAAATATTACTTCATATAGTACGTTCATCCTTGGATGCTGCCAGTCATTGTAACTCATGTGGACATCGCTTTCACAGACCATTGTGTCTTCTATATTTCCTATTTTAAACTCCTTGCTCTTACTCTTTCGACTAAGATGAATGCATAGATGAATGAATGGATGAGAAAAAAGAACATTTCATAAACTTGTTCGTAGCACTGGTCGGCCTAAGCAGATTATAAGAGTGTAGCCGTTAATAACATTGGAAGAATGTCGGAACAGTGACACCGGACGTTTTAGTATTTGAATGGTCCCAGAATAGATATATTAGCTTACTCTGACTTGGTGATAATGGCATGACACATTTATAAACTCTAATAACTCGTGAAAAAATTAATACTAATCATTAAACTGGCAAATTTTCATTAGCAACAGGCATAATATATCATGTCCATCATATCGAGTAACTTGCAGTGAACTCCAGACGTTCAGATGCTTCACAACACGCTTTATAAACCTCAGAAGCTATCTGGGGAGAGGGAAGGAGGGAGGGGGTGTAGAGGGGGAGAATGCCACGTGCCACATCAAATCGCCCGCCATGAAAGGAACGAAACTTCTGAGGCCAATAGCACATCCACGCACCAAAGTTTCTGTACCCCCTCGGTGGAAGGAAGTGGAAGTCAGGGTTAGAAAGAGGGCAGGCGAACGGACAACCGTGAGTGGTAGCTTGGTAATGAGCTATTAGGCGAATGGTTAGAAACTTAATGAAACTGGATTCGGAATATTTCCATGCTATTCGCCTGCAAAACATTATGCGTTCGTAACATACATAGCATATATCATAACATTGACTACTATGTTATCATGGAGTCCTGTGAAACTGGTCCAGACACGACCCATCTGTTTCGGATCCTCATCATACAAATAAAACACCGAGCTAGTTGTAAATAAGCTGCGACTGGTCATTACCACTGCACTGATAATATTTGTGAACATGTTATTCCTGTATTGTCTATAGCTATAATATAGAATGATTGTGGATTTAATACTGATTCCCAAAGTACCTGTGTGAACAGTTATGAATATTAAAATTATTCTGTGTGGACGAATAAACCACATTGTGATAGGCAGCGGAGAGCAGTCACCAATAATTAACTACAGATGAAATTAGAAGTAAACAACACAAAATGTTATGAGACAACGAAGATACAGCTGTGGTATCCTGCTCCGGCTCGTTATCCAGGCCTTAACCGTTGCTTCACCTCATTCGTGCGTTATTTTCTCCAGTCTCTGCCTCTTCTATTACTCTTACTTCCCGGTATCCTCCTACTGCGAGCCGTCATATTCCTTAGGGCAGTGGTTCTCAACTCGTTTCAGGCCATGGACCACCAGCCCAATTAAAAAAAATATCGTGGACCATTTCCTTTTTGAGTAATGATAAATAAAGCATAGACAACAAACATTTTGGCTAGAAATATATTTCTTACAAACAGAATTTCGAGAAATGATTTAAAATAGTAGACAGCTGACATTTTGGTCTGAAATATATTCTTTCAAAACATAATTTACAGGAAATACATGAATACGTCTCTAACATTTTGCTGTGAAATTCATTTCTAACAAACAGAATTTTTAAATTATGTAGAAGTATACAACCAACATTTTTCTTTGCAAACAGACTTTTGGATTCTCATCTCACTGACAAGCTTTTTAATGTTAGGAGTGGTACTTGGTAATGCACAATGAATATCGCTTTCCACTGCAAGCCGATTCCTCTGTTTGAACTTAATGTGCAACAAACATGAAAATCTGTTCTCACACATGGAAGTTGATGCCAATGGCAGAAGACATCTGGCTACATGTGTTGACAGATCTGGGTATCAGTCATACTGGAATAATCAATAGGATTAATACAATAAGATGAATGGCCAGTTATTTATTTTGATAAAATTTTTCGTACTGAATTTTCAGTAAATATAAAAATATATGCACCAATCTCCAGTTTATTACCAAATATAATGAACGTCCTGTGGACCACCCAAAAAGTCACCATGGACCACCAGTTGAGAAACACTGCCCTAAAGCCCCTGTCACACATACGCGACTCAAGGCCTGACCGCGGCGCAACTAGAGGTCGTAAAGGCCCTCTCCCACTTCGGCGTAAATAGGCACGATGAAGCCACGATGAAAATCGTGGCCGAAGTCGGTGATGTGTCGACGACTTTGACCAAGAATCGTGGTGTCGGCGTAATACCGGCGACACCAGTACGACAAAACGCCGACACCTCGGCGGAGTATACAATATAACCGGCGACTAGTAGCCGACACATCGCCGATTTGTCGGCGTAATGGGCAAGCATTATTCTAAATTCACATTTTAAAGGTTTTTTTTTTACGGCGATTCAACGGCGATAAAGGTACAACGGCGGCGTGCTGTCTACGATGTATCGTCGATGTGTCAGCGAATGCATCGGCGCCAATGCGGAATAAATCGCACGCACCTCGCAGACAAAATGCCGAGGCCATCGCAGGTGCCTCGCCGTCATCGGCGTATTTAAGGCGATTAATCGACGGTTCATCCGCGAAATGTCGGCGATATATCACCGACATTCATAAGATGAAATATTACTGTCGCACAACCCGCCACGTATCGTACGGTTTACGTAAGCTATGTCGTATTAACCACCGATGCATCGCCGATATATTGCCGATGACCATGCAACCTCTCAATGGCTTTTTTCACCGCTGACGCCTCGCCGATGTCGGCGATCATACGCGGTTTATACACCGGGTAATCGCCGACGTCGCCGAGGCGTCGCCTTGTTGTCAACGACTAATCTGAGAAATTTTACAAAAACGTGGAGGGTCACGACGTTTTCATGCAGCATGAAAACGTCGTGGCCCCCAACGACAAATTTCCACCTCGTGCGACGTATCGGCGACATGCCACGAATGGACAAGATTTTGATCACGAATACCCATGATTAGGGATTTTTGACACATCGTGACTTTATCTTCCCCACTTTCGCCGAAGTGGGAGAGGGCCTTAACGGCTCTTGTCATCGGTCGTCCCTTGATTCTCTGACAAAGCCCGGACTCCGGAGGGCGGTCGTGAGCCTCTTGGATGACTCCTCGAGCCTCAAGAATTTTTAACGTGTGCATTAAAAAATCGTGGCTCACTCACTTGCCAAAAGTCGGGTCACAGTTGCATCGTAGTCGGGAGTGTCATATGTCGGTTGTGAAGCAGTCTTAGCTCAATTGGATGCGCCGTGATACGGTCGCTGCATGTCGTGATGCTATCGCTGACAAAAAATCCGTTATGAATGCGTGTACCTCATCAACTGACTAGACACAGGAGAGGTCCATGGTGATGCGCTGGGTGTCATTGGTGGTTCAGGTGTGATGCCCCACCCCACACTGGGTGTCATTGGTGGTTCAGGTGTGATGCCCCGCCCCACGCTGGGTGTCACTGGTAGTCTAGATGTGATGCCCTGCCCCTCGCTGGATGTCATTGGTGGTCTAGATGTGATACCCCGCCCCATGGGTTGGTCATGGGGGGACATGAGGGGGTTCTGGGGGGGTTGGGGTGCATTCCCCAAATGCATCACGCAGTCGTCTTGTGTTCGTGGGCGGTCGTATCACGGTCGTGGCTGACAAAAATTTGTTAAATTTCAAATTTGAAGACTCGTAGCTCCGTCGCCTCGCGGTCGCCTCGTGATCATGTCGTGTTCTTGAGGACGTCACGACGGGTCGTGCAGCAGTCCTGACGCGGTCGTTAGGCAGTCATGAGCAGTGCAGATTCGGGGCCAGTCGGGAGGCGTGGGAGCCAACTAGGACACGACCTTGAGTCTCGCCGCGGTCGGCCCTTGAGTCGCGTATGTGTGACAGGGGCTTAAGGGGTTTCTAGTCGTCTGGTCCTATAACCCCTACTCTACTACATTACGCGTCACATAATGACTCCCACACAAACAACAATAGCACTAGACTGCTGAATCTGTTACTACCATTATTGGCACTGCCACTACTAACCCCCTTTTCCCCACTGACTGTGTCTAATTTCCCTGACAGGACTACTCCTGCTACTAATCCACTATAAATCTGTATAATAATACATGCGATTGTCCTTATGTCTGTATCTGGTAACCACATTCTCCCTGTTCCACCGTTGACCACTCGTCACTCCCCCCACCGCTACCCCAGTTTCACCCCCATCTCTCCCAGCCATCATCGACTCTACTCCTCCCCCAATCCGACACCACACTACCCCTCACCTCATCCCTGGGCCACCAGACCTGTTGCCCCCCCCCCCCATTTACTAGTGAATATACGTGGTATGCATCAATAATTATACTTGTAATAACAACAACATAGATGTGAAGTGTTCCTAACATTACATATAAAGACTGCAGACCCAAACGTGCCTATATTACGGAGCACCACAGAACCGACCACAGACTGTTCTTACCACTACCACTAGACTTTTCCCATAGCACTTCACCATGGTAATACAACCCATTGTAGTCCTTTGTGGGATCACTACAGCTGTTTGGGAAAAATAACATATTGCACGACATGCCTACAACCCCCTAAAATACACCTGTAACGTTTCACTGACATCCATCAAATAGCCTGGGAAGAGTTAGTGGACAAACAAACAAACGACTAGACATAGACAGAGACCGACTGTCTCACATCGGTGTATGACGACCTGACAAAACTGATACCACCCTGCTTTGCAGGTGTCATCATCATCATCATCATCATCATAATAATAATAATAATAATAATAATAATAATAATCACATGAGTTATTTGGGAGGACTGGAGAAAATAACGCACGAATGAGGTGAAGCAACGGTTAAGGCCTGGATAACGAGCCGGAGCAGGATACCACAGCTGTATCTTCGTTGTCTCATAACATTTTGTGTTGTTTACTTCTAATTTCATCTGGTTGTAGTTAATTATTGGTGACTGCTCTCCGCTGCCTATCACAATGTGGTTTATTCGTCCACACAGAATAATTTTAATATTCATAACTGTTCACACAGGTACAGTGGGAATCAGTATTAAATCCACAATCATTCTATATTATAGCTATAGACAATACAGGAATAACATATTCACAAAAATTATCAGTGCAGTGGTAATGACCAGTCGCAGCTTATTTACAACTGGCTCGGTGTTTTATTTGTATGATGAGGATCCGAAACAGATGGGTCGTGTCTGGACCAGTTTCACAGGACTCCATGATAACATAGTAGTCTGTTTTGATATATGCTATGTATGTTACGAACGCATAATGTTTTGCAGGCGAATAGCATGGAAATGTCATACCATTCGCCGCGTAGCTCATCACCAAACTACCACACACAGTTGTCCGTTCGCTTGCCCCTTTTCTAACCCTGACTTCCATTTCCTTCCACCGAGGGGGTACAGAAACTTTCGTGCGTGGGTGTACAGTACGATAATATCTGTGGCGTCCGTTAATATCTTCATTTACCGAAGACATACAGCCTGTAACCATGGCTTTCGGCTGGTTGTTCACAGCTGACTCTCATCCTTTCCATTAACTTTGGTTCAGTTAAAAAAAAAAGAAAAAAAAAAGGAGGTTTTAGGCGACCCTGCAATGGTCTCTGACTTTTGATGGATTGTTCTTATGTCTGAATCCCGTCGTCCCTGCATTACCCTGATCCCTTCCGCCACGTTTGGTTTAAATCATAACAATAATCTGTAATTTGACCTTGCAAGAGGACAATTAAATTCGAAACTTCCGTGTGATCTTGATCTCTGAGTGATTATTATCAAAATGATAGCCGTTCATTCTTTCATTACGCTGAATCTTGCTACCAACTCAGATATAAATCAAATCAAAACTGATAGGTCAGCCTTGTCATTGTGACCTTAAACGTTGATTTATTGTTCTGAGAATCATTAATTTTCTCCCCCGACTAACTTTCAGTCCTTCCACAAACGACGATCGAAATCAGATCATAACGTTTTTAGAACTTGTCACACACACACACACACACACTCACACACACACACACACACACACACACACACACACACACACACGTTGCCAAAACACAATGCCCACTCTCGTTTTTCAAACATGTTATTGATCTCTAACTGACACCTACTAATCTTAAATGCTGAGTTGTCATACTACAGCTGTTTGGGAAAAATAATAGAATATGAATCTGCTGCGGTTAGGGGGAAGCGGTAGAGAGCAGATAAGCGATATATATATATATATATATATATATATATATATATATATATATATATATATATATATATATATATATATACAGTATATATATCATCATCATCATCATCATCATCATCAGCCGTTTCAGTATCCACTGCAGGACCGGTGTAGCATTATAATGTCCCCCTGTCCGCCCCCTACGGCGCATGCGCGAGGCGTTGCCAGAGGCCGCCACAAATATGCCATTGTCCTCTGATCTCTGTAGGGGTAACATGATCGGAGCCTCTCGCCCTTTGTTTACAAACGGCAAATGGTCATTCCGGCTTCTCATACCATTCGTCTCAAAGCTTTCTCGGGTAGTTTCCGCCCTTTAAGTAAATTAGGTTAGGCGGAAAGCAGTAAAAATTCGAATTTCTAAGCTATGAATGAGTTAGGTTGGATAAACATTGTTATAATTAATCATCTGGGGACGAGTTATCTAATCTCTTAGGCGTGAGGATTGCCTTAGCTTTGTATCTTTACAGGAATGAGTCAAGCTCGTACTGTGCCGTGTATTAAACCATTTTTATCATACATATCCTTGAAATTATAAATAGTTTTGACACACACTACTTCATTCGGTTGTGCATTCCACTGATCAATTGCCCTATTAGGGAAACTGAATTTCCTTACATCTTTATCACCTCTCTTTTTATGCTGTATTTTGCAATGTCCTCTTGCTGATGCTTCACACACATGATATATATTCATCTATTTTCTGTTCCCCCGATATGCATTTATATAGCTTAATCATGTCTCCTCCTCCTCTCCTGCAGCGTTGGTAAATTCAGTCTTTCCAGTCTTTCTCAGTAACTTAAATCCCTTAAACTTGGTACCCATCTTGTAGCGGCCCGTTGTACTTTTTCAATCTTATCTGTATTTTTTGAGATGATGCCAGACTACTGTGATGCATACTGCAGAGTTGGTCTGATGAATATTATCTTCCTCAGCATATCTTCATTTATATATGTGAATGCTATTCTCACATTAGCAAGCAATGTATACATGTTTCGTACCTTCTCACTGATGTGATCATCGATATAGTCTGTTACTGATAATTACTCCTGGGTCCTTCTCCTTTTCTGATATGTGTAGGGTTGATCTTCCTAACTTATAATACCAATCTGGTCTTTTCTCACTTTTACCAAATTTTATTACATGACACTTATCCACATTAAATTTAATTTGCCATTTATTGCTCCATTCATGAAGCTTGTTCAATTCCTCTTGCAGCTCTTTGCAAGAATCTATGTTAGTAATTTTCCTTTGAATTTTTGCATCATCTGCATACATATTTAGAAAGCTTCCTCTCTGCCTTATATATATTCACTTTAATATCCACCCAACCCCTTTTAAGTGCAATAGAGTCAATAAGTGGCTTGGTGCTTTTCCTTTTCCTTTGTTTTCCAGTTATCCAGTCCAATCCCTTTAGTTTGAGAAATCTTACATCTCTCTTTAGTTTTGAGAAATCTCACATAAGAGTGTTAGGCTAGTCCAGTATAGTTCAAGTTCAGTCAATGTGAAATTAAAATTAGCCTCTAAATTTCATTTATGGAAAAGTACTTTTAACTCCAAATACTATGAAAACAGTATGCACTCCAGTAGGGTATGCTTAGTGAAGTTTGCTGTTCACACTGTTACAGCACTTCTACTGATTCGATGGATAAGGATAAAGTAAAAATCCTTATCAGTTACGTTACTGAGATCACTTCAGATACTACTTATGGGAAATTAAAAATACAAAAATTCCTAAGTTAGGTTATTCAGCACATTGGGTACATTACTACACATCACTGATTGGCATATTTTAATACCAATCGTTTATTTAAATCTGCACATGTGCAGTAACATAAACCCTGTCGTGTCCAGTAGCACAGGATATATTTATATTCTGTACTATCAGTGGAAATGCATTGAATACAGTAATTAAAAAAAAAAAAAAAGTTAGCACCAAGCCAATGAAAATATGGCACTGAGGTGGAAGGGGGTTGAAGGTTATTAAAGTGAAAATATAAGGCTGAGAGATAAGACACATGAAGTACAAGAGGAGCTGAATAATAAGCGCCAGTACCAAGCTAAAACAATGACTACATGGCACTATAATGGAAGAGGGTTTGGTGGGTATTAAAGTGAAAATGTAAGGCAGAGAGGTAAGACAGGTAAAGTACAGGAGCAGAGTGGGAAGAGGGTAAGGATGGAGATTAAAGTGCCCTTTTTGCCACAAGCAGGGATACTGAGGAAGTAGTCTGTCCCCCTACTCCCCAGAGGGGTACTATCAATGGAAACTAAGCCAGCTCCCAGTCACGGTTACCTCACGAATCCTTTCCCCTCGGGGAGGGGGGGATAGAATACTTCCTCAGTATCCCTGCTTGTCGTAAAAGCCCACTAAAAATCCTTCCCCTTTTCCCCCCCTCTGCTTCTTGTACTTTATCTGTTCCACCTCTCTGCCATATATTTCAATACCCACCCAAGTTAGTGCCATATAACTTAGTCATTGAATGGAATGGAATATTAAAAAAAAAAAAAAAAAGGAAAGCGAGCACCAAGCCACTCAATGACTATATGGCACTACAATAGGAGTTGGGTTGGTATTAAAGTGAAAGTATAAGGCAGAGAGGTGGGACAGATAAAGTACAAGAAGCAGAAGGGGAAAAGAGGAAGGATGAAGATTAAAGTGCCCCTTTTAGACGGTTTTTACGACAAGCAGGGATACTGAGGAGGTATTCTATCCCCCCCTCCCCAGGGGGAAACTTAGTCATTGAGTGGCTTGGTGCTCGCTTTCCTTTTTTTTTTTTTTTTTTAATTATTCCATTCCATTTCATTCCATTCCATTCATGAGTCCTTTACTTATCCCTCTTAACCACCTGTGAGGTCTACAAATACCTGTACACTAGTCAAATTTAACACAATGAAAACTACTCAACTACAGACCAGTATCACTGACCAGTGTTATAAGATACTAGAAACGCTGATAAGGGAAGTCTGGGAAAAACATCTAGAACATGGTGTGATAAAAGAGGCAGTTTGGTTTTAGTAAGGGAAAATCCTGTGTTACTAATCTTCTAAGCAATTATGACAAAGTTAGAGAAACATTACAGAAAAGAGAAAGATGGGTGGACAGTATCTATTTAGATTTTAAGAAAACATTTGATAAAGTACCGACCAAAGACTTTTATGGAAACTGTACCATCAAGGAGGTATCCAAGGCAATCTCCACTGTTGGATGCAGGATTTTCTCAGAAAAAGGGAAATGAAAGCGCTATTAGGGGGAAATTACTGATCATGGAGGGAAGTGACCAGCGGAGTTCCACAGGGCTCAGTTATGTTTTTAGTATATTATGTTTTTAGTATATATAAATGGCATAGATAGTAATATTAGAAATGGAAGCAATCTAAATATGTTTGGAGATGATGCAAAAAATTCAAAGGAAAATTACTAACATAGATTCTTGCAAAGAGCTGCAAGAGGAATTGAACAAGCTTCATGAATGGAGCAATAAATGGCAAATTAAATTTAATGTGGATAAGTGTCATGTAATAAAATTTGGTAAAAGTGAGAAAAGACCAGATTGGTATTATAAGTTAGGAAGATCAACCCTACACATATCAGAAAAGGAGAAGGACCCAGGAGTAATTATCAGTAACAGACTATATCGATGATCACATCAGTGAGAAGGTACGAAACATGTATACATTGCTTGCTAATATGAGAATAGCATTCACATATATAAATGAAGATATGCTGAGGAAGATAATATTCATCAGACCAACTCTGGAGTATGCATCACAGTAGTGTGGCATCATCTCAAAAAATACAGATAAGATTGAAAAAGTACAACGGGCCGCTACAAGATGGGTACCAAGTTTAAGGGATTTAAGTTACTGAGAAAGACTGGAAAGACTGAATTTACCAACGCTGCAGGAGAGGAGGAGGAGACATGATTAAGCTATATAAATGCATATCAGGGGAACAGAAAATAGATGAATATATATCATATGTGTGAAGCATCAGCAAGAGGACATTGCAAAATACAGCATAAAAAGAGAGGTGATAAAGATGTAAGGAAATTCAGTTTCCCTAATAGGGCAATTGATCAGAGGAATGCACAACCGAATGAAGTAGTGTGTGTCAAAACTATTTATAATTTCAAGGATATGTATGATAAAAATGGTTTAATACACGGCACAGTACGAGCTTGACTCATTCCTGTAAAGATACAAAGCTAAGGCAATCCTCACGCCTAAGAGATTAGATAACTCGTCCCCAGATGATTAATTATAACAATGTTTATCCAACCTAACTCAGTCATACCTTAGAAATTCGAATTTTTACTGCTTTCCGCCTAACCTAATTTACTTAAAGGGCGGAAACTACCCGAGAAAGCTTTGATACGAATGATATGAGAAGCCGGAATGACCATTTGCCGTTTGTAAACAAAGGGCGAGAGGCTCCGATCATGTTACCCCTACAGAGATCAGAGGACAAATGGCATATTTGTGGCGGCCTCTGGCAACGCCTCACGCATGCGCCGTAGGGGGCGGACAGGGGGACAGATTAGGCGTTTTTTGTAGCACCTCGGAAAGTCAAAGGGGTTTGAGATTCCGCTGTTGGAAAGTCAAACTCCTCACCGAGGAGTTTGCCTCTGCACTGGTGCATACCCAAACTACCAATCAGCGTGTTGTGTAGCGAGTGTAGCCAGTTAGGGAGTTTAGCATGGTGTTTAATTCGCAATATCAGACGATAACTATTCATTTTTTATATTATAATGCATAACAAATAATAATGTTAATGACTATATGACAATAAGGAATTCTAACAATGTACTTTATTACGAAAATCAATCAATTTAAATGTTCCGTCTCGCACCAGCTCGCACCTCCAGCCCCAAAAGACCGACGCGTCCAATGAATTGACTGTGGTTTTGGCTTCGTTCCAACGAAAGTGCAAAATTACAAACTTCTTACGTAACATCTCAGTCTTAAGTATTTTCATGTTATGTGTTTTTTGAGGAATATAGATGCATTTCCGAACCGTGAAATGTGCTTGGATCCCAAAATTTTCCAGTTTATCATACGTCTTGCCGCAGAAACTGCAGCCATTGAAACAAGTTTACAAATCCACCGTGAGGTTGGGCTTACTTGAAAAGAGTAGGAGAGTAAATGGTTTCTACTGGCCTTAATTTCTGCTTCGGAATGGAACGAAAATTGTAAGTAATGCTCCTACGTTTATCTTAGGAGCATAAAATGTCATTATGAAAAAGTTGTCATCTCATTTCCTTGCAGACTGGCTATGTACGACAGTTCTTCCAGGGCTCACAGTGCTCGTTCGTCTGGCTGTGCTATTGCTTAGCGTTCTGTAAACTCCAGCAGCGGAAACCCAAACCCTTTTGACTTTCCGAGGTGCTACAAAAAACGCCTATTATAACGCTACACCGGCCTATCCCGACTGAAGTAGGGACGATACAGCCAATGTATCTCTACCAAGTGGCTTAGGCTGTCTGGTAGAGATTGTATGTAGGTGTAACTGCGGTGTTGTAGTGGCTTTGGATGTGTGTGTAGTTGCGAACCAAATGTAATCTGCCCGTGCAAGGCGACTGGGTGCAAGCATACTTTAAAGTATGCGACACTGGTTCAACAACAGCACCCCTGATGTCCACCAATGCAGTACATGGCCAGAAGAACACTCCCAAAGTGCATTACCCTGGTGGGGCGCTAACCCTCGTTCTTCAGTGTATGAAAATGCACACTTTACCTCTGTACCAAAGATAGTATATATATATATATATATATATATATAATATATATATAATATATATGATATATAATATATATATATAATATATATATATATATATATATATATATATATATATATATATATATATATATATGTATATATATATATATATATATATATATATATATATATATAAGTAATCTCTCCACTATCCGGACGCCCACTTTCCAGACATCCCCACTAACCGGACATAATCATCCCGGGATCCAATATTCCCAAAATGGTCCGAAAACCACAAAAAATTCGAAGAAAAAAAAAAACGATTTTTTCCCGCCCACAATTTGAACTTGGTGCGTGGGGCACGGGACAGCTTTGTTGTGGCGCGTCATTCCTCCGACGTCCGCTAGAGCACCCCTGCATCCTCCCCACATTCCGCCTGTCTCTTGTCGCAAGTGAATGCTCGTCGTCATGTCTGCCCACGTGCTCACTTTTGTGGTGATGCCTTACCTGCTGCAGGCACTCCTGCTGCTCTCGTGCCTCTCCTTCGTGTGTGTGATGATGGCCCCGCCACCTGAGAAGAGGAAGAGAGTGGTATTGACTCTGGAAAAGAAGCGGGAGATATTGGAGAAAGTAGATGCGGGATGGTCTTCTTCACGCATCCTTCGTGAGTTTAACCTGGCCCGATCTACTTTGATATTAAGAGATCCTGAGACAAACTCATGGAGTACATGGCTGACTTCTCGTCGAAAAGCAAATGCAACGTGGAGAGGAAGGTGATGTTTACTCCCAAGTTTGCTGAAGTCGACTGCTCCACGTTGATTTGGTATCGACAGCAACGTGCTGCTGGTGTGAAGGTACGTGGTACGGAGCTGAAGGCTGCTGCTGAGAAGTTCGCAAGGCTTCACGACGCCCTAGACTTCAAGGCATCCGAGGGTTGGCTCTTCGTGTTTAAGTTATGGCATGGCCTTACCAAGTGTAAGTCTCATGGTGAAGCTTTGGACGCTAACGAGGATGGAGTAGAGGAGTTTCAGCACAAGGTGAAGGGCTTGATCGACAGGGAGGGCCTCACTCTCGGTCAAGTCTACAATTCTGATGAAACTGATTTATTCTATCGCTCTTTGCCAACGAACACTCTAGCCGAGGAGATGGAGAAGCGTGTACCTGGCCGCAAGCTCTCCAAGCAACGGCTATCTGCTTTGTGTTGTGCCAATGCTAACGGCATGCATCGGCTTAAGCCCGTTATTGTTGGCTGTGCAAAGCAGCCTCGGTGTCTTCATGGGGTGATGGATGTCCTTCCTGTCGTCTGGTACCATTCTTTCAAGGCATGATTCACAGCCCAGATCTTCAAAGACTGGTTCCACCGCCATTTCTTCAAGGAGGTCATACATTACCAGACGGAGAAACTGGGAATCCCACGCGAGCAGGTAAAGGCCCTCCTTCTCAACAATGCACCTGCCCACCCATGTGACAAGGACTTGGTGGCTGAGAATGGCCGCATTAGGTGCATGTTTCTGCCACCTAATACTACTGCTCTCATCCAACCAATGGACCAAGGAATGATCATGGCAACGAAGCGCCTATACCGACGGAAGTTCCTGGACGAGGTGATGGTTGTTCTCAAGGACGAGGACGAGCGCAGGGAGGGACGGGACACACGAGGCCAGCGGACTTTGGAAAACCTTCGCTGCTACAACATCAAGTCTGCCATTTGCAACTGGGCCAGTGCATGGGAGGAAATTCCTGTCAAGACTCTAGAAATGGTTGGTCTCGTCTACTTCTCGGAACAGATGTGAAGTGCGATTTCCTAGGTTTCGATGTGGATGACTTCCATGCATGTCTACATGCACACGACGATGATGTTGATGTGGACGAAGTGCGTGAGTGGTTGGATGATGACGGCGATCCTGGGTATCAGACCCTGTCTGATATCGAGATTGCATCTTCAGTTGCAGGTGTCAGTACCCAGCTTGAAGATTCTGACGAGGACGGCGGCGATGATGCGGACTCCTCTCAGCGTGACACAACTCCAGCCATCCCAAAGCTGAGCGCACTCCGGGAACACCTAGAGTTCGTTCTGGACTACCTGGAACACCCGGACTGTGACAGGGAGATGGAGCCCTTGGGACTTGTGGAAGAAGTGCATGCTTTCAGGCAGCGCATCATAAATTGTCAGAATCGTCGTTCCTTGTGTCAATCAACGATTGACAGCTTTTTCAGGCCCATGACCCCCGCTGTGCCCAGCCCTGGCTCCACTCCGTTGCCTCCCGAAGACAGGCCCTCATGCTCCGAGCCACAGCCCAGCACATCAGCCACGGTGGAGTCACCGCTCGACGTGAGTTTGCGTCTATCTTCAGAGTCATCTGCAGTGGGTACGCCATCACCACGACCCAGTGACGCACCCCTAAGTCACCTGCCAGCGATACTCTCAGACTCTGACAGTGATTAAACGGTAAGAACTTCTCCATTAGACAACACGGGAATTTAGTGTTGTGCAGTGAAAGAAAAACAGTGCATACAGTATTGTAAAGAAAGTAGAAATTTGAGTGAAAAGACAAAATTTTTGGACTAAATTTAAAGTAAATACACCTGTGATTTGTTTTGAAATTGGTTTTATGAGTGAAAAGACTTAAAGTGCAGAGTGCAATACTTATTAAAGTTACAATAGAGCATAAGTAAGACAAAGAGTGTGCAGTGTGACGAGAATGGACTTCTGAGTGCGAATGACTAAGTTCAGTGCAAGACTTCATGAACAGTGTACTGCAAGTGCTTCAGGAAATCCTTCTTACTGTCAGAGTCTGAGAGGAGGCGGTTATTCATCGAGATGGCCATGGACTTGCTGTAAGTAGGCAGAATGTTTCATACTGTACTCTACTGCATTTTCCATACTATACTTACCTCAAACACCTCATTTCACTCTTTTATGTCCCTTATTGGTGAGAATATGTTGTGTCTTAGGTGCTATGCATGTGCAGTAGGGAGGTGTTTTTCTGAGTTAGGCTAGGTTAGGGTCCATAACTACCAGTCCAGGAGCCAGGGACTTGTAAGTACCCAGAATGTTTAATATTTTATGAACCTACCTCAAAAACCTCATTTTATGCTTCTTTTGCATTTATTTCAGTCTTTTATGTACCTTATTGGTGTGATTTCGGTCTTAAATAGGTGCTATGCATGTCCAGAGGGAGTTGTATTGGTGTTTTTCTGAGTTAGGATCCATAAGTACAAGTCCAGGAGGCTGGTGCCCACTATCTGGACAGGACCACTATCCAGACGTGCCTATGGCTCTATTATATCGGATAGTGGAGGGATTACTTATATATATATATATATATATATATATATATATATATATATATACAGTATATATATATATATATATATATACAGTATATATATATATATATATATATATATATATATATATATATATATATATATATATATATATATATCCATTGGATCCCAGAGTTGTTGGGCGAGGCACTGTTCCAGAAGGGTCCTAAGCGAACAGCCCTCCACCTATCAGCTCATAGTCGCGAAGCTCATAGGTCTCTACCTGGGGATTCCCAGCTTTATTAAGGTCTGAAAATTCCCAGTTCTGTCCAATACTCGGGACACTGGGCTCCAATGGGATATATAGATAGACAGATAGATATGGATAGATACAGATGTATATATATATATATATATATATATATATATATATATATATATATATATATATATATATATATATATATATATATATATATATATATATATATATATATATATATATATATATATATATATATATATATATATATATATATATATATATATATATATATATATATATATATATATATATATATATCTCATGGCAAAGTGGTAGAGTGTGCGTTTTTGTATATGGGAGAACATGGGTTCACGCCCCGCCAGGGTAATAATCTTTGAGAGTGTTCACATGGCCAAGTACTGCTTTGGCTGACATAAGGGGTGCTGTGATTGAACCAATGTTGCGTACTCTAAAGTATACTTGCACCCAGTCTGCTTGACAGGGCCGATTACACTTGGTTCACAGACTACACACACATCCAAAGCAAATCCAATATTACAGTCACACTTACAAGCACTTCTCACCCTTCATACAATCTCTAATAGACAGCCTAAGCCACTTGGCAGAGATACATTGGCTGTATCGTCCCCACCTCGGTTGGGATAGGCCGGTCCTGCAGTGGACACTCAAACGGCGGTTGATGATGATATATATTTGAATATACAAATATATATATATATATATATATATATATATATATATATATATATATATATATATCATCACCATCCAGACCATATATATATATATATATATATATCACCATCATCATCACCATCCAGACCTCCTTTCCCACCCTAGGGCAAGGTGAGGAGTAGCAACGTCCAGACAGCCAAAGTTTGACCTATTCAATGGGCCACGCTTCCATTCACTCATAATTCAAGCCTTCACAATCCTGGCTTCATCAGATAGACAAAAAAATACCATCACATTCTGTAGCTTCACATATACCCATCTGATAGAGACGGTCCAAACGCTATCGCTATAAAATGAGGTGCCAGTTCCTTGGTTATGTACTTCTCCGCACAAAATCCATCCAGCCAGTTTGATCTCTTTTCAGTCCCTTAGCCACACCAACATCCATACCTCCCTTCCTCACACACTTATCCACCATATCTCCCCACCTTCTTCTTGAGCTACTGCGCCTCCTCCTTCCTTGAAATTTGCTCATATATACCTTTTTCACCACTCTATTGTTCTCCATTCTCTCCAAGTGACCATACCATCTCAGTACACTCTGTTCGATTCTGGTGTCCACAGACTTCCTCACTCTGCATCTTCCACGAATCACATTATTCCGAATCCTATCCACTCTCTGTACTCCACATGCATTCCTCAGCAGTCCCATCTCCACTACTGTTACTCTTTTTAATTTCATGCCACACCATAGTCTCACATCCGTATGTTAAAGTTGGCAATAACACTCCTTCATGTAAGCCTCGTGCAGCTGCAACACTCAAGCCTCTGTTTGTTAGCAATTTGAGGCCTTCATAGCACCAGCTACTTTCCTTCCTTGTGTCACTCAAATTTCCACTCTTTTGCACATTTTTCTCTCTTTTCTATCATTGTATCCTGGTAATTGAACTCTCTTACCAGTTCCAGTCTCTCTTTCCATTCACTGTAATATCACACTGGGAGACACCTTCTCTCTCAATAACCATCACTTTACCCATTTATACATTTACCCTCAAGGCACGATGTTCACTGACATCTACAAAACTCTGCACTAGTCTACCAAGCTCTTGTCTGGTATTTACAAGTAGCACTGCATTATAAGCTACAACAAATTTGAGATATTCCACCCATCACCATTCATTATCAACGCCATCCCTCTCCATTACTCGTGTTTTTACAACTCTCATCACCCGATCCATAAATATATATATATATATATATATGTATATATATATATATATATATATATATATATATATATATATATATATATATATATATATATATATATATATATATATATATATATATATATATATATATATATATATATATATATATATATATATATATATATATATATATATATATATATATATATATATATATATATATATATATATATATATATATATATATATATATATATATATATATATATATATATATTGAACAACCATGGGGACACTACACAAGCTTGTCGCACACCCACACTGATCGTGAACCATTCACTGCGATGTCCATTTACCCTTGCACATGCCTCACCACCATCATAAAAACTCTTGACGGTACCTAGCAGCTTGCCATCTATGCCGTACATGTGCAAACCATTCCACAATCCTGCAATGTCTACATTGCTGTATGTTTTTTTCCAGATCCATAAATGCCATAAACACCTTACAGTCCTTCTCACAAGCCTTCTCCACTATCTGTCTTACTGCAAATATTTGATCCACACAAACTCTGCCACTCCCAAAGCCACCCAGTTCGTCACTCACTAGGACGTCCGAGATCTCTCTCACTTTTTCTACAGTAATTTTTCCATATACCTTCCCTAAAACACTCAGTAGACTTATGCCACGATATTTCTTGCACTCACTTCGTTCACCTTTACTTCTGCGCAGGGGTACAGTCACTGCCTTTTTTCCATTCTACTGACACAGTTTCACTCATCCATGCCTTCTAACATATCTCAAACAAGCACATCATTCCGCTCTCCCCACTACTCTTAATCATTTCTGCATATAGCTCATCAACCCCAGGTACTTTCCCATTTTTCAGCTGCTTCACAGCGTTCTTCATCTGTGCGAGTGTCACGTTTCCTGGCATTGCATTCCTTCACTGCACACCCCCAAATCCAATCATGTTAACGGTCGCTTTGCTCTCTCCATCCCCATTCATCTGACTTTCAAAATATTGTTACGTCCCCACCCCACGCTGCCATAGGTTCCAACAGCAGTAGTTCAGTACAGGAAGGACGTTGCCCAGTGAGTTGTTCTTCCTATGGTCAGCCTTTAGGTGTACAGTACAAAGGATCAGCTCAGGCGTCGTGAATAAACAATAGCTTAAGTTCACCGTCTTTATTTTCCAAATAATTACACTTAATGCTTTCCAACTTCACCACTATTCTTTCAAGCACTGGAGTTATACAAACTTTACGAGCACTGGAGTTATACAAACTTTACTAACTGCAGTTACACTTAATGCTTGACAACACTTAATTATTTTCACAAGTTCCGATGATATACAAACTCCAATAACTCTTCACTATTTGCCAACAACACTTCACTGTTTTCACAAGTACCGAAAATATACAAACTACAGTGACACTGCACCGACACTCAAACTGAACTGAAAACCGACTGAACTTGCTATAGCCTCTTCTCCATCCTTATATAAGCTTGCATTGCTCGAGAATGATCTACATTTTTCCACAGTTCTGGTGTATTCCAGAGAGAGAGAGAGAGCACAGTTAACAACTCGGAGACAACCAAAACATGCCAGAGTTCTCCCACACTGCACAACACTCTAAATTATTTAGCATACAAACCCAAATTAAATTACATAATTTAACAATCACATTAATAAAACATCATAAAGAAAAAGAGCACAAAAATTAAAGCATACCATACGAAACACCTACGCACACAAACAGCAGGCAAACTGGCAACTCTGACTCATAATGGTAAAATACCAAGAACGTTGAGAAACGTCCAGACTACCTAACTAGGAAATCCCTCTTCTTAACACTACCCCTTCTCTAGTTCTTTGTTGTCCCGACAAAACTACACAATACATACAAACATAAACCTTAATCCTAATGAAACATCTAACTATACACAAAATAATCCTTCTTCTTATCAGGTCTTCTTCTATTCCACTTCCAACGGCGTCCTTGCTCCTCCACACAGTCCACTCCTGGAATGTGTTGGTCCTCTTCCTGATTCATTTCTTCTCTTGGGAAACTGTCACCATCCTCTTGCACTTCGCTTCCTTGGTTCTCAACATCCTTGGCTGTGGGTGAGCACGATTCGTTGGAGACATCCCACCTGTACCGTCCTGGCCCATGGTATTGCCACAGACAATTCACGTGTACCATCTTTGGATGAGACTTCCTGCCTCCCCGAATCCGATACGTTACGTCTGATATGCGGTCCAACACAGTGTAAGGCCCGTCCCATGGGCTCTGCAGCTTCGGTGATTGTCCCTTCTTTCGCTGAGGATTTATATAATCCTTGGTCACCATCCTTGAAGCTCACCTCACTTGCCTTGGCATCATTCTTGCACTTCATCGCCTCTCAAACTTGAGGGATCCTCACACTTGATAATGTACCTTAGCCAGGCTTTCCAGAAGATGCTTCGCATAGCTGGGGATTTCTGTAGGCAACTCTTCACCAAGTGGTCTTCCTGTTAACAAGTCAATGGGTAAGTGTAACTCGTGGCCCATCATCAGTTTTGCAGGGATGTAGCTGGAAGACTCATGGGATGCACAATGATATGCCATCAGCAATGCAGGTAATTTCTGGTCCCATTCCGTTTGTCCATCAATGCGATTCTTGGCCAGTTCTTGTCCCAGGTCCAGATGAATATTTCCACCATCCCATCTGACTGTGGCCTTAGTGGGGTCGTCCTGGTCTTCTTGATCCCCAGTAACTTGTAGCACTCACGGAACACAGCGGACTCGAAGTTTCTATCCTGGTCTGAATGTAGCTCTTGTGGCATCTCAAAACCACAGAAAAACTGGTCAACCAACACCTGAGCAGCAACAGTCGCAACCTCTTGATCAGGGATGGCATGGGCTTCTGGCCACTTTCTGAAGTAGTCCATGGTGACACACACATATACCAGTTTTCTTTTTTAGTGAGTGGCAGAGGTCCAGCAATGTCATCGTTACTCTTTACATCAGTGCACCCACTTGGTACAGCTGGAGAGGGACGTAACCACGTTTCTTGGGTCCCTTCTTGGCACAACACACATCACAGGCCCGACACCACTCTTCAACATCCTGACGCATGCCAATCCAGTAGAACCTCTGTCACAGCCAGCTTAGAGTTTTCTTCATTCTCAGGTGCCCACTAGTGATCTGGTTATGGGACTCATCCAAGATCTTGGACCTCATCTTCTTCAGAACCACCAGTTGCCACTATTTGCTGAGGCCATCAGGTGTCTTCCACTGACGCTCCGGTAGTCTGTTGTTCAAATGAAGAAGGTCCCACTGACTCCAGCAACTCTCAGTCACAGGGCTTAACCTGGAAACTTCCCAAGATGGTCACACTGTACGCCACTGCAGCCACTCTAGCACTGGTTGTAAATCTGCATCTTCAATCTGCATCTTCTTCAGGTCATCTGCATCTGACGCTGGCCCTGTCACAACCGTACCACGACATTTCTTGTCAAAATTTCCATTCCTACTGCACTGCTTGCCATCTCTTCTTCCGTCCTCTCGTGCACTAATCATCAAGGTTCTGCATTTCCTCTAATCATCAAGGTTCTGCATTTCCTCAGCGGTGGGTCTTTTGGGGAAAAACTGGCTGATTGTTGCCTCTTGTCACCAGCCTTCACTAATTTACCCTTATTCTTCTCATTTGGACACTCATAGCTGAAGTATCCCACCTCACCACATGTCCAACACCCATTTGTTGCAATCGTGGATTTCCATGCACTGTTCCGTTCTTGCTCCTTCTTTCAGGTGTAACAGTCTACCTTTTTTGTGTCCCAGCCTCCCACAGAACCAGCAGCCTCCTCTGATCTTCTCTCTCTTCCACTTGTTGCAATCCACTTTCCGATGTCCTGGCATTTCACAGTACCAGCACCTTCCTTCAAAATTTTCCACTTCACGTACCTATGTCTTTCTTGCCTTGAATCCTGCACTATGACCTGCCTGAAAAGTGGATGTACTGGACCTGATGTAGGACTCAGACTCTAGAGCCCTGGCTAATGCTTCTTGCATGCTTCTGGTTGTGCCTGCTTCACTTGACTTTCAACTCTGCACTGCCAAGAGCATCGATGAACTGGTCCCTCAGAAGAATAGCCAACAGGTTAGGTGCAGCTCCAGGGTATGCCTTATATGCCATACTCTCCAGATCATGAGCAACCTGCTGTAGGGATTCTCCTCGATCCCGGAATCTTGCTCTGTAAACCTCAGGCTCGTACATGGTTCCATATCTGCACTTCAGCACTTCTACTAGGGACTGATAACTGTTCCTCTCCGTCACTGACATCTGGCCCAGAATTTCCACTGCAGCACCCTTAAGGCTGGTAGCAAGCTGCACTGCCCTCTATTATTCCAACCATTCTGATCTGCAGGTAACTCAGACTGTGCACAATAAGCTTCCCAAGATACTCTACCATCAAATTCCTGAGGTTTCTTTTTAATTGGACCTCCATTATAGCCATGCACTTCACTAGTTTGGGGCCTAAAAAGTGGGGCATCATAATTATGTCCAGGACTTTAATCTCCTACATTCTGATTATTCAACCCTGTAATGCTATCTTTAGATGCTTGGGATCCATCATGATTCACCATACACTGTCCATTCTTTTCATATGCTCCCTGTACACTAACCTGAGGCTCAGCAGTGCAATATTTCTCTACAGCCTCAATATTCTCACTAATTATCTTTACATGGTCGACTAAATGCTTCAACTGGCTGTCTACATGCTGTCTGCACTCCATAACAATTCCCTCACTAATTATCTTCGGTTGGTCAATTACATGCTGTCTGCACACATCCTGCTTCCATGTCAAAGGTTAGACTCATTGTGGCACTCATTTTATCCCACTCCTGACACCAGTGTTACGTCCCCACCCCACACTTCCACAGGCTGCAACAGCAGTAGTTCAGTACAGGAAAGACGTTGCCCAGTGAGCTGACCCTCCTATGGTCAGCCTTTAGATGTACAGTACACATGATCAGCTCAGGCATTGTAAATAAACACTGGCTTCTTAAAGTTCACTGTCTTTGTTTTCCAAATGATTACACATAATGCTTGACAACTTCACTATTCTCTCAAGCACTGGAGCTATACAAACTTTACTAACTGCAGTTACACTTAATGCTTGACAGCACATCACCATTTTCACAAGTTCCGATGATATACAAACTTCAGTAACTCTTCATTATTTGCCAACAACACTTCACTGTTTTCACAAGTACCGAAAATATACAAACTACACTGACACTGCACCGACACTCAAACTGAACTGAAAACTGACTGAACTTGCTCTAGTGTCTTCTCCATCCTTATATAAGCTTGCATTGCTCGAGAATGATCTACATTTTCCAAGTTTCTGTGTATTCCAAAGAAAGACAGCACAGTTACGGTACCAACTCAGAGACAACCAAAACATGCCAGAGCTCTCCCACACTACACAACACTCTAAATATATTTAGCATACAAACCCAAATTAAATTCCATAATATAACTAACAATCTCATTAATAAAACATCATAAAGAAAAAGAGCACAAAAATTAATGCATAACTTACGAAACGACAAAGCACACAAACAGCAGGCAAACTGGCAACTCGGACTCGTAACAGTAAAATACCAGGAACATTGAGAAACGTCCAGACTACCTCACTAAGAAATCCCCCTTCTTAGCAATATTCTTTCCATCTGGTCCTTACCTCATCTCCATGAGTTAATAATCTACCACTTACATCCACTTTCACATTTCTTTCCACTGTCACTTCTACATTTCCGCATCCCTTTCCAGAATAAATTCCTGTTTTCAGAGTAATTTGCATTCAGTTTTCTTCCAAGATCATCATTTACCTACCTTCTTCCTATTCCTCTTCACTATCTTTAAGTGCTTCTTGCTTTCAATATATTCGGTTTTTACTTCAACTGAACCCCTGTCCTGTATCCACTAAGCCACTTCTTCCTCTTTTCTTCCACTGCTTTCTTAACCACTTCATCCCACCATGCCGTACCTTTCTTTTCTGTTGTTATTCTTGCCACACCACACACCGCTTTAGCATCCCTAACAAAGCAGTCCCTATATGCATGCATTCCACATGCTGTCCAGATCCATTTCATTCCAATTCATTGATTCTAACTCCTCCCCTACTTTGGCCCTGTATTCATCTGTTATTTCTTTGATCCTCAGCTTCTCGACTTTCAGTCCCTCTACTTGACTGCTCCTCTCTCTCTTGGTCCACCTCACTCATCTCAGCTTGATCTTGCATACCACAATCATATGATCTGACAAACCTCCACGTCGTCCTTTCACTGTCCTCGTATTAGCAACGCTTCCCAGCATCGATTTCTCTACGAGCACGTAATCAATCAGGCTCCTTTCAACACAATCTCCATTCCCATTATACTATGCATGTCTATGTGCATCTTTGTGTTTAAAATAACAATTACTAACATCTAACATACGTGTATTCCTGGGGAATCGTAACTTCAGTAGGAAGAGTATGACGAGGGCCGTTATAAAAATCATTTTTGTTGTCAAAAGTTTCGACATCTTCATGCCATCTTCCGTGACCTAAGAGCGGAACAATCCAAATAATATACAAAAGTGAAAAGTAAAAAATAAATATTGATATAAGAGTTAAACACGTACTTAGCTTACTATATAAGAACCTGTATAGATACACATACATACAGTATATATATATACAACGTGTATATGAACACACACACACACACACACACACAGATAAATTGATAGATAGTAATTTTTAAAAAATCTACTATAGTCCACTGTAAAAGTTTTGTGTGCGAATAAAACTTACACAAGGCTTAGGCCTCAGGGGATACGCGGATACCGTGATATTAAGGCAGGGCGCGTACCTATCCTGTACATGCAGTATGTCTATGGCTACATGCGTGAATATATATATATATATATATATATATATATATATATATATATATATATGTGTGTGTGTGTGTGTGTGTGTGTGTGTGTGTGTGTGTGTGTGTGTGTGTGTGTGTGAGTAGACTGTAGCACCAGTCGAACAGGGCAGTACTCTCGAGGTCGATGGCAAGCTGGTGATAGGGAGAGCTGGAGCTCCCGTTTCACCAGCCCTCAGGACTTGATCCTGACCGTCTCCCTTTGCTGAACAATTTCAGTGCATTCATTTACACAGAAAGTAGGCCAGCATACTCTCTTAATACCTCTACCTTCAACTGTCTACACAAGACTACATGCGCATAAAATAGCACACCTTCTATTCCCAGTCTCTTTAGCAATGGCCGCTGCAACATTACTTTCTAACCAGGTGGCACCTCGGATTGCCACCACCGGCAGGGTAGGGCTGGCAGCACAAGGGCCTCTCGGTCGCCATCAAGTGACTGTGCCGGCAGCGATTAGTGCAATTTCCGGTCCTCCTCTTCAGCGGAAACTTGAAAGTGCTGCCTTCACCAACATCTGTGGTCTTAGTACCAATTTAAATTCAGTTCATTTTTTTCTACACTCCATATCCGCTCTCGTCCTATTCCTCACAGAACCGCAAATCTTACCCTCGACTGAAATATCCCCATTTTGTTTTCCCGGTTACCATCTCTTCACAAACTTCCATAACAAGGGCGGCACCTGTTGTTATATCAAATCTCAATATGCAGTTGACACCATTTTAAACTTCACTTCATCCAGTATTGATTACTCATTGTATAAACTAAAGTATCAAAATATTACCAAATATATCTGTGGTCTATCGCTACCCCAGTGCTTCTTTGGAACCCAGTGTATTTGATTCCATATCCACACAGATGAGTAAACCTAACCTTGCCATTAGCACCGAAATTACCATTCTGGGTGATTATAACATACATAATGTTGAATGGTTATTGCATTCTGCCAGGACTGATGACGCTGGTCCACAGTGCGAGCTGTTTGCAGAATCGTTTAATCTCGCCCAGCTGGTAAAACAACCAACCAGAATACCTGATAATCCTGACCATAATGCTCATCTCTTGGATCTATTAATGACAAATAATCCAGATCAATACAGGATAGAGGTACTGTCACCACTTGGATCCTCTGACCACAATCTCATCAAAGCCTCATTAGTTAATCCTCCCCCCCCCACACCTCCACGTTCTGAACCTGTCAGGATGACCCGATGGCACTTTGGTAGGGCAAACTGGGATGGATTTAGAAATTATCTTGCTGACATTCCATGACAGTCTTTCTTCTCTAGTGATCACAATTCTACCCAGTTCCACATTTGCGACTTAATACTAGCTGGTATGAATTTATTCATACCAAGTCAACATTTCACTAAAATATCTAATTCTCCAAAATCGTTTGATAGCAACTGTGCCAGAGAACAGCCCAAAAGCCATTAGCATATAACTCTTACTTAAAATCAAAAACATCTGAATCACTCTCTCAATTTAAAATTGCTAGAAATCATGCAAAAGCTGTAATAAATCTAGATAAATCTAACTTTCCTCAAAAGCAAGCATCAAAACTACTTAACAACCGTAATGACAATAAAATATTCTGGTCAACTCTTAATTCTTTCAATAATAACTTTAACAAGTCATCATCCATTTCCCCACCAAAATCTTCAGGTGGCAACATTACAAATGAACCACGTGGGAAAGCAGATATCTTTGCCAGTACCTTTGCCAGAAACTCTACCATAGACGATACCAGCCAGAGCGTCCCAGTACTAGAACTTGATTCTCCCGAAATTGTTCCACTTGAAATACAGACAAGATACGTAAAATCCATCCTATACAATTTACCTACTAACAAAGCTCCAGGCCCAGATGGAATTCCGACAATTGTTTTGAAAGAGTGTTCCTCAGAACTTGCCTCTGTTCTTGCTAAATTGTTCAGACTATGCATACGTACTTCTTGATTCCCTAATTCATGGAAAGAAGCCAATATCCACCCAATTCCAAAGAAAGGAAGTTCCTCTGACCCCTCTGATTAGAGACTAATAGCTGTCACATCTTCTCTTAGTAAAGTATATAAAACTTTAATTAGTAAGCACATAGTTAAACATCTTAAATCCAACAACTTAATTAGTGATAGACAATATGGTTTTCGCCACGAAAGATCCACCACTGATATACACAATCTCCTGACTCATACCATCCATCAATCAGTTGACCTACATGGAGAAACTCATGCAATAGTCCTTGATATTTCTAAAGCTTTCGACAGAGTAAGGCACCGTTCCCTGTTGTCCAAACTCCCTTGGTATGGTCTAATGTTTTTTGTTCCTTTGAGTTCCTCATACCTCAGTGACAGGAAAATAAGAGTAAAAGTAGATGATGTATATTCCAATTTCCATTTGATTTATGCCGCGGTGCCGGAGGGATCAGTTCTGGTGCCAACCCTATTCCTGGTTCATATTAACGATCTCTTATCTGTCACCCACAATCCCATCCATTCCTATGCAGATAAGTCAACACGTCATAGTTCATTCACACTCAGACGCCCATTTAGAAAGTCTGATATCTCTACCTCTTAGCTCGGTATAGCCATCTCCATCAATCAGGACATATCTACGATCAGTGAATGTGGACAAAACAACCTTGTCTCATTTAATGCTAGTAAAACTAAATATATAAAATTTACTAATAGACAGGTATTGTCAGATTCGTATATTACCTTCAATGCTACAAATATCCCCATCTCCGAAAGTACTGATATTCTCGGTGTCTCACTTAACAATGACCTCAGCTGAACCTATGTCAGAACACTTGCTAAAACCGCCTCAAAGAAACTTGAATTATTGTATAGAATCCGTAACTTCTTCACTGACAAGCAGTTAGCTATAATTTATAAGAATCATGTGCGCTCTCAGTTTGAATACTGTTCACCCTTGTGGAATGGATGTGAAGAGGTTGCATTAAAACAACTACCGGTACTGTAGACAAAATTCAGAACAAAGCTGTTATAATTATTAATAACCCTGCTATTACTAACAAACTACCTCCCCTACAAGTAAGCAGGAATGTTGCCTCCCTTGCATTATTTTACAGGTACAGTATTTTTATGGCAAATGCTCAGACGAAGCTGCACCCATTATGCCACCTCTCCAGGCCTTCCCTCGTGCTACATGGGCATCTGGTAGCGCTCATGAGTGGAATGTCACTCAGCCATATTGCAGAACTTCTCCCTATCAGAATTCCTTTATTCCCAGAATTGCATATCTCAGAAACTCGCTTCCCCAGAGTTGTTTCCCTCCAAACTTCAACCTACAGCTGTTCAAGTCTGTTACAGATATTTTATGAACAGAGGACACCAGTAATCTGGAGTATGGATTTTTTTTTCCTTCCTCTGTTCTGTTATATACCGATATATATATATATATATATATATATATATATATATATATATATATATATATATATATATATATATATATATATATATACATATGGATATATATATATATATATATATATATATGTTATATGTTACATAGCCTATGATTTCATCATCCTTTGTGTAATTTTAACGCACAGTATGCTGCATGTTTGATCACGAGCGTGTTCTGCCTCAGTTCCCCCCTTCTACCGTTATAGTAGAGTAAGTCGACATCTCTGTTATACTTTGCGGGATTGTCATCTCTTTGTCCCCATGGCTTCATTTGCGCGTCCTTATTACAAGTTGTATCAGGCTCTGCTGGCCCCTATATAATGAGCTCAGTCTCTGCATCATTGCCACTTAGATCTGCTCCTCATTTTGTTCACATCTCTGTCCTCCCCTGTACAGATATTATTATTGTGAGTGCTCAAGAAGTCTCCAACCATCTAGCAGCTGTGTGTAATTTGAGTATAACTGTTATTGCATTTTTTCTTGTACTGTATAGCATAAGTTTAATTTGTAGGCCTAGTGAAGTTTTTGTAATTCATGTAGGGTTCTTTGTGTCAGTCATTTTTGATAATAGTTTGTATCTGTAATTATTTATCTGGCATTCACTGAGTATTATCTGGTATCTCATTTTATCAGGGCTGACTTAGATAAATTTATTCTTGCTAATTTCGTGTTAATAGAGGCTATTGCAGTTAACCATATATTTAACCTGTTTATTTGCCATTACATTATCTTTATGAGTCCTGAATGTTTTGTTGTTAGTTTGTGCATTAAACTTTAACTTGTAATTTTACCTAACTCTTTTGTTTTGAACCTGGAACTTTGCAGGACAGTAGTGACTCTTCGTATTCTCACTTAAAGTGTACATTATCTTTTTCTGTTCCGTAACATAAATTTGGCGACCTCATATCAGGATATTCAGGATATTATCATAAGGATATTGCTTGATATTTTGTGACTGTTACTTATCCATGATGGCTACTATTTCTACACTTGATGAAGCCAAAGATTTTTTGTCAAATGTGCAAACAGTGTGTGATATAGAAAACAGAACAAAGAATGAACTTAAGCTTGTTGCTCAACAATTGGGAATTGCAGTTCACTCTCATCATTCTAAAGATCAAATTGTTGGCATGATTAATAAAAGCTTGTTTAATGTAACTCCTCCAAATGAGCAAACGCAGATTGAATTAGCTAAGTTACAGCTAGCTCTGCAGGAGGCTCGTGCTAAAGAAGCTGAATTTCAGGCAAATGCTAAGCAGGCGGAGTCTCAGGCTCGGATTCAGGAGGCACAGATACAGGCACAAGTTGAACTTGCTAGGATTCAGGCAGACCATGAGTATCGCATGAAACAAGGTGGAACTGGATCATCTAGCTCTGATGATTTTGATGTGGCTAAAAATGTTAAACTTGTCCCTCCTTTTAATGAATCTGATTTAACAAAGTATTTTCAGTTGTTTGAGAGGGTAGCTACAGGTTTTAATTGGCCTAAGGAGTATTGGCCAGTACTCCTTCAAACTGTTCTCACCGGTAAAGCTCAAGTAACTTATGCATCTTTGCCTCAGGATCAGTCTGATAATTATGATGTAGTTAAGAGCTTGATTCTTAAGGCCTATGAGCTTGTTCCTGAAGCCTATAGAGTAAAATTTAGGACAACTTATAAGCAAGATAAGCAATCCCATGTTGAGTATGCAAAAATCAAAGAAGATTTGTTAGAGCAGTGGTTAAATTCTAAGAATGTGGATTCTGATTTTGACAAATTTAAGCAGATGATTTTGCTGGAGGACTTCAAAAGGTGTATTGGTAAAGATGTAAGCCTATATCTTGATGAGAAAAGAATAGATAATTTGTCTGATGCTGCAGTTTTAGCTGATGAGTATGTTCTCACTCACAAGAGATATTCTAGAGAAAAAGGGAAAGCTGAGAGTAAGTACGTTGCCTCTACTCAGAGTACAGGTAACAGGAAAGAGAATAAAGATGATGTTTCTCAGGAAGTAAATACCAGCTTCACCTCTAGATTTCAGAAAAGTAAATGTACTTATTGTAGTAAGCTTGGTCATACTACGGAGAGATGTTTCAGGAGACAGCGTGATGTGAACAAAAGGAGTCTTTAAATATTCAGTCAATTGGTCTAGTGTCCACTCTTGAGAGTTCCCAGAATTCTTTAACTGAGTTAACTGAACCTGCTTTGAGGGGTAACTTAAATTCTCATGATGGAGCTCCTCTTTTGAGCAGTAACGTGGGTGACACTCTCAAGAGTTCATGTGCTAATTTCCTGTCTGATGGTTTTGTCAGTCCTCTGGACAGTAATGACAGGAAATCAGTTAAAATATATCGTGATACAGGTGCTTGCCAATCCCTTATGCTGACCAGTGTTCTAGGCTCTAATGTTAATTCCTCTGATGAAACTGTAATCTTACAAGGTGTAGGGAATAATTACTTCTCTGTCCCTCTGTGCAGAGTGAATTTAGAGTCTGGTTTTGTTAATGGTTCAGTTATGGTTGGGTTGGTTGAGACACTCCCAATGTCAGGTGTAACTTTCTTACTTGGAAATGATATTGGTGGAAGTCAAGTGTGTCCAGCTCCTCAGTTGTCTAGTGAGCCAGTGGCTGCGTCCCAGGATTGTGATGTCCCTGATGTGTTCCCTGCATGTGCTGTCACTAGGGCTAAGTCTAAAGTTACTGGTGATTTAGAGGATAATGATGATGATGATGTTATCCTAGCTGACACTTTTCTTGCTAATTTGGACCACTCACCAGATGAGGCAGTACCCGTAGTGTTGATAATTTGTCTCGTCAAGAGTTGGTTGAGTTGCAGGTTGCTGACCCTGAGTTGAAAGGTCTAGCTAACTCTGCTTACAGTGAAGAAGAGTCAGCCGGTGCTTCTACTTGTTATTATGTAAAGTCAGGAGTACTTATGAGGGAAGTGGAGACCCCCAACAGCAACAGCCGACTGTGAATGGGAGGTTGTACATCAAGTTGTCATCCCTCGTGTTTGTAGGCAGGATATCATTAGAGTGGCTCATGATTCCAGTTTGACAGGACACCTTGGAGTGAGGAAGACTGTGGCACGCATTTTGAAACACTTCTACTGGCCAGGTATCTTCAGGGATGTTTCCTGGTATTGTAAGTCTTGTCACACTTGTCAAGTTGTGGGGAAGTGTAATCAGACCGAAAAGGTTGCACCTCTAGTTCCCATTCCTCCTTTTGAGGCGCCTTTCACCCGTGTGTTGGTGGATATTGTGGGCCCTCTTCCTAAGACTTCTTCAGGATTTTCTTATGTGTTGACCATGATTGATATGGCTACTCGTTACCCTGAAGCCATTCCACTTAGAAACATCTCAGCAAAGAACGTGGTTAAGGAAATGCTGGGGTTCTTCACAAAGTTTGGTCTGCCTAAGGAGGTACAGTCAGACCGGGGAAGTAATTTCATGTCAAACGTTTTTAAACAGTCTCTGAAAGAGTTGGGCATCACCCAGATCACGTCTTCAGCTTACCATCCCCAGACCCAAGGAGCGTTGGAGAGATGTCATCAAACACTCAAATCGATGCTCAAGAAATACTGTTTGGAACATCAGAAAGACTGGGATAAAGGTCTCCCATTCGTTGTGTTTGCCGCAAGAGAATCTCCAAATGAATCACTGGGCTTCTCACCTTTTGAACTACTGTTTGGCCATGAAGTAAGAGGACCCCTTAAGTTACTCAAGGAATGCTGGCTGTCGGAGGAAGATGACGTCAACCTGCTGGAGTATGTGATGAAGTTCAAAGAACGGCTGTCCACTGCTTTACAGCTGGCGAGAGAGAATTTAGGAGCTGCTCAGGAGAAGATGAAGACTTGGTATGACAAGAAGTCCAGGTTACGCCACTTTCAGCCAGGAGATCAGGTTTTGATTCTGCTACCAGTTCATGGGCAACCTCTTCAAGCCAAGTTTAGTGGCCCTTATTTCGTGGAGAAGAAACTCAGTGATGTCAACTATGTCATCGCCACACCAGATCGTAGAAAGAGCAAGCAACTATGTCACATCAACATGCTAAAGTTATATCACAGGCGGGACGAAAATAATCCAGTCTGCACTGTAGCTGTTCCACCCGAGTCTGCAAGTGAAGCTCTCCCATGCAGTATGAGCCTGAGTGATAGTTTGGGGAAGAATCCTGATATCATGAATGATCTCCAGACTAAGCTTTCTCATCTACCACCCAAGGAAAGGCAGGAGTTTTCGGCATTACTGCAGGAGTACCGCATAAGTGTTCCGTGCCACTCCAGGAAGAACCACTGTGTTGATGCATGATGTCGATGTTGGAGAAGCAAAGCCAATTAAATTGCCTCCTTACCGTGTGAACCCAGTGAAAGTTCCTCTCATCCAGAAGGAGCTTGGCTACCTGTTGGACCACAAGATGATTGAGCCCTGTCAGAGCGAGTGGAGTTCTCCTGTCACTCTGGTCCCTAAGCCAGGTGGGTCACAGAGGCTTTGCATTGACTACAGACGTGTTAATCAGATAACCAAAAAGACACTTACCCTCTCCCTCGCGTGGAAGATTGCATAGACAAGATCGGAAAGGCTAGGTACATAAGTAAGTTTGATTTGTTAAAGGGATACTGGCAAGTACCTATGACTGAATGTGCTAGGGAGATCTCATTTTTTGTAACATTAGGAAAGACCTTTGGATGGTCTGTAATGCCATGTACAGATTGTTTTAGAGTAATAAGAAATTTCCTTTGTAAATTTCTTTTTTCTTTGTGGGGAGGTGTTACATAGCCTATGATTTCATCATCCTTTGTGTAATTTTAACGCACAGTATGCTGCATGTTTGATCACGAGCGTGTTCTGCCTCAGTTCCCCCCTTCTACCGTTATAGTAGAGTAAGTCGACATCTCTGTTATACTTTGCGGGATTGTCATCTCTTTGTCCCCATGGCTTCATTTGCGCGTCCTTATTACAAGTTGTATCAGGCTCTGCTGGCCCCTATATAATGAGCTCAGTCTCTGCATCATTGCCACTTAGATCTGCTCCTCATTTTGTTCACATCTCTGTCCTCCCCTGTACAGATATTATTATTGTGAGTGCTCAAGAAGTCTCCAACCATCTAGCAGCTGTGTGTAATTTGAGTATAACTGTTATTGCATTTTTCTTGTACTGTATAGCATACAGTTTAATTTGTAGGCCTAGTGAAGTTTTTGTAATTCATGTAGGGTTCTTTGTGTCAGTCATTTTTGATAATAGTTTGTATCTGTAATTATTTATCTGGCATTCACTGAGTATTATCTGGTATCTCATTTTATCAGGGCTGACTTAGATAAATTTATTCTTGCTAATTTCGTGTTAATAGAGGCTATTGCAGTTAACCATATATTTAACCTGTTTATTTGCCATTACATTATCTTTATGAGTCCTGAATGTTTTGTTGTTAGTTTGTGCATTAAACTTTAACTTGTAATTTTACCTAACTCTTTTGTTTTGAACCTGGAACTTTACGGGACAGTAGTGACTCTTCGTATTCTCACTTAAAGTGTACATTATCTTTTTCTGTTCCGTAACAATATATATATATATTTACTGTATTATGAGGGGTAGACTGTAGCACCAGTCGAACAGGGCAGTACTCCCAAGGTTGATGGGAAGCTGGTGATAGGGAGAGCTGGAGCTCCCATTTCACTAGCCCTCAGGACTTGATCCTGACCATCATCCTTTGCTGAACATTTCCAGTGCATTCATTTACATAGAGAGTAGGCCAGCATGCTCTCATAATGCCTCTACCTTCAACTGTCTACACCACACTACATGCGCATAACATATCACACCTTCTATGCACTCTCTTTACCAATGGCCGCTGCAATGTTACTATCAAATGAGGTGGTACCTCGGATTGCCACCACCGGCAGGGTAGGGCTGGGAGCACAGGGTCCTCCCAGTCGCCATCAAGCGACTGCACCACCAGCGACTCTTCCAATTTCCAGTGATGCTTGTCAGCGAAGAAGTGGAAGTGCGGCCTTATTCTTCACCAACATCCGCGGCCTTACCACAAATTTAAACTCTGTTCATTTTTTCCTTCAGTCCATATCCCCTTTGGCCCTTTTCCTCAAAGAACCACAAATCTCACCCTCTACTGAAATATCCCCATTTTGTTTTCCCGGTTACCATCTCCTCACAAACTTCCATAACAAGGGCAGCACCTGTTATTATATCAAATCCCAATTTACAGTTGATACAATTATAAACTTCATTTCATCCAGTTTTGATTACTCATTGTATAAACTAAATTGTCAAAATATAACCAAATATATCTGTGTAGTCTATCGCTCCTTCAGTGCTTCTTCGGAACCCAGTGTATTTGATTCCATATCCACACAGTCGAGTAACCTTAACCTTGCCCTTAGCACCGAAATTACCATTCTGGGTGATTTTGACATACATAATGTTGAATGGTTATTGCATTCTGCCAGGACTGATGACACTGGTCTAGAGTGCGAGCTGTTTGCAAAATCGTTTAATCTTACCCAGCTGGTAAAACAACCAACCAGAATACCTGACAATCCTGACCATAATGCCCATCTCTTGGATTTATTCTTGAAAAATAATCCAGATCAATACAGGATAGAGGTACTGTCACCACTTGGATCCTCTGACCACAATCTCATCAAAGCCTCATTAGTTAATCCTCCCCGTTCTGAACCTGTCAGGATGACCCGATGGCACTTTGGTAGGGCAAACTGGGATGGATTTAGAAATTATCTTGCTGACATTCCATGACAGTCTTTCTTCTCTAGTGATCACAATTCTACCCAGTTCCACATTTGCGACTTAATACTAGCTGGTATGAATTTATTCATACCAAGTCAACATTTCACTAAAAGATCGAACTCTCCAAAATGGCTTGACGGCAACTGTGCCAGAGCAACAGCCCAAAAGTCAATAGCATATAACTCTTACTTAAAATAAAAAACATCTGAATCACTCTCTCAATTTAAAATTGTTAGAAATCATGCAAAAGCTGTAATAAATCTAGATAAATCTAACTTTCCTCAAAAGCAAGCATCAAAAGTACTTAACAACCGTAATGACAATAGAACATTTTGGTCAACTCTTAACTCTTTCAATAATAACTTTAACAAGTCATCATCCATTCTCCCACTAAAATCTGATGGCAACATTACAAATAACCCATGTGCAAAAGCAGATATTTTTGCCAGTACCTTTGCCAGAAACTCTACCATAGACGATACCAGCCAGAGCATCCCAGTACTAGAACTTGACTCTCCCGAAATTGTTCCACTTAAAATACAGACAAGATACGTAAAATCCACCCCAGACAATTTACCTACAAACAAAGCTCCAGGCCCAGAAGGAATTCTGCCAGTTGTTTTGAAAAAGTGTTCCTCAGAACTTACCTCTGTTCTAGCTAAATTATTCAGACTATGCATACGTACTTCTTCATTCTCAAATTCATGGAAAGAAGCCAATATCCACCCAACTCCGAAGAAAGGAAGTTCCTCTGACCCCTTTGATTAGAGACCAATAGCAGTCACATCTTCTCTCGGTAAGGTATTTGAAACTTCAATTAATAAGCACATTGTTAAACATCTTGAATCCAACAACTTAATTAGTGATAGACAATATGGTTTTCGCCACGAAAGATCCACCATTGACATATTCAGTACCATAACTCATACCATCCATCAATCAATTGACCTACATGGAGAAAATCATGCAGTAGCCCTTGATATTTCTAAAGCTTTCAACAGAGTATGGCACCGTTCCCTGCTGTCCAAACTCCCTTCCTATGGACTAACATCTTTTGTTCCTTTGAGTCCCTCATATCTCAGTGACAGGAAAATAAGAGTAAAAGTAAATGATGTATATTCCAATTTCCACTCAATTAACGCCGGCATGCTGCAGGGATCAGTTCTGGCGCCAACCTTATTCCTGGTTCATATTAATGATCTCTTATGTCACCCACAAACCCATCCACACATATCCAGATGACTCAACACTAAATAGTTCATTCACACTCAGACACCCATTTACAAAGTCTAATATCACTACCTCTCAACTCAGTACAGCCATCTCCATAAATCAAGACCTATCTACGATCAGTGCATGTGGACAAAACAACCTTGTCTCATTTAATGCTAGTAAAACTAAATAAATACAGTTTACTAATAGACAGATATTACCAGATTCGTATATTACCTTCAGTACTATTAATATTCCTATCTCCAAAAGTATTGAAATACTCGGCGTCTCACTTAACAGTGCCCTCAGCTGGACCTCTGATGTTAGATCACTTGCTAAAACCTCTTCAGAGAAACTTAGACTAATGTACAGAGTCCGTAACTTCTTCACGGACGAGCAGTTAGTGGTAATTTATAAGTCATGTTCGCTCTCAGCTTGAATATTGCTCACCCTTGTGGAATGGATGTGGAGAGGTTGCACTAAAACTAGACAAAATTCAGAACAAAGCTGTTAGAATTATTAACAGCCCTGTCATTACAAATAAACTACCTCCCCTACAAGTAAGAAGGAATGTTGCCTCCCTTGCATTATTTTACAGATATTTTTATGGCCAAGTCTCAGACGAAATTGCGTCCATGGTGCCACCTGTCCATGCCTTCCCTCGTGCTACACGGGCATCTGGTAGCGCTCATGACTGGAATGTCACTCGGCCATATTGCAGAACTCTTACATTCCCCGTACTGCATCTCTTTGGAACTCGCTTCCCAAGAGTTGTTTCCCTCCAAACTTCAACCTACAGCTGTTCAAGTCTAACTGTTACAGATATTTTATGAACAGAGGACACCAGTAATCTGGTGTACGGATTTTTTTTTAATTCATTTGTTTTTCCTTCCTTTGTTCTGTTTTATATATATATATATATATATATATATATATATATATATATATATATATATATATATATAATCTGCATATGTACCTCTCTCTGCATACGTATGTACTATTGCGGCCAAAAGTTGTTAGCCACCCTCGCCCAGCCAACCCGTGTATGTGGCAGCGTCGCATTCACGAGCACAGAAGTTGCCTTCGATGCAATTCTGTCGAAAACTATCCCTTCAGCTTTGAGCTTGTGCTAATGGATAAAGTAATAGTAATATTTACTCTAATGCTAGTAAAACTAAATATAAAGGTGAATGTAGGGAAGAGTAAATTGATGGTCTTTGAGAGAGGTGAAGTCAGTGAATGTACAGCGAGGTTGGATGGTGAGGAATTGGAAAATGTGAGTACGTTTAAGTACTTGGGTAGTGTGATGAGTAAGGATGGAGGTTTGGAGGGTGAAGTGCTTGAAAGGGTACAGCAGGGAAGAAAGGTTCCTGGTTCTTTGAAAGCAGTGATAAGAAACAGGGAAGTGAAAAAGTTACTACATGACAGTATTGTGATACCAACTCTAACGTACGGAAGTGAAGCTTGGACGTTGTTGGAAGGACACAAGTCAAGAGTGAGAGCCGTGGAAATGAGTTATTTAAGAGGAGCCTGTGGAGTCACATGGAGAGACAGGCTGACGAATGAGGATATAAAGGAGCGTTGTGGTGTTGATGTGGATGTGATAGGAAGCGTTATGAGGAACACACTGAGGTGGTTTGGCCATGTGGAGAGGATGGAGGGTGAAAGACTGACGAAGAGAGTGTATGTGAGTGAGGTGGAGGGGGAAAGAGGGAGGGGGAGGCCGAGGATGAGATGGAGAGATGGGGTGGAGAGGTATATGAGAGAGGGGGGTGTGAGTTGGGAGCAGGAGAGTGAAATGGCGGGGGACAGGGCGACTTGGGGGCGATTTGTTTGTGGCCACCCCAAACGGGATTGAGGCGTCTGGCAATAGATAGATAGATAGAATATTTACTCTGAAGGTTTTACTCTGATAACACAATTATATCACATTATTTAGCAACTATTTTTTCTCATACAATGCCAAGCAAGTGACTTAAATGTTTCTTTGATTTCACTCCACGACTTCCTGTCCTGTAGATCTGAATCAGCGAACACAAAGGGTGAACAAGTTTCGAAGCATTCATTTGTTACAGAGAGAGAGAGAGAGAGAGAGAGAGCGTGTATGGTGAGCGCCTGTGAATTTTGGAGAAATGAGGTGGAGACAGACTGGCACAGGGAAATGCAAGGGATGAGAAACCCTGGATTCCTGTGTTCTATTGAAAACAGGCCACAGTATGAATATTTCTTCCATCAGTCACTAGAACTTGCCTTGCTTTGTGATATATATATATATTTAAGGATTGCTATCGGAGGAATAATGGATTAGAAGATAATTGCTGTTAATTCAACAAAAAGCTGTGCTTAAGAAAGTAATTTGCCTCTGTCCAGTGAGGGATATCCAGCTAATGAAAAAAATACTCATGAGTTTGCCAGAATTCTCCAAGTGCCAACCACCACAGAAAAAAAAAAAAAATGCGAACATAGGGCATTTAACAGACGTTACGCGGCCTGCCTAATAATTTGACAAAGTCAACTGGCGTTACCCAGAATAAAACCCATCTTTCATTTTGTCCGACGAGACGTTATCCTGGGATAAATAAACTCCTTCATCAGCAGCCAAAGGAAATAATCCCTGTTTAGCTCGAGCACGTTATTTACTTGTATCGCATAAAATCATGTTCATGTAGCCGGAATGAAGCCCATTATCTACGGCCTGGCATCCTCCCTGTAAAGAGTACTATTTTCTACCGGCAGTCTGAGTTAAGCGGTGAGACTCATCTTTCGTGTAAGGAAATCCACCCCGCCTGTGTGTGTGTGTGTGTGTGTGTGTGTGTGTGTGTGTGTGTGTGTGTGTGTGTGTGTGTGTGTGTGTGTTCTTACCTAATTGTTCTTACCTAATTGTATCTTTACAGGAATGAGTCAAGCTCGTACTGTCCCGTGTCTTAAACCATATTTATCGTACATATCCTTAAATTTGTGAATTGTTTTGGCACACACTATTTCATTCGGTAGTGCATTCCATTGATCATTTGCTCTGTTTGGGAAACTGAATTTCCTTACGTCTTTATCACCTCTCTTCTTATGCAGTTTTTTGCAGTGTCCTCTTGCTGATGCTTCTCCATATGTTAAGTAATCATTTATGTCTATTTTCTCCTTCCCTGATATGCACTTATATAGCATTATCATGTCACCTCTTTTCCTTCTCTCCTGTAGTGTTGGTAGATTCAGTTTTATTTAGTCTTTCTTCGTAGCTTAGGTCCCTTAAGCTTGGTATCCATCTTGTAGCGGCCCTTTGAACTTTTTCAATCTTGTCTATATGCTTTTTGAGATGAGGACTCCAGACTATTGATGCATATTCCAGGGTTGGTCTAATGAATGATGTTATTATCCTTCTTAGCATGTCTTCATTTATGTATGTGAATGCTATTCTCATATTTGCAAGCAGTGTATACATGTTCCGTACCTTCTCGCTGATGTGGTCAGCCGGAGATAGTCTGTTATTGATAATCACACCTAGGTCTTTCTCTCTTTCTGATGTGTATAGGGTTTTATTTCCTAACTTATTATCCCAATCAGGTCTTTTTCCACTTTTACCAAACTTGATTACATGACACTTGTCCACATTGAATTCCATTTGCCATGTACTACTCCATTCATGAAGTTTATTTAATTCTTCTTGTAGCTCCCTACAAGAGTCTGTGCTAGTAATTCTCCTTTGTATTTTTGCATCATCTGCAAACATATTCAGATAGCTCTCATTTCCAGTGTTACTGTTTATATCATTTATGTACACTAAAAACATGATTGGTGCCAGCACCGAACCTTGTGGTACTCCACTAGTCACTTCTTTCCATGATGAGTAGTTTCCTCTTAGTACTGTCCTCATTTCTCTTTTTATGAGAAAGTCTTGCATCCAACAAAAGTTTGCCTCGAATTCCTCCTTGATGGTACAGCTTCCATAAAAGTCTTTGGTGTGGTACTGTGTCAAAAGCTTTCTTGAAATCTAAATAGATACTGTCCACCCATCCTTCCCTTTCCTGTATTGTGTTTGTTACTCTGTCATAGTAGCTCAACAGATTAGTAACACATGATTTTCCTTTTCTGAAACCAAACTGTCTTTCTGTTATCATACTGTGTTCTTCTAGATGATTTACCCAAGCTTTTCTTATAAGTTTTTCTAATACCTTGCTTACAACACTGGTCAGTGATACTGGTCGGTAGTTGAGAGGATTTTGTCTATTTCCTTTCTTGAATAAGGGGACTATATTTGCTTTTTTCCAAATATCAGGTAGTTTCCCTTGACTCAAGGATTTCTTGAAAATTAAAAATAATGGTTTACTTAACTCCTTTGCACATTCTCGTAACACCCAACATGAAATTTCATCAGGACCACTTGCTTTTCCTCTGTCTAATCTACTTAACTCCTCCCGTATTACTTTTTTTGCTATTTGTATATCTGGTAGTATGTGTGGACATGCGTGTTCCACATAGTCCTTCTCAAAATTTTTTTCTTCTGTAAAAACTAATTGGAAATTCTTATTTAGTGCTTCACAAATATCTTTCTCTTGTGTATAAGTGATTCCCTCGTCCGTAATGGATTGTATTATATCTTTTACTTTGGTTTTGCTTCTGATATAGCTGTAAAACAGCTTTGGTTGATCACTACTTTTATTTATTATATCCTCCTCAAACTGTTTTTTGGCTTCCCTCCATATTCTTGTATAGTCGTTTCTTGCCTGTTTGTAATTATTATACGCCCTTTCACTATTGTGTCTTCTGTATCTATTCCACAACAAATCTCTTCTTTCTTTTGATTTTTTACATTCTGTATTGAACCATTTATGTATTTTCTTATCTGCTTCTTTGTGCTGTGGGATGTACTTCTGGACTCCTATTTCATAAAATTCACAAAAATTTTTATATACAGCATTTAAATCTTGTCCTCTAAGTTCATTTTCCCAATCAACTTCTAAGAAATACTTCTTTAGGTCTTGATATTTTCCCTTTTTATAGTTTAGGCTCTTTTTGTAACTGTCATTGCTGTTTACTATGTCATATGCTATCCTGAAGTTATAATTTAGTACTGCATGATCGCTTTTGCCGAGTGGAGGGTGATATATTAAATTGTCAATGTCATTTTCTTGCCTAGTAAATATTAGATCTAGCACTGAAGGTACATCAAGTCCTCTTTTTCTAGTGGTTTCCCTCACATGTTGCGTTAAGAAAAACTCTTGTACGAGATCCAGGAGCTTTTGGTCCCAACAGTTTTCTTGGCTATTTATATCTAGAGTATTCCAATTTATATTTGTATTGAAGTCCCCAGTTGGTATAATTCTTTCCGATTTCTCTTCCATTTTATGTAGCAAGGATCTTATACTCAGAATTGTACTCTCTGCCAAGTCCTCATATTCGTCTCTTTCCCATGTGTTTGATCTGGGTGGCATATACAAATTGGCTACAATTACTTTACCTTCAGATGTGTCGATCTCTACTGCAATCAGTTCTACTTGTGATGGTATATCTAGGTTTATTTCCTTGACTTTTAGATTTTTCTTAGTTAATATTATAATTCCTCCTCCTTTTTTTAAATTTCTGTCTCTTCTCCATATATTGTATTCCTCTAAGTTTAGTATGTCATTGGATATCCTTGGTATTAATTTTGTCTCAGTTAGGCATATTATTTGTGGTTCATTTTCTCTGACATAATCATTCATCTCTAGTAATTTAGATACCATTCCATCCACATTTGAGTACATCAACTTTATCATCTTGTTTATATACTTGTCATGACATGGTTCTACTAACTTCCTCCTTTTTCTTCCATCCTGTTTGTGTACCACTTTCGTACCTGCAATCCTATTTATTTGTAAAAAAATTTCCTCTTCTCCTCTTCTGATCTTCCCTCATCTTTTGTTTTTGCTTCCTCCCTTTTCTCTTTCAGTAATTCCAGTTCCTCTTGTGTTAGGCATCTTTTTATCCATACATTTTTGAACTCCTCTTTTTCCATAAGATTCTTTGCATTTTTTAGTATCTCTTCCACAGTGTTTACACTCTGGAAAGTCACCTTTAGAGGTCTAGTCTTGCTTTTCTCGTATTTCCCTAACCTTTTGTGTTCCTCTATGTCTTTACTACAGATTTCCTCTGATGCTTCTTTCAGTAAGCTCATTACATTTGCCATCTCCTTTTTGTCTCTAGTGATCTTGTTTTTAATTTCTTCCTCTTCTATATCAGTGTGAGTGTGTGTGTGTGTGTGTGTGTGTGTGTGTGTGTGTGTGTGTAGAACTGCGAATCATCCGACTTGTGGAGTGTGGTATGCGAGTTTGTAGGTTGGTGACTGGGTGGGTGGATTGGCTAGTGTAGGCTGGTGGTTTCACAGGCGGATTAGGTGGAGTGGGTGGGCGAGAAGGAGGGAAAGGGTTGTTGGGCTGGTTAAGTGGGATGGAGTGGGGTTCGTGCATTACGTGAGGTGGGTGGTGGGGCTACCTGTAGGGCAAGGCAAAAGACGGGTTTATGTCGTCCTGCTTTTGAGACATACTATACTGAGTAAGGTTATGGGTATGTGCGTTGATGGGTGGGTGTGAAGGTGGATGGACGGATTGTGGGAAAACAGGCCTCTGGGATTAGGTCACTTGAGTGAATACGTCCGAGTTGGGAATAGATCAGTGTGTGGAAAATCGGTCCACAGAGGATATTATTCTGGAATCATGCTGAAGTAGGTATATACAGTATATCTAGTGGGTTACAAAAGGTCCATCGTGCAATACGCCTGTTGATTAAGAGGCCTGTGTTATTGGGAAAATAGGTTCATTGTGAAAAATATGTCCATGGGTATACGTCCATATAGAAAACCTTCACCCATGAAGAGATTTAAGGTCGACAGAAAAATTGGTCTGTGGGGAGAAAATACTCCCTCTTCTGTCTTTCTTTCCTTCATTCTTTCATCTTCCTTCTGCCTGTGGGTGGCTTTACACTGAGTGACAAGCTAAAATGGTTTCCTGTACACCAGGAAACCATATACTACGCTGGGTGGTAACCATATAATCAAATTTTGGCGCCTGGTGGTTTAGTGGGTAATTATTGCGCTCCAATCGGATTGAGCCGGTGAAGGTTTATATCCAAGGGGTGGTTGGGGTTAATTGCTCACGTAATGCCACTCAGAGATTAGCGAGGCTGGTCACTCTCATCTTAAACGTCAGGTCCAACTGCCTAGCCCCGGGCTCCTACGCTCTTCATGGGGCAACGAAGGATTAGATTATGGATGGATGGATGGAGAAAATTAGTTCACGGGAAAATAGGCTTACGTAGAAAAGTATGCGTCTTTGGGAAAAAAAAAAAAAAAAAGGCATTAAGGAAAATAGGTCCATGGGGGATTTGGTTCCGAATGGTGAAAATGTCCATTGATAAAAATATTCATGGGGTGAAAATAGGTCCATAGGGGCATTACCGTACTGTAAACATACATGCAGATAATATAAATGGGACTTAAATTATCCAACTTTTAACAGCGACCGCTCCCTGGAATTAGGCTTACCACTGCACACGTTGGACCAAACAACCATTAGCCAGACCCTATTACCACTTCATCATCCAGTTATTATATTTCTTCATTTAGCCTAACTCACTTAGGCATAGAAACCCAACCGAATCGAAAGGAAAAATCCCTGTTTAACTGTGTTGAGCACCTCCTGTCTCCACCTCATTCCTCTTAAAATTCACAGGCACCCACAACTATCTCTCTCTCTCTCTCTCTCTCTCTCTCTCTCTCTCTCCTGGTAACAAATGAATGCTTCGAACTTGTTCACTCTGTGTTCGTTGGTTCAAACTTACATTAAGTCGTGGAGTGGAACCAAATATACATATTTGCCCCTTGCTTGGCTCTATACGAGAAACAAGTTATTAAATAATAAGTATGATATATTCGTGTTATGAGAGTAAAACCTTCAAAGTAAATATTACTATTACTTTATCCATTAGTACACGCCCAAAGCTGAAGGGATATTTTTTGACAGAAATGCATCGAAGGCAACTTCTGTGCTCGTGAATGCGACTCTGCCACATACACGGGGTATCTGGACGAGGGTGGCTAACAACTGGCCGCAATAGTACATACTTGTGTATCTATGTAGTTGGCAGCACTCCCGCGTTCCCTGAACTTCACTCATGGTCAGCGATGTGGCACCACTGTACTTGTTTGGATCTTTGGACACGTAGCAATATTAAGTGCTGGGACCTCGTAATAGTGACCTGGCACGGACAGTGAGTAGTGGAATATTCTTCTCAGCGTCTGTGCATTAACGAACCTATGTATCAATTGAATAGCGATAAGGATTAGGATATAACTGGACCCTGTATAGGGTGTCTAGTTTGGTGAGGAGGTATGGCTAGAGGTGGGGTGAAAGGGGGAGGGGGGAGGGGTAGGCTCTCCCACTCTGGATAGCTTGGCAAAGGGTTTCGGGAAAAAGATTTACCAGCAACTATCGTATGAATCTGGTTATGTAATAAACCAACAAATAAACTACCACAAATGTAAGAGTCGCATATCACTATATTGGAATCAACTAAAAATGGAGAATAACCACGTAAACATACCCTGCTGTTTCATTACAAAATTCAGGTGGTGCACAGAAGGTGCTGACCATGATGAATATACTGCCACAGAATAAGTCATATGTATGGTATTCCTGGTAGACATAACAGGGAGCAGCATTTTGGCACCATGCTATCACCTATGAAGGTATTCTGTTAGGTACGCACACAGTGCAATTACGATGTGGGCATACTGACGTGCTTATAAAACTACACAAGTTTTTATTTATGAACATGTCAACATTCCATAAAATAACACAAGGAATAGTTGGTTTTCAGTAGTCAATTTCATTGTTATTGACTAAAATAGTGTAATTGTGGTGATTGGTCAAGCCAAGTGGCCTCATGAATCAGCCTCCACCTCCCCCGCACCAGTCATACGCCACATCACATGATAAGCCTAACACTTAAAAAAACTGAGGTCTGCTGTGTTTTACCTATCACTATGTCGCGTTCACAGCCAAGTAATACATATATTTAGCTCTCCATACAAAGGTGAAAGCATGCCGTGTGTGTGTGCCCCTAACCATGTGAATATTTGTCGTCTCGCTCGTTTTCCTGTAAAGTATTGGGTTGCAGCATACGACTCAGCATACGACTCTGCAAGAAACAGGAGAGCCCTCCCCTCCCCCGTCCATTCCCTCCCCTCCCCCACTAGCCACACTTACGCCCGATACAGGGTCCAGTTGTATCCTAATCCTTATCACTATTTAACTGATACATAGGTTCGACAATGCACAGACGCTGAGAGCAAAATTCCGTTACTCACTGTCTGTGCCAATTCACTATTGCGAGGTCCCAGCTCTTCATCAGCTGCGGTACGTGTCCAAAGATCCAAACAAATACAGTGGTGCCACGTCACTGACTATGGGTGAAGTTCAGGGAACTCGGGAGTGCGGCCAACTGTACCACTTTACTCAGAAAAACGTGATATGATAATTACTGTAACAACTTTGTACGATGTATGTATCATTGTATGTTTTTGTTCATTATTGTGCTTGTTATAATAATTACTTGTATTCCTTCTATACCTTGAGATTCTCTCTCTCTCTCTCTCTCTCTCTCTCTCTCTCTCTCTCTCTCTCTCTTCTTGACCGTCTTCTGGGACAGTGTTCCCTAGTGTTGGGGCTTGTACTGAATGGTAAATAAAGAGCCTAAATAAAATAAAAGTTTTTTAATATAGAGATTCTAAAATTCTTAGGTTTTCACTGGGTCAAGAGTCAAGGATACCGAAATGAATTCTGCAAGGTACAATATTACAGGACTTACAATGGTCCCGCACTGCTGAATAAGGTGGACTGTGCAGTAGATCCGTTCTGGCAGACTCTCACCTAGGTGCTCGTCGATTCGGATTTTAAGCGAATCGTGCTACCCACATAACCCGCCTAGCAACTATAGCCTATTTCATGGGAGAAAAGAAATTGCCGTTTGGCAACCTCTTCCAAACTCTCCGATTTCGTGCATTCTTGTTGTTAGTAGCTAAATAATATACAGTGATGTTAAGAACTGTCTAAAATATCAAGTTTACAGTAAGCATGGGTGAAGCGTATACCATCATTACAGTCTGCGAGGCTGTAGCGAGCATAGGCCTACTGTAGGTGTTGTCATGTGCGAGCATAGTTGAGTCAGTCAGTCGGACTCACATTTCCCGCTGCAGTGTCATCTGAGCAACTCCGTAGCACCAACATAATCGTTATTATCTGTCATCGTTTCATTCTCAGTAATTATTAAAAAATACTATAAAAAGTTATGTCTACCTTCTCTTAATGTATTATGCAATAACATGATACCGGAGACGTCTGTGTCATTATTTAATGTCAGATGTTCGGCGCTACTTTATTACGCGCATGACAACTTCAGGCGTCCCATGAAATTTAAATGTGTATGTTTAGCTTTTGTTTATTTCATCAGCTGACTGCTAACACTTATGTTACATTTATGTTTGTGTTTAAAAAAGCTAAATATATATTGTATTGTTTTTCAATTAATGCTGCTGTCTTTAAGATCACTGTATATTACATAGCTACTCACAGCATTAATGCACGACACCGGACAGTTTGGAAGAGGGTTGCCGAACGGCAATTTCTTTTCTCCCGTGAAATAAGCTATAGGATAAGTAATTAGGTAGACAGTCGAGGAGCCCATGCCAGCTGGCATACGATATTTAAAACGAAAGAAGCTACTAATTTTTAAGTTCATAGGTATGAATCAGAATTATTTATCACGAAAAAAATTACATAGTTTCTCATGTAATGATTGTTGCATCAGCAACCCAAGGTATGGAATGCGGAAGTAAACGATGTCTTTGTTGACAGTGGGGACTCGTGCGTCGGCTGGTGTTTACGATTAAGAAAATTATTAACTTGTTTATCAAACAGGTGGAAACCGTAACCATTATGGTAAAAGAAATTCCTTTAAAATGAGACTTCTTTGTGAAAATGCATTGGCTGTAGCTAGATGAAACACTGAACGCTCGGTGTAGCAGAGTTTTGATTGCATTGAGCTTGAAATTAAAATGGCAGAAACTGAAGAAACTCTTACCCAGTCCTGAGAATGTGAGTTTCCAAAACAGAAAAAACGAGGCCATCATTACATTTCTCTATATTAAAGTCTAAAAAGGAGAGTTTTGAGTCCACTTCCGATCCCATTGTGAAAGTGATATTCCTATGTTGAGAATTTATTGTAAGTAGGGGCACTCACCATCCACTCACTCGATGTAGTGCTGCTTTCCGGTGTCTGCCCTTTCCTCTTCTCCTTCCTTCTTTCCTTCCTTCCTCTTCTGTCTTTCTTTACTTCAGTTTTCCTCGTCCTTCTGCCTACGGGTGACTTGACACTCTCATTTTTTGATCTTTCCTTCATTCTTTCCTCTTCCTTCTGCCTATGGGTGACTCTACACTGAGTGACAAGCCAAATGGTTTCCTGTACACCAAGAAACCATTTACTACGCTGGGTGGTAACCATATACCCAAATTTTGGCGCCCGGTGGTTTAGTGGGTAATTAGGGAACTCCAATCGGACTGAGCCAGTGAAGGTGTACATCCGAGGAGTGGTTGGGGTTTATTGCTTACGTAATGCCACTCAGGGATGAGCGAGGCTGGTCACTCATCTTAAATGTCAGGACCAACTTGCCTAGCCCCGGGCTCCTGCGCTCCTCATGGGGAAACGTAGGATTGGATGATAGATGGATGGATGGATGAGATTTTATGTATTGTAAAAATCTGTCAGCTTGGCATTTGCTCCCAAAAAACACAAGTGTGTCACCACATACCGTCTATACAGGGTGTCCCTGGAGTTAAACTCAGAACTTTGGGAAATGATAGATGAGGGAATTCTAAGCAAAAAATGTTAATTGAATATGTGTCCAAATCTCACACGTTACGGAGCTACAATTACTGATAACCTTATGGACGAAAATGATCACCTTCATAATCGCCCTTAAGGTCATCAGTAATTGTAACTCCGTAACGGTTGAGATTTGGACATATGTTCGTATGACATTTTTTGCTTAGAATTCCCTCATCTATCATTTCCCAAAGTTTTGGACTTAACTCCCGGGACACCCTGTATAAAAATGGGTTGAGGTAAGACAATTATATATCCAGTTCATTTCATGAAAGCACAAAAATATATCGGCAGATGTCGGCCCTAGAGGAGAGCCCATTGCAGCACCATCTGTTTGTATAGTTCACCGTTAAATAAAAAAATATATATATCTTTTATGCAAGTAGGAAGGATGTTTCTAGGGACAGTTTTGGTCATGCCATTGAATGTATCGAAATTAGAAAACACCAAATTTATGCATCTGTAGGGTTGCCATACGGCCGGATTTTTCTTAGGTGTCAAAATCTTTGTCCGGGAGGAATTTTAAAAATTCTCCAAAGGTCCGGAATTTCATCTTCCATCACTTTTTCACGAAAAATTTAATATACCATTAAACTCTAATGACGAGAGAGAGAGAGAGAGAGAGAGAGAGAGAGAGAGAGAGAGAGAGAGACCTTTATTGTTTTCGTCAGCTGGTAAGTGTTGCCAACTTGGCTGGTTTAGCGCTACCAGCAAGGTAAAATGCCCTGCCTTTGCCTCTTGTTCAACCACGAGTTTTTTTTTTTTTTTTTTTTTTTCATAATGCTGTTAGAGCATAAATGGTAATTGCACACAATTATTGGCTTAGTTTTCATATTTACACTGTAGCATATGTTATCCTGCATCTAAGGCGCTGTAGCATTTTTCAGTCATAAACTAGCCAGTTTTGTCCTTTGCATGTTGTCCATTATATTGTAAAACGATTAAAGATTGTGTTACAGTACAGCACACAATATATATATATATATATATATATATATATATATATATATATATATATATATATATATATATATATATATATATATTCAAGGTTTCTTAACGCCAAAGGGCCCAAAGTGTGTGAGGGGGGAGGGGGGAGAGCAGGGGTTTCAGCGGAGGCGTCCTGTATTTTGACTTCATCCGTGGCAACCTAAGCATATGTCAGTGGTTTCGTTCAAAGGAATGTTCATGAATAACGACCTAATATCATAGCCAACCATAAAAAGGTTCTTGTATAGTATGCTAAGTACGTATTTAACTCATATGAATATTCAAGTTATGTTTTACTTTTCACTTTTGTATATCATTTGCAGTGTTCCACTCTTAGGTCACTGAAAATGGCATGAGGATGAAACGTTTGACAATAAAGATGATTTTTATAACGGCCCTCGTCATACTCTTCCTACTGATGAATTACAAATGCACAACTTCCTTTCCTGACACATGTCCTTCTGTCGCTTCCTATTATCATTCTCTCCTGGTACTCCATTATTACCCATTATATCATTTCACAGGATCAGTGCTTACTCTACCATTCACATCGCCCATTACAATCACTTTATAACCTAGGCATTTCTCTTCGTCTAGCTCATCCCAAAACCTGTCTCTGTCTCACTCCTGCCATCAAACGGTGCATACGTTACAATTACTTCCACTTTCACCTTCTCAAACTTGAACTTGACAAACATACTGTACATCTCGAGCTGACATTTTTAGTTTCTTACTCCACTCTGCCACACTTCATCCTTCAACAAAGCAACTCCTTCCTTACATCTTCCTAGCCCATTCATGCTCAATCTTACACATTTCACATCCTCCCACTCCTCCACCACACACCCTTTATCTTTGTTTCATACAGTGCCATCACTGCATATCTCGCACTCTTGAACACATTCACCACTTCCACCCTCTTGCCCTCCTAATTCATACCTCTCACATTCCACATGGCCGTGCGGATCTGTCCATTTGGGTGGGGCCCTGGCCAGGTATTGGGGCCTCCGAGGCTCTCTGAAACAACTGCCATGATTTAGCGATTTTAGGTACGGGTATGTGGGGGACACTTAACCCGGCCAAAAATCCCAATTATGTGGTCACAACTCAGCGTAGTAAATGGTTTCCTGGGAACAGGAAACCATTTGGCTTGTCACTCAATTAGCGGCCATAAGGCAACACTACACTGAGTGAGTGGATGATGAGCGTCTCCACCTACCGATAATGGGCTCCCCCACCTACCAATAGTGGGCGCCCCCTCCTACCAATAGTGGGCGCCCCCACCTACACACACACACACACACACACACACACACACACACACACAGACAGATAGATAGATAGAAAGATAGATTGACTGATTGATTGATACATACATACATATATGAAACAAAAAAATGTTTGAGGATTTAGTGACGGGAATGCTCCGAAAACCATCGGAACAAAGTCAGTACAGTCTAATGTAAACCCATCTCTACATTTTTTCTCCAGTCCGTATCATTATGATGTTGCATAAGTGTACCCAAAAAGTGTCATGAAATTCAATAAGTATTAACCAGTTATGCAGTGCGTACAAATATACCAATTTGAAAATATATTATGATGAGATTACATGTGGTTTTATTGTTCCAATGGCTTCTGGCGCACTGCAATCCCTATACCTTCATACATTGTATTAACTTTGTTATACTTGTTTTCCTTATGTTTTCATAGCCTTTATGTAAGAGAGGTCCGAAGAATATTGTAAGGTATTCAACTTAGAACATCATAGTAATGATCGGATTAATGAAGGCTCTAACTAACCCTCCCCCTTCCGAAAAGTCTCCTGAGGTGCTTAAATATTCCGGGGAAAATAACGAGAAGGAGCACTGGGTGAGCGCATGACCCACGCCTTGACATTGATCTGTGACCGAATTTTTGACCTAGCTCTACGACTTGACCTTTTATTAGTTATTCTCAAACCTGAAAGACTTAATTCTTGCAAGACCATGAACCCTCCACTAAGTATGATTCAGAGTGGAAAAAAATAATCTTTAAGTTGGACCTGTCCAGTGAAATTGACTCTTGTCCCATTGTTATCGAAAATGAACAGTTTAATCTATGACCCTAAATCCCTTCATCAAGTTTAATCCAAACTGCATAAATATGAGTTAAAGGACAAAAATTTGACAGTGTCGTGTAATCATGAATTTTGACCGATTGTTTTCCAATATGAAGCACTTCCCGCTTTGCTCACCCTTTACCCTGCTGTCAGGTTTTGTCTAAATCAGATCAAAACTGTAAATGTTTACTTACCGACTTGCTACCTTTGACCTTTTTCGAGTAATATCTACCATGCTTCCAACCCAGCGGAAAATGAAACCTCTCTGTGGAAAAGAAAAAGTGATCGGTTTTACCATGTCAGAGCTAGAAGGGTCTAAGTAAAAGGAAAATGTGGAGGAATCAGGATTTCTGTTATTATATTTTAGCGTGTCAGCGTTACGTTTTAGCTACTTTAGGCGATTTTTTTTTTTTATATAAAAACATGCAAATAAAGACTACATGCTTAAAAACAATTTAATTCCTAAGATATGGGTACTTCGGTAACCTACCAATCCCTTATAGTGTCTACCGACACTGATTGGTGTTCTGCCGTTGAGCTACCTGATAAAGAATGCCAAAGTACTAAAAACTACAATTTATAATAAGATTGGGTTTTGAGAGAAATATTATACCATAATATTTCCAAGTGGGATTGTAAATGTAACCCTGTACAGTTCTTTATTAACACAGTTCATGATTTTATAATCATCATAAGAATGGCGGTAGCACAATAGGCCGCCTCGTTGCATTCGATTCTAAAAAGATACTAGAAATGATTTCTATGATTCGTCGTAACAACAGACTGCAGTATTAATTTAAGACTCGTCAGAATCATTGCCGTCATCAAAGAGTTTAAAAAATGCCTTAACACTTATGTTTTCCTCCATGTAAGGATAGTTGAGTATGGCAAACAAGTCTTTAGACCTGCTACACTACATCGTTTTCGTTTTTGAAGGCTTCAACATGCTTGCATGCGTTGGTTTTGGTCACCTAATAGCGGCTTTCCATGCCGCACGATCTATTGCAGCCTCCCTGTTCAGTCCCTTAACCCTGAGGTCACACTTAATAACCTCGTCCCATGTCTTTCTCGATCCACCCCTCACAACCCCACCCCGAATAATAACACTTCTCACCTTCTGCACCCAGTTAGCATCCTCCATCCTCTCCACATGCCCAAACCATCTCAATCTACCTTTCCTCATCACAATACCAATACACTCCAGTCCCATCCAACCTCTCAACTCTTCCATCGTAAACCCAGCCCCCCCAGGCCTTACAAGCAGGGACGCACTGCACATCCACCTAATCATTGTCATTTCTGTAAGTCTGAGCCGAAGAATATCCTCCTCCTTTACTGCCCAGGTCTCACTACCATACAGCATTACACTCCTAAAACATGCATACAAAGACCCCTTAGCACATAGGGAGAGTCCTCTCAATGTCAGGAGAGACAACAGCTCCCTGAACTTCTTCCAACCACTTCTCACCCTAGCCACAGAGCTAGCTCCAGCCCCACCTCCAGCACACAACGTGTCTCCCAAATAACAAAACTCTTCCACACACTCAAGAGACTCACTAGCAAGTTCATTCCTTTCACGCCTGACAATCTCCACCTGCTCTCCCCGACACACTGCACTGCACAAGATGGAATTACTTCCCATGCCCTTGTGGCAAACTGCACATGACCACTCTTCCTCGTCTTTGACAGTACCGCCACCAACCCTAGATATCATCACTTTTGTTTTATTTGCATTTACCCTTAAGCCCTTGTGCCCCATACCATCTCTCCACTTCCTAAATCTTTCCTCTGCCTCCCTTTCGTTCTCTGCAGTCAACACCAAATCATCAGCGTACAACATCTCCCTCGGGAGTCCGTTTCTGAAGTCATGTGAGAGGGCTTCAATTACCATGATAAACAACATGGGACTCAAAACTGACTCCTAATGCACACCAACGTTCACGGAAAACTCATCACTCAGATCTCCATTCACTCTTACCTGGGTGCGAGCACCCACATACATAGCCATAACCATCCTAACCAGCCACTTCTCCAAGCCAAGCTTTCTCATTGCCCATTTCACCACCTCTCTAGGGACTTTGTCAAAGACCTTTTCCAAATCAACAGAAACAAAATACAGATCCCTTTTCTTCCCAATACATTTATCCTGAAGCCGTCGAGCAATTAGTATGGCATCAGTGGTCCCCCTGGCTGGCATAAACCCAAACTGCATCTCATCAACATTCACTCTTTCTCTAATCATACCTTCTAGAACTCTCTCCATTACCTTCATTATCTGATCGAAAAGTTTTATACCTCTATAATTTCCTCTTTCCAGGGCATCACCCTTCTCTTTATACACATTTACAATTATACTCTTCAGCCAATCATCTGGGACAACACACTCATAAATAATCATATTTATCAGGTCAGAAACTAACCTCACCCCTATATCTCCTGAGGCCTTCAACATTTCGGCAGTCAACCCAGACACACCTGCTGCCTTCCCCACCTGCATCCTGCCTTTTGCCTCACTCACAGTAGCAGCGTCAAGCAAAGGCCAAGGGTCAAACACTGGATCTGCTGGCTCCAAACCTTCCCTCTCCCAGTCAAACTCCTCATTCAGCAATTGGCTATAATGCTCTCTCCATACATCTTTAATATCCTCACTGTTCACCATTACCCTTCCTTCATCATTCATCGAACACTGCTTACTTGTAATATCTCGATTATTCCTCTTCATCTGATTTGCCACCTTAAATATCATATTTTTCCTTTCCCCATGACATAGGTTATCAAGTAAAAATCTCTTTGACTCAGACTTCGCCATGTACTGTATACCTCACTTCTAGTCCTACGCTTGGCAGCCAAGTATTCCACCTTATTACCACCCTTCTTCCATTCCCGAAAAAGCCTTCTTTTCTCCTTAACTGCAGCTTCTACACCCTCATCGCACCACCAAGTTACTTTATGTCTTGGTGGTCGTCTTGTCTAACTGTATATTACATCAGTAACTCTCAAGAGGTTCTTGAGGGCTCTGTACTGTTCATTAACGCCTCTGTCTACAGCTCCCTGTTCAGCCACCACTCTCTTCATCTCGCTATAGAGGGCATCCCTTACTACTTGGTTTTCCAGCTTCCATGTTTTCCTTCTAGGTACATGAGTTCTCTTTTTCATCACTCGTTCTTTAAGCACCATATCACAAATCAATAGTTTGTGCTGCTGCACACACCCCTCACTTCTTATAACTTTAACATCCCTCACTAAACTCCTATCACCCCTCCTAACCAGAAAATAATCTATCTGACTGCTATTTCCCCCAGATTCGTACGTAATTAACCTACTCTCTCTTTTCCTAAAATGTGTGTGGCACACAATCATGTTCATTGCCTCCCCAGACTCGAGTATCCTTTCCCCTTCTGCATTCCTTACAGTATACCATACGCACATCCCCCATGTACTCTTTCATAATCTTGAGCTGCTTCACCTACATGACCATTTAATTCCCCTCCCAAAACCACTATCTTGTCAACCCACATACAAGCTACTACACGTATTAAGTCCCAAAATCTATCTTTCTCCACTTCATCCAAGCCTGCCTGTGGACCATATGCCGGTATAACTGCAGTTATCATTCCACCGAACAGAATTTCACAACCAATATCCTATCACTTACTCTCATAACATATTCCACACATTTCTCCGCAACCATCACACCCACTCCCCCATATCCGTCTGTCCCCCCCACTAAAACAACTTATAGTAACAGTCCTTCCCAACGATCTTTCTGGCTGATCCACCCCCGTACCGGCCTTCCTGCAAACACGCCACATCCACCCACCTCCTACTGAATGCCTCAGTGACTTCCCCCGCTCTTCCCCTTAAACTTCCTACATCCCATGAACCCACCCTCATCCCCCTGGGCGATTTACTGTCCTCAGGCTTGCTTTGAAACTTATTCTTGTATTTAGTCATAGTTAGTATTAATAAAGAGGGTACACATACCACAGGCCCCACTCACTGCACAGTCCCAGGTCCAGGCAATGGATCTGGGACCCCTAGCCCACCAGCTTACCAGTGGCTGCGGTAGTGGCCTCGGGGCACCCTGCCAGGACAGCAGCAGGGACACACTCCAAGCGCGCCTTGGCACTGCATCAGTCCCGCCATTATACACCCACTGATAGGGCACCCTCCTGGGGTGCTACTCCCAGGTTCGGGCCCCTCTCTATTGGGCGGAAGCGGCAGCCTGGGAACTGCATGCCCTGTACCCTCTAGCACAGGTTCGAGCCCCATCTCGCCTTGGACCCACGATCTATGCCGGCAGAATCTCCGTCATGCCTCCCCCCAAAAGTACATCTAGTATAGATTAATAAATACTCTTACAATGAAGGGGATTCCTAGTTATCGTTGGTTTGAAATAGCTGATTAAGTGCCTGCACGCCGGATGAGTTATTTGAGAGCAGCATGAGACGTTACGTGGAGAGACAGACAAAGACACAATGAGGAAATGAAGGAGGGCTGTGGAAGTGAAATGGGTGTTACTGGAAGCGGTAAGGTAAATATTCGGTAAATTTTTACTTTAGTCCCACCCTGCCATATTTTCTCAAGAGTTTCAGAATGCAATGTTTTATAGTGTTTCTCATGTGAATCTGATACTCATTTCTGTCGCAAATCACTCGTTTTGCGTAACCCCCCCCCCCCACTGTACCAAGGTTATTGGGGGAATACGACGAAAACGAGTAATTTTCACTGAAAATGACCACCAGAATCACATGAATAACACTAAAACATTGCATTCTGAAACTCCTGAGAAAGAATAATGGGGGACCTGTGGGAAAGCGTGGTTTTGGGTGGGGGAAACACGGAAAATCGAGTGATTTCCGACTGGAACTGGTATCCAAATCAAACGAAAAACACTAAAATCCTTCGGAAAAATATAATTATCAGCTCCTTGAGTTCGTGTTTCCTAACTGGGGGGCTTTGCCCCCCAGACCCCCCAGCCCTGGCCGTGTTTCCTAACTGGGGGGCTTCGCCCCCCAGACCCCCCATTACATTAACCCAACCTAACCTAACCTATCCTAGGGGAATGCTTACCTAGAGATCAGAAACGGTGAATTTGCACTGCACCTTCCTCTTACTCTTCCTACTTTTTTTTCCACCGGCCACAGTACCACTGATGTCTGTCTTCCCGATATTTGCAGGGCAAATCACACTCTTTACACTGCACTGCACTTGGCAAAACCCCGTGTTTTCTTAGTAGTTCAATAGATGTTTCGTTATTACTGTGTTAGTCCTTGATAATCTGCCAGTAGTCCGTCTTACACCCGATACAAGCTTTGAAATCGACAACACGTTCTTCAGCACCGGAGGCCATGACTGACTGACTTTCAAATCTCGGGCGTACTTGCGTCACCCACAAATACTTCAAGCTGATTGGCTGGTTTTACTTACGACTGTTGTGATTGGCTGGTTTCAAAAGTCCCTCTTCCTTTGCGACGCCTGATTGGCTGTTTTTAAAGCTCACATATACGAAATTACCAGCCGAGTACACTCGAGTCCAGCCGACTTAGACCGACTGAACGTGCCCGCACCAGCAAATATGTTTACTTCATGTTGGCTCCTGGATCCTTCAAATAATTAAGAAAAATAACATATATCTCGGAAAGTATTTATTTGCGACGGATGTTTCCTGAGAAGAAAATGATGTACTCAATACACCCGACATATAGAGATAAGTCACATTTTCCAGCGACCGGGTGGGATTAAAGTAAAATAATACCAAATATTCTGAGGTGGGGTGGTCATGTAGAGAGGATGGAGAATGGACGGCTATCTAGAGACGAGTGTTTGCCACTGTCGGGGAGAGGGGGAGGGGGAGACTAAGGATGAGATGGAGGAACTGATTGGAGATATATGAGAAATAGAAGTGTGAGTTGGAGGGAGGACAGTCAAATGGCAAAAGAAAAGTGACATGGAGGTGAATTATATGTGACCACAATTTACGAGATTGAGGCGTTTGGCAATAGATAAATGGACAGGTGGATAGACAGGCGGCAGATGGCTGTTGCGTTCACCTCACACGGCATAGGCAGGGATGTAGTGTGCAAGTGTGTGTGTGTGTGTGTGTGTGTGTGTGTGTGTGTGTAATAGAGACAGACAGACGGATGTCTCTCCTCAGTGTACAATGTCACTAAGTCACGGAGATCACGGTGTGCCATTCTCCTCTCCCCATTGCAGTATGAAGCATCTCTGTTTTGCACATATCCAGTCTGTTGCGCCTTTTTCTTATTTCGTTCATATATTTCTCTCCTGGTCGTCCTTTTGGTCTGCTTACTTCTGTTTATCCAATCAAGGCTAACATCTTCATTTCTTCTCTTCTTAGTGTGTGTCCCAGAGATCTCATTTTGTCTCGCTCTGTCTGTTGCCATCATTTCTCTGCTTGTTCCCGTCATCTCCAGTGTCTCACTGTTGTTGCTCTCCAATCTTGACATCCTCATCTCTGTCCTCTAAAACCACATTTCCATTGGCTCTACCTCCCCTGTCTACTTTTTCTTTCTCCAGGCCTCACATCCATACAGTATAATCGACCATACTTATCCACGTCTTCTCTCTTTCATCCAATAGACAAATGACTGTTTTTAGAAGACTGCCCTTTTTGTTGAACGCACTCTTCGATTCTCTAATTCTAGGCCTTGTATCATCTACACTTCAGGTATCACCAGTCACTTAATTCAGACCTCCTGAGTCTGCACTCCTCTTTCCTATACACTGCACAACAGTCTTGGTCCCCTTTGTTTTGCTTCCTTTATGTTGTGTCCCTTCTCTTCACATCCTCATTCACTTTCAATAACATTCCGAATCTTCAGACGATAATTATCATCAGCATACCTTATTTTATTAGTATTCTGGTCTCCAACCCTTTTACTTTGACAGTCTTCTATCCTTCTCGTGATCATCTCACTATACAGTGAAATCAGATCCGGCAACAGCACACAACCTTGTCTTCCTCTACGCGTCATTTTCACCCAGTCTTGTATTTTTTTTATTTTATATTATCAGCCACCTTTTCGCTCAAGTATAGACTTGTAATGATGCTTAGTTCGTATCAATCTATAAAAGCTTGTGTGAACGACTGAATAAACTCGTTTTGCTTTTAATTTAATTATTTTCATGACCACGATGGTGTATTTTTAATTTTCATCGCTCTGCCACCTGATGATTTTGGGCAACGGTTTGTTCAGTTTTATTACAAATTTCTCTTCACGTGAATAAACTCGTCTGGAAATAGCAACAAAACTGAAAATTGGCATCCTTAGGGGAAGGAGATGGGTATAAAAGGTCTCCAGAATGTTGAATTAATTTGTATGGCAGTAATAAAATCAAACTAAAACTAGATCAAAAGTGTCCAGAGACCACAGCTGAAGTTTCGTGTAAAATTGTTTAAGTATATATTTATATTTTACGGTTACTAAACACTTTGCGACCAATTTGAAGTGAGTACCTATGTAAAACAACAAAGGGCACCTTTGCTATTTGCATCCACCCGTGCAATATTGCAAGGGGAAAGAAATACCGTAATTATCTACAAGGGAGGCGGAAGGGTGAACCCTGGAGGTCCCACCCTCTGTAAAGAGTGGTCCGGCTGATGTCTGCTACTGTGCAAGATTTCGTTTACCTCCATAAAAGCCATGGAGCTGTCCCACCTAGGAGAAGTCCCCCCCTCTTCCGAAGTGTGGCCATTGGAGGTTCCACTCTGTCCGAAACGTGACTGGAGTGAACATCTACCAGTATTCAGAATTTCTTGTTCTTCGGTTAAAAACCTTGATCGTGCATAAAGGCTTTGGCCAGGACCCCCGGGGGCTGTCCCCCACCACGTGAGGGATGGCCCCTAGGGGTCTCACAGAAGCGCGACCCCAGTTTTGATCTACCATTGTGCAAAGTTTCCTGTTCTTAGGTAAAGAAAAGAAGGAAGAGAAAGAAACCATAGCGCTGTTCCACCTGGAGACCAACAACCCCAACACTGGGGGGGGGGGTAGCCGAGGAGGAGGTCATCGGTTGTTGTCCCTGGCCTAAAACGTCACCACGGTGAACACCTTCCAATATGCAAAATTTCGTGCATCCTGATTATAAACTATGATCATGCATAGTGGCTTTGTTGGGACCGTCCCCTCCCCTGTTAGGTGCGACCCTCGATGGTTCCACCTTTCCCAAAACGTGGCCGGGATGAACAGCTGTCAACAGGAAAAATTTCACTTTCTTTGCATAATGACTTTGGCCGTGGCTGCCAGAGGTAGCACCCCCCACAGGGGGTGCGAGTCGGAAGTCCCACATGCAGATAACTTGGCACAAGGGAAGCTCCACCATTGTAAGAAAAAAAAAATCGTGTTCCTAGGTTAAAAAAAAAAAAAAAAAAGCCATACCTAACGATTTGGGGTGGGATATTCAGTGCCCCCGACTTCAAGACCAGCTCTCGTCCTGGGCAGACGTCATGATGCCTGCCCAGCGAGCATTTCTCTATCATACTGCTACCACCTAAGGCCCGTTGAGGGGGGCATCCAGCAGTAGTTCCAAGCCTCAGGGAACCATGAAGATCATAGGTGCGGTGGTGTGGTTCAACGTGAAGTCTGGGTACGGCTTCATCAAGTGCTGGGACACCGGTGCTGATGTTTTCATACACAGACTCGGGATCGTTGCACGTAACCCCCAGAACTTTCTGTGCTCTCTTTGCGAGGGTGAGACAGTGGAGTTTCGGCTCCGTCAGTCACTCAAGGGTCCTGAGGCTACGGATGTCACTGGGCCAGGAGGTGTTGCTGTGCAGGGCTCTGCCCATGCACGGCGGCACCCCACGGCCCAAAGACGCCAGCCTCGAGGTCCTGGGTGTTCTGGGGAGACAAATCTCCTGGTTTCAATGTGCGTCGCTATGGCACAGGCTTTTTGTGGGGGTGACAAGGCTTTGCTGTGCATTCTCCTCCCTCAGAGAATGGGCTACCGAGACTTGCCATCCCCCAGAGCTTTGTCAGCAATGTGCGTTCAACCCCTCATCAGAAGCGTCATCCCTGGCGGTCTCAGTCACAGCCTCAGTCACGGCCACCTCCACCTCGGCCCCGCAGTACACCGCAGAAACGGCTGTGCCTGGATGGTCCCCTCAACAGGGCAACTGGCTCGTCTGGCTCTCCGATCACTGACCCGTCACCGACCATGGACATGGATCTGGACATTATTACCACCACTGCTGAAGTCCACCCCTTGCCATCAGCAGCCGAGGGGGAATGGGCTGCCGTCTCCGTTTCGTCCGACCACCTAGACGTCAAGGGCCTTTCCCCCCCGGTTCCTCCATCTGCTGCTGAGGGTGTGGACTTTATGCTAGCCCTCACGCCTTCTGCCTCTCCCTCTGCACCTGAGGCTGTTGCAGATCCGCTGCCTGCAAGCCCTGCACCTGCCCCTATTCTGCCACCTAGTTCTGCTGAGTCTGATGAAGCCGTGTCTACTCGTGAGCTCCCCGTTGCCAGATTCGACTGCGGCCTTGCTGTTGATTTTGACAGGCTCCTTGATGACTTCCAGTTTGGCTGTCCATCTCGCCTTCGGGACTCGGGAGATCTGGAGCTGTACGAGGACCTCAATCGTGACTCAGAGTAAAAGGACATCTCGGACTCTGATGAGCAGACTTGAGGGGCTTTTTTTGCCCTGCTGCCTCCTCTGTTTCTTTCTGCCTGCTGCTCTTGTCTGCGTCCTTTCTGGCTGCTCCCTGCTTTTTTTTTTTTTTTTTTTTTTTTTTTGCCTTCTCTGCTTTTTTCCTATCCATCCCTGACGGGCTCTCTGTTTGCCCGTATCCCCACCTTTTGTTGTGGGGACAAATATTCACACACACACACACACACACACACAGTGCCCCAGCCCCCACGGGGGACGGCCCTCTGAGTTCCCACCCTGCCTGAAACCTGGCCCGCGGTGAGGTCCACCAATTTCTTAACACTCCTTCCATAGGGGCTGGATCTCACTCTTCAAAAAAATCATGGAACTCGGTGAGTGAGTCAGTGATACACATAGTGACAAACAATATTTTTGGCCGCCCCTGTGGATGAGACAAAATAGGACAAAACAAATGATGCTTTCCTACACTCTAGGTATGTTTATCATAAAAAAAAAAATAGTTATCACGATTAAATGTTTCTCGTAACTAAAAAGTGTTTTTCCTGAAAGAACAAGATAAAGGAGAGTGCATTCTTCTCATATTTCTTGTTCTCCCAGGAAAAGAAGAAAGTAGTGAGAATGCTCAGAGCACATCGAAGTCCCACACAAACTCTGACTGACACGGAGCTTTGACCGATCTACCTTAAAACAGAATCAATGATTCCCATCCCGACACACTGTATAAGTACTGTACAGTAGCCTACCAAGTTTGACCCGGATTTGGTCAAGCATTCATGAGATATATTGTTAATATAGACACATTCATATATACATGCATAGAAATAGATTTGATCGCAATAGCTGTACCTTCGACCGTGTTACAAATGATATGATCGTACTGAAGATATTAATGGAAATGCCTTCTTACTCCTTAACAACGGAAATTCATAAGATGGACGTAATCGTTTATCGGTAGCATTAACAAGAGACATCGCCGTACTCATGCACCAGTTTTCCTCTACATAGGCACCACCAGTTATATTCAGCGCTGTGTCAGCACGAGGACTACTTTCTACCACCTTGCCATTATTATATAAATGTGGGGAGATATTTGTAGTGGTGGGGCTTAGTGGAGGTAGTTTCTAATCCCTTCACTACCTGAAGCTTCCCCAGTCTTGTCTGGAGATGGCAGAGGGTTTTTAAAAGTAATCGTAGTGAAGTGTTTGGCCCATTCACTCCAGTGACTTATTGATTATTATTATTATTATTATTATTATTATTATTATTATTATTTGTTGCTACTACAGCAAGAGCTGTCTCAGCATTAGGGGATACCTTGTACTGAAAGGACTAATAAAAACCATTTCTAACTCCTTTAGTTCGAAAAAATTCAGCTACGGCAAACAAAGTCGTCTGGTTATAGCAAAAGCAAGCTTCACAAGACGCCCTGTAATTGTGGCAAAAGAGTGACGTCATAGTACTAAACTGCCTAACCCCTCAAGCTGATGGCGTTTTTTTTTTTTTTTTTTTTTTTGCTACTTTCAAAAATTTTACTCGAATTAGTAAAGGTCTCATGTATGGAATGGGTTAATGAAGGCTGTAGCAAACGCTTCTAGTTTGACAAACCTTTCCTAACTTGGATAAAAGTGTTTGAAAGTAGCAATAATAAAACATAACAGACGTCCTCGTATTGCCAAGGCTGAGTACTTCTTCGTGCAGCCTCCCTACTACGGCTAACTGTGGAGGTACTGTACTAAAGGGAAGTACTCCAGTTCACTGGCACGGTGTGTAATTTCTCACCCTAATGCCTCTCTCTCTCTCTCTCTCTCTCTCTCTCTCTCTCTCTCCCTCAAGCGCCGCTCCTGTCTATCATTTTTCTCACATACTTTGTGGTAGCGTATCATTCATCATCATCATCATCATCATCACTATCATCTTAACTTTCTTCCACTTAAGAACGGATCGAGAAAGAATCCAGAAAAAGAAATGAGAAAGTATGAAAGCCGGAGAACTGTCAACAGCTTACAGAGGAAATGAATCAGACACTCATCTCCATAACATTCAAGCCCACGGAATCCCGGCTACACCTCACAGTTTTAACCATTAGCATATGTAGGGGATGATTGTCTTTACAGGTGCACGTCTGATACGCCCGGCAGGAAAAGTCACAATAAATATATATGCTTAAAATTCAGTGAGCATCAACATTCATTTCACTGAGTGCTTCTTCCATCACACTCACCATGATGGAATTGTGTGGTGGTGTAGATTGTGGAGATGTAGACGGTGGTGTAGTGTGATGGTGTAGATGATGCTGTGGAGGTGTTGAGTGATGGTGTAGTGTGATGGAGTAGATAGTGGTGTGGTGGTGTAGAGTGATGGTGTAGTATGATGGTGTAGATAGTGGTGTGGTGGTGGTGTCGTGTGATGGTGTAGTGTGGTGGAGTAGATGGTGGTGTGATGGTGTAGTGTGATGGTAGATGGTGGTGTGACGGTGTAATGTGGTGGTGGTGTTGTGTGATGATGTAGTGTGGTGGTGTAGATGGTGGTGTGATGGTGTAGTGTGATGGTAGATGGTGGTGTGACGGTGTAATGTGATGGTGTAGATGATGGTGTTGTGGTGTAGAGTGATGGTGTTGTGTGGTGGTGTAGATGGTGGTGTGATGGTGTAGTGTGATGGTAGATGGTGGTGTGACGGTGTAATGTGATGGTGTAGATGATGGTGTTGTGGTGTAGAGTGACGGTGTAATGTGATGGTCTAGATGATGGTGTGGTGGTGTAGATGGTGGTGTGGTGGTGTAGGGTGATCATGTAGTGTGATGGTAGATGGTGGTGTGGTGGTGTAGTGTGATGGTGTAGACGGTGGTGTGGTGGTGTAGAGTGTTGGTGTAGTGTGATGGTGTATATGATGGTGTGGAGTGTTGTAGTGTGATGGTGTATATGATGGTGTGGAGTGTTGTAGTGTGATGGTGTATATGATGGTGTGGAGTGTTGTAGTGTGATGGTGTAGATGGTGGTGTGGTGGTGTAGTGTGATGGTGTAGATGGTGGTGTGGTGGTGTAGTGTTATGGTGTAGATGGTAGTGTGATGGTGTAGTGTGATGGTGTATATGATGGTGTGGAGTGTTGTAGTGTGATGGTGTATATGATGGTGTGGAGTGTTGTAGTGTGATGGTGTATATGATGGTGTGGAGTGTTGTAGTGTGATGGTGTATATGATGGTGTGGTGGTGTAGTGTGATGGTGTATATGATGGTGTGGAGTGTTGTAGTGTGATGGTGAATATGATGGTGTGGTCGTGTAGTGTGATGGTGTATATGATGGTGTGGTGGTGTAGTGTGATGGTGTAGATGGTGGTGTGGTGGTGTACCGGTAGTGTGGTGGTGGCGGTGTACAGTAGTGTGGTGGTGGCGGTGTACAGTAGAGTGGTGGTGTTGTGTGGCGATATATTGTAGTACCGTAGCTTGGTGATGTGGTGTAGTGTGATGGTGTTGTTTAAAGTGGTGGTGTGGTGTAGTGGTGTACTGTGGTTGTGGTGTTACAGTGTGGGATGGTGGAAGGGTACTGTACGTACAGGGTGTTGGTGTAGTGCTGTTGTGTAATTTTCTGGTCTGACGCGGTACTGTGCACTTATGCGGCGTGCTGGAGTGTTGGTATACGTGTGGTGTGGTGGCGTACCGTGGATGTGTAGCGTTATTGTGCAGTGTGGTGTTGTTGCGTTGTGGTGTAATATAAAGCGTTGCATAGTGCGGTGTAGTGGTGTGGTATGACATGTGGTGTGTAGTGTGGTGTGGTGTGGTGTAGTAAGACGCCAGCGTAACAGTACAGTATAATTAATGATGGTGGTGTGATGTGGTGGAGTTAACGGCACCTGGCTATAGCAGAAAATCCTCAGTTTAGTACTCACACGAAATTGATCACTGATGACTTGGCAGTCTCTCTCTCTCTCTCTCTCTCTCTCTCTCTCTCTCTCTCTCTCTCAGGGAAGAACAGTTAGGAGAGGATGAGGGAGGGAGTGTGTATGTGAAGGCCCCTGTGATAGAGTAGCACAGGTAATTACAGGACTGTACAGTTTATGAGAGCATTCCCCTCTAGTTCAGTACATCTACAGTTAGCTATACGTTGGATGCCATACCAATGAACAGTCGAGTACCAATGTATGTTATGCTATTCCTTCCACTATGCCGGTTTATTCAAATCAAGAGGGGCTTTATGAACTGCAGGGGTTAAAAATATCCTCCATTAACTCTTGCAGTGCGACAGACCTCTCCTGAGCTGAGTACAATTATCTGGAAGTCGCTGGAATCAACTAAAGACGTCACAGGTGGCGATGGGTTGAGGATAATCTATTGCTGGGAAGGAATTTGAAAGCTTCCGGATTTCCATTCAGCTCCATAACACTTCCATTGCCCTCCTTTTTCCCATCACTGGATTATTTCATTCAGACTGAGCAACCCTTTTGTATTAATGGCGTTAGAAACAGTCTTCATTTAGCCATTCAGTACAATTAAAGTACTAATTACATCAGCCATCCGCTTATGATCTACTCCCTATGCATATAGATATATAGATTGATGGATAGACAGACAGACAGATAGAACGATAGACAGATAGATAGATAGATAGATAGGTAGGTAGATAGTTTAGATAGATAGATAGACACATAGATAAATAGATAGATAGATGTACTGTAGATGCACATACAGTATTTGATATATATTGTATATTTATTTATATATTAAATATTATATATTATATGCATTATATATATATAATATGTAATATATATATTATATATAATATATATAGCATATACAGTATATATTAGATATAATACATATATATTATTTATATATAATATATACATATCTCTATATAATCTAAATAGTACAGTCAAGCTGTGTACATGTGTGTCTGTCTGTGCTTTTGTTTGTTTCCTTCACTAGACCGGTAATACGGTAGATATAGACCTAATTGGTTTTTGGCAGGTGGGGGTAAGTTCACTGAATGTCAGAAATATACCAAAGAAAAATTTTGGCGATTACGCACAACACGACGACGCCAAATTTTCAGAAAACAGGACACAAAAATATGCGAAAAGTTAAGATCCACTTATTTGGTCAGAACTGGTTATTGTGGGTTCAATAATGGTATGACAACAAAGACAACGGTATTTGAAAACACTTGTGAGGGAAAGGCCATATATATATATATATATATATATATATATATACACCGGTATACATATATACATACATGTGTATAGATAGATAGATAGATAGACAGATGGATAGACAGATAGATATCTGTATGTTTGTCCTCTATAGACATCAAGGAGAAACACTCTGATTGGCTTCAAATGACTCTAAGAGGGCTACCTTTTACATGAGGAGGTTAATGGTGTCGTTTAAAGTTGCTAAAGTGGCGTCACTGATGACCACAAGTAGAACTAATCAGATCAACATGGCGGTGCTCGGTGGCCAAGTGCCAGAGAGTTTTTAACTTCTTCCTACAACCACAGCAATATTAAAGCTTGACAATCACTGCTATCAAGTCAACATGCTGGAGCTTGGTGGCCATACGGGTCGGGTGGTGGGCAAATGGGCCAGATGGGTAAGCATTTGAATGGGGTGGGCATGGGCGCCAGGTGGATTGGCAGGGTTGCGCGTAGTAGGTCAGAGTGAGGCAACATAGGTGGGAGAGTGGGTGGTAAGGATGAATGGGTGTGTGGGTGAGTGGGTGGGTGGGTTACTGGGTGGGAAGAGTGGGTGGGTGAATGGGTGGGAAGGATGGGGAAGGGGGAAATGTGTTCAAGGAGGAACGTAGGTCGGATAGGTATAGTGGGATGACGAGGCTCGACTCCCACAGGGGAATAACCCCCTGGAGTCCAAGGCAATGCCGGTATGCACGGCCATAGCTTTTTACCCAGGTAACGCCGAGAATTCTCCTTATATATATATATATATATATATATATATATATATATATATATATATATGATGGATGGATGGATGAAAGAGGAGAAATGGTGGTAAATTTTGCTGAAATGTATTACATGGGAATAATGAACACATTCTTTCACAAAAGAACAGGGAGAAAATGGACCTGGAGAAGTCCAAATGGAGAAACAAAGACTGAAATCGACTTCATTATAGCAGATACCAATAACACCATCACAAATGTCACAGTTATCAACATAGTAATTATAGGAAGTGACCATAGAATGGTGAGTTGCACAGCCAGATTCAATTTCAAAAGAAAATTCCCAAAACATGGTGTAATGCAATAGTTATTTTACTTTTTTTTTTTTTTTTTTTAATAACAGAACGGAGGAAGGAAAAACAAATGAAGAAAAAAAATAATCCATACACCAGATTACTGGTGTCCTCTGTTCATAAAATATCTGTAACAGTTAGACTTGAACAATTGTAGGCTGAAATTTGGAGGAAAACAACTCTGGGGAAGCGAGTTCCAGAGAGATGCAGTTCGGGGAATGAAAGAATTCTGATAGGCAGAAGTTCTGCAATATGGTTGAGTGACATTCCAGTCATGAGCGCTACCAGATGCCCGTGTAGCACGAGGGAAGGCATGGAGAGGTGGCACCATGGACGCAACTTCGTCTGAGCATTTGCCAAAAAAATATCTGTAAAATAATGCAAGGGAGGCAACATTCCTTCTTACTTGCAGGGGAGGTAGTTTATATGTAATGGCAGGGTTGTTAATGATTCTAACACCTCTATTCTGAATTTTGTCTAGTTGTCTTAATGCAGCCTCTCCACAACCATTCCACAAGGGTGAGCAATATTCAAGCTGAGAGCGCACATAACTCTTATAAATTATAGCTAACTGCTCATCGGCGAAGAAGCTACGGACTCTGTACAATAATCCAAGTTTCTTTGAGGCGGTTTTAGCAAGTGATCTGACATGAGAGGTCCAGCTGAGGGCACTGTTAAGTGAGACACCAAGAATTTCAATACTTTTGGAGATGGGAATATTAGTAGCACTGAAGGTAATGTACGAATCTGGCAATATCTGTCTATTAGTAAACTGTATATATTTAGTTTTACTAGCATTAAAAGAGACAAGGTTGTTTTGTCCCCATTCACTGATTGTAGATAGATCTTGATTTATGGAGCTGGCTGTATTGAGTTGAGAGGTAGAGATATTAGACTTTGTAAATGGATGTCTGAGTGTGAATGAACTATGTAGTGTTGAGTCATCTGCATATGAGTGAATGGGATTGTGAGTGACAGATAAGAGATCATTAATATGAACCAGAAATAGGGTTGGCACCAGAACTGATCCCTGCGGCACGCCGGCGTTAACTGAGTGGAAATCGAATATACATCATCTACTTTTACTCTTATTTTCCTGTCACTAAGATAAGAAGAAATCAAAGGAACAAAAGACATTAGTCCATAGCAAGGGAGTTTGGACAGCAGGGAACGGTGCCATACTCTGTCGAAAGCTTTAGAGATATCAAGAGCTACTGCATGAGTTTCTCCAAAAAGATCAATTGATTGATGGATGGTATGAGTTAAGAGATTGAGTATGTCAATGGTGGATCTTTCGTGGCGAAAACCGTATTGTCTATCATTAATTAAGTTGTTGGATTCAAGATGTTTAACAATATGCATATTAATTAAAGTTTCAAACACCTTACCAAGAGAAGATGTGATAGCTATTGGTCTGTAATTGGAGGGGTCAGACGAACTTCCTTTCTTCGGAACTGGGTGGATATTGGCTTCTTTCCAAGAATTTGGGAATAAAGAAGAACGTATGCATAGTCTGAATAATTTAGCTAGGACAGAGGCAAGTTCAGGGGAACACTTTTTCAAAACAATTGGCGGAATTCCATCTGGACCTGGAGCTTCGTTGGTAGGTAAATTGTCTAGGACGGATTTTACAAATCTTGTCTGTATTTTAAGTGGGGCAATTTCGGGAGAATCAAGTTCCAGTACTGAGACATTCTGGCTGGTATCATCTATGGTAGAGTTTCTTGCAAAGGTACTAGCAAAGATATCTGCTTTCCCACGTGGGTCATTTGTAATATTGCCATCTGAAGATTTTAGTGGGGGAATGGAAGATGACTTGTTAAAGTTATTATTGAAAGAATTAAGAGTTGACCAGAATATTCTATTGTCATTAGGGTTGTTAAGTAGTTTTGATGCTTGCTTTTGAAGAAAGTTTGATTTAGATAGATTTAATACAGCTTTTGCATGATTTCTAGCAATTTTAAATTGGGAGAGTGATTCAGGTGTCTTTGATTTTAAGTAAGAGTTATATGCTAATGACTTTTGGGCTGTTGCTCTGGCACAATTGCCATCAAACCATTTTGGAGAGTTTGATCTTTTAGTGAATTGTTGACTTGGTGTGAATAAATCCATACCAGCTAGTATTAAGTCACAAATGTGGGACTGGGTAGAATTGGGATCACTAGAGAAGAAAGACTGCCATGGAACATCAGCAAGATAATTTCTAAATCCATCCCAGTCTGCCCTGTCAAAGTGCCATCGGGTCACCCTGACAGGTTCGGAATGGGGAGGTGTAAGAGGGTTAACTAATGAGGCTTTGATGAGATTGTGGTCAGAGGATCCAAGTGGTGACAGTACCTCTATCCTGTATTGATCTGGATTATTTGTCAAGAATAAATCCAAGAGATGGGCATTATGGTCAGGATTATCAGGTATTCTGGTTGGTTGCTTTACCAACTGGGTGAGATTAAACGATTCCGCAAACAGCTCGCATTCTAGACCAGCGTCGTCAGTCCGGGCAGAATGCAATAACCATTCAACATTGTGTATGTTAAAATCACCCAAAATGGTAATTTCATTGCCAAGGGCAAGGTCAAGGTTACTCAACTGAGTGGATATGGAATCAAATACACTGGGTTCCGAAGAAGCATTGGGGGAACGATAAACTACACAGATATATTTGGTAATGTTTTGGCAATTTAATTTATATAATGAGTAATCAAAACTGGATGAAGTGAAGTTTAAAATAGTGTCAACTGCATATTGGGATTTGATATAACAACAGGTGCCGCCCTTGTTCCGAAAGTTTGTAAGGAGATGGTAACCGGGAAAACAAAATGGAGATATATCGGTAGAGGGTGAGATTTGTGGTTCTGTGAGGAAAAGGGCCAAAGGGGATATGGACTGAAGGAAAAAATGAACTGAGTTTAAATTTGTGGTAAGGCCGCGGATGTTGGTAAAGAATAAGGCCGCACCGTCACCTCTTCGCCGACGAGCATTCCCGGAAATAGCAACAGTCGCTGCTGGCACAGTCGCTTGATAGCGACCGGGAGGACCCTGTGCCTCCAGCCCTACCCTGCCGGTGGTGGCAATCCGAGATACCACCTCATTTGATTGTGAGATTGCAGCGGCCATTACTAAAGATGTGAACAGAAGGTGTGATATGTTATGCGCATGTAGTGTGGTGTAGACAGTTGAAGGTAGAGGTATCATGAGAGCATGCTGGCCTACTCTCTGTGTAAATGAATGCACTGAAAATGTTCAGAAAAGGGAGATGGTCAGGATCAAGTCCTGAGGGCTGGTGAAACGGGAGCTCCAGCTCTCCCTGTCACCAGCTTGCCATCAACCTCGGGAGTACTGCCCTGTTCGACTGGTGGCTACAGTCTACTCCTACTTTACAAACAAAGCGACTCAATAGATCTTAGTAACTATCGACCCATTAGCATATTATCAGTCATTTATAAACTCTTCACTAAAGTCCTTACGAACATAATAACAACAAATTTGGAAGAAAACCAACCTTGTGAACAGGCAGGATTCCGAAGCGGGTATTCGACTATTGACCATCTACACACAATGAATCAGTCAACTGAATATAATAAACCACTGTGCTTAGGTTTTGTTGATTACGAAAAGGCTTCTGACTCAGTGGAGCACATAGCAAAACTAATTTCATTGCGAGAACAAAGTGTAAATGAGAACATTGTAAAACTGCTCGAGAACATACTGTATATAAATAGGCAACTGCTACAGTTAAATTACATAATGACTGAAAAAATTAAGACTGGGAAGGGCGTGCGTCAGGGGGATACAGTTTCACCAATATGATTTACAGCATGCCCAAGAAGTATTTTCAGAAAGTTAGACTGGGAGAACAAAGGCGTAAACATAGATGACGAAAAGCTAAACCATTAAAGATATGCAGATGACCTTGTCCTAATCTCAGAAACAGCAGAGACATTGCAAGAAATGTAAATGACCAGAAAAGAGATAGTCTTAAAGTAGGGCTAAAGATTAACCGGAGTAAGACGTCAGTTTAATCCCCATACACCAAAGAGCGTCATAAGAATATGCGAAGAAATTCTTGAAGTCGACAACTACAATTACTTGGGGCAAATACTAAAATTAATGAAAGATCATGATAGCGAAATAAAAAGACGCATTACAAATGGATGGGAAGCTTTCGGTAAACATAGAGACATCATGAAAAGTAGCTTCCCGGTATGTATGAAACGAAAAGTATAAATATTATAACAAATGTATAATTCCAGCTATGGCGTACGGTTGTGAGACCTGGAAACTAAAAAATCGATGAGAAATAATCTAATCCGTTCTCAAAGAGCAATGGAAAGGTCATTGTTGAGAATATCTTTAAAAGATAGGAAAGATCACCTTGGGTGACAGAGCAGAATAAAGTAAAAGACATTTGGGAAATAATATAATCCGTTCTAAAAGAGCAATGGAAAGGTCAGTGCTGGGAATGTCTTTAAGAGACAGGAAAAGATAATCTTATGTGAGACAGCAGACTGAAGTAAGACATTATAGAAGTTATAAGAAAACAAAGGGAGCTCACCATTCACTCACTCGATGTAATGCTGCTTTGAGTGTCTACCCTTTCCTCTCTTCCATTCTTCCTCTTCTTTCTTTCCTTCATCCTTTCCTTTTTCTTCTGCCTACAGGTGACTTTACACTCCCTCTTCCGTCTTTCTTTCCTTCACTCTTTCTTCTTCCTTCTGCCTATGGGTGACTACGCTGAGTGACAATCCAAATGGTTTCCTGTACACTATGAAACCATTTGCTACGCTAGGTGGTAACCATATAACTAAATTATAGCGCCTGGTGGTTTAGTGGGTAATTAAGGTATTCCAATCGGATTGAGCCTGTGGAGGTTTATATCCTAGTGGTGGTTGGGGTTTATTGCTCACGTAATGCCACTCAGGGATGAGTGAGGCTGGTCATTCTCATCTTAAATGTCAGAACAAACTTGCCTAGCCCCAGGTTCCTACGTTTCTCTATGGGACGACATTGGATTGTATGATGGATGGATGGAGGGATAAAAAAACAAAAATGGAGGTGGGCAGGCCATATACCAAGAATAAGGGATACCCGATGGAGCAAAAAGCTGACTGACTGGACACCAAGAGATTGTAAGCTTAGCAGAAAAAGGACAAACAGGAGGTAGAAGAGATGAGACAGAGAAAATTGCAGGGAAAACGTGGCAAAGATTGGCTCAGTCAAGGAATTCGTGAAGAAGGTTGGGGGAGGCCTTTGTTCAGCAGTGGACATGTAATGGCTGATTTTATATATATATATATATATATATATATATATACTTATATTTATATATATTCATAGATATATAGATAGATAGGATAGACAGATACAGATATAAATATAAATATATATATATCTCTCTACTGCATATATATATATATATATATATATATATATATATATATATATATATATATATATATATAAAAATGCAGTAGAGAGAGAGAGAGAGAGAGAGAGAGAGAGAAATGTACAGCTATAGATCGACATATAAATAGACACATAAAAAGATAGACTAATAGATAGATAGACAGATACACAGATAGACAGATGGTTAAATACGGATCAGAGTTGGTCCTAATCGGCCTACTGTTGTCGAGGTCTTGCCACCTCGCTTGGTCTCACGGGAACTTTGACCTGACCGGGACTTGGCCTTTAAAATTTGCCACTTGACTCGAGACTTGGGGGTTCGCTGACTTCAGACTTGACTGAAGTAACTAAAGACTTACTAGTGACCTACTATTCTAAATTGCTCTAACAAAACTAACAAACTGATTACCCCAGTGGTTCACACATATGTTGTGTACGTCACCTGAACCACGACCATCAATGCTTAGCACCTAAATTATTATGCTGTCCCTCCCATACGTTTACCATTCATTAAATGTTAACTCTCTCTCTCTAGATAGATAGATAGATAGATAGATAGATAGATATAGATAGATAGATAGATGTATATAGATAGATAGATAGATAGATGTATATAGATAGATAGATAGATAGATGTATATAGATAGATAGATAGATGTATATAGATTGATATATATATATATATATATATATATATATATATATATATATATATATATATATATATATAATATATATATTTATATAGATTGATATATATATATATATATATATATATATATATATATATATATATATATATACGGCGGACCAGGGTTCGCATCCCGCCAGGGTAATAAACTTTGGGAGTGTTCACCTGGCCACGTACTTCATTGGCGGACACAAGGGGTGCTGTGGTTGAACCAGTGTCGCTTACTGTAAAGTATGCTTGCTCCCAGTCGGCTTGCGCGGGCCGATTACACTTGGTTCACAGACTACACACACATCCAAAGCCACTCCAACACTGCACGTACACTTACAAGCACTTCTCACCCTACATACAATCTCTACCAGACAGCCTAAGCCACTTGGTAGAGATACATTGGCTGTATCGTCCCGACTTCAGTCGGGATAGGCAGGTCCTGCAGTGGATACTCAAACGGCTGATGATGATGATGATATATATATATATATATATATATATATATATATATACAGTACACGAGCTAGCAGAGTTTAGACCGACATGTTGAGTAAAAAAGGTTTAGAGCCATCATAATGTGGCCATGTGAATGAGAACCCCCAAACAGGAACTCTTCAGTGCATCATTTGGTGCACTAACTTGGGGGCGCCACCGAAAGTTGGTCAAAAATTCGATTTGTATGAGACTTTTAGTACATCACCCAAATTAGTGCTATATGTTTCTTAGCAGGTTACCTTTTCAGAATTTATCACTCCTAAGTGATGCATTTGCGGAATGATTATTGCTTCCATGGCCGTGAGCCATCTGAGTGTGCCTTGCGCATTACGGAGGTAATTCTCTCGGGCATGGAAGCATACATTCCTTTCTCATATCCTTTGACTAACGCAAGAAAGCCTTGGTTTAATCACGCTTGTTCTAATGCTGTCCGCAACAAGGAGAAGGCCTACAAAAGGTACCGGAGCCAACCCACCCCTGAATCACATAATCTTTACGTTTCTGCCCGGAATCGTGCTAAGTCTGTTCTTCGCTCTACTAAAAGTAATTTCATCCATACTAAATGCTCTCAACTCTCCAGCTCGAATTCTTCCCGCTCCTTCTGGCACCTTGCCAAAAATCTTTCTAACAACTTTACCTCATCATCCTTCCCTCCTCTTTTCTACTCTGATGGTTCTGTAGCTATTTCTTCTACTGATAAAGCAGATCTCTTCGCACAGACTTTCTCCTCCAATTCCACCTTAGACGATTCCGGTGCTGTTCCTCCATCACTTCCCCCCTCTGACTTCCTCATGGCTGACATTAAAATTTCTTCAGTTGATGTATTTTCTGCCATCACTGGCCTCAGTACTAACAAGGCATATGGGCCTGATGGGGTCCCTCCTGTTGTTCTCAAGAACTGTGCTTCTGTGCTTACACCCTGCCTAGGCAAACTATTTCTCCTTTGTCTGTCAACTTGTACCTTTCCTTCTTGCTGGAAGTTTGCTCTCATTCAGCCAGTCCCAAAGAAGGGTGACCACTCCCAACCCTCCAACTATCGTCCAATTGCTTTAACGTCCTGTATTTCAAAAGTTTTCAAGTCAATTCTTAATAGAAAAATTTTAAGACATCTTTCCTATCACAACCTTCTTTCCGATCGTCAGTATGGGTTCCGTCAGGGACGCTCCACTGGCGATCTTCTCACCTACCTTTCAGACTCCTGGTCATCCTCCTTTCGGGACTTTGGCGAAAGCTTTCCCATTGCACTTGACATCTCAAAGGCTTTCGATCGAGTCTGGCATAAATCTTTAATTTCCAAACTGCCCTCCTACGGTTTCTATCCTTCTATCTGTGCCTTCATCGCTAGCTTCCTTTCTGGTCGTTCTATAGCCGCTGTTGTAAACGGCCATCGTTCTTCTCCTAGATCTATCAACAGTGGTGTTCCTCAGGGCTCTGTCCTATCACCAACTCTCTTCCTTTTATTCATCAATGATCTTCTAAGCTGTACATCTAACCCTATCCACTCATACGCTGATGACTCCACCCTTCACCTTTCCATTCGGTTCCCGCAACGCCCATCTCAACAGTTACTTCAAGAAACAAGGGATGAGGCTATGGCACACCTAATGTCTGACTTGGCTCGTATCTCTGACTGGGGTAAAAATAATATGGTTGTCTTTAATGCATCTAAGACTCAGTTCTTACACCTATCAACCCAACAAAATCTTCCACTGGTATACCCACTCATGTTTAATAATATTCAGCTTAATCCTGCATCATCCTTGAACATGCTTGGGGTTTCATTTACTCAGGACTTATCTTGGAAAGATCATATTACATCTCTTGTAAAATCTGCTTCCAAGAGATTGGGTGTGCTAAGCCGACTCCGCTCTTTCTTTACCCCTGCACAATTGTTGACTCTATACAGGGGTTTTATCCGCCCCTGTGTGGAGTACAACTCTCATGTGTGGGGAGGCTCCCCACATACAGCTCTTCTCAATAGGGTGGAGTCAAAGGCTTTTCGTCTCATTAACTCTCCTCCTCTTACTGACTCCCTTCAACCTCTGTCTCTTCGCCTCACTGTTGCATCTTTATCTCTTTTCTATCGCTACTTTAATGGTCACTGCTCCTTTGAACTGTCTGCTTGCATTCCTCCACCTCTACGACGGGCGCGTAGCACCCGTCTGGCAGCAAACTCTCATCCCTTTTCTGTCCAGCTCTCTAATGCAAGAGTTAACCGTTACTCCCAGTCTTTCATTTATGCAACAGGTCAGCTCTGGAACTGTCTCCCTCTGTCTGTATTTCCTGCTGCCTATGATCTCCAGTCTTTCAAACGTAGTGTGTCCAGGCATCTCAAAATGATCGGATCTTGAATTTGGCTCTCTATTGTATTTTGTTTTTCTCTTGGAGGGAACTGTTATTGCGGGCTCATGGCCTTTGGTTCCTTCTTCCTCGCATAAAAAAAAAAAAAAAAGTTGATTCTGAGAGGCATATAGGTGGCGCCAATATGAGATTTAACCAACATCTGGAGTACACGAACTAAATTTTGGGCAAAGTAGCCTTTGCAATATAACAGTTGAAGATTACCAACTCCTGAGTGTGATTTGTGGGGACTAACCCATTTGTGTGTGGCTCAAAGGTCACTGTCAAACAGCCACGCCCACATTAATAATAATTTCAAACCTGAATATAAACATACTTTTAGGTGGACGCCATACCATAAGCCTGTGTGTTTGGTCCATTTCATAACATCTTTCAATCTCTCTGGGATAACACATATGAACAAGACTCCAAGAAACAAGTAATAATATCTCATTCACATCTCACTGTTTATAAATAACATTTTTAATATGAAAGATTATTATTATTATTATTATTATTATTATTACTGCGGTTCCCTCAATGCCTGTGTCACGGGAAACACTTCAACAGGTGCAAACGACTCCATCCGTTACATGCCCTTGCCCTTGAGGCCTTACATGTCCAGGCATTTCTAGAGGCTTTAGATGGAAGGGATCAAACTGAAACCTTAATTAATGGCAAAAACCTCACAAGTACAGTGCAAAGGAGGAGACCTACTTGACATGGCCACCAATGATATGGTCCTGAGATGTGAAGCAGCATATGATGAGCAAACAAACCAGACCAGAACTGGTGCACATGGGGTATCTGCTCGTTTCTGGATGTTGTATGTAGACTACATACAACTACCACCAGTTTGCACGGGCCATATATACCAATAGTATCGCTCTCTTTATCTTCATTCTGACATCCATGATTGATCTGTTTTTCGCCACGTCATATTCATTATGTGCCTGTCATTATATGTATACTTAGTATATATTAATATTAAGAACTGTATCTTCATTTGTAGTTTAGTAACACTGTGCAAAAGGTGTCACTTCAATCGTTTGCAGTTTGTAAACAAATCTGGATCTGTTTTGAATTGTCTTATGCGACCGGCCACCTCGTCATACCAAACCCACAGACTCAGGGGCCAGCTGAGAGGTGACCGAAGCACAATATCATATTTCAATATATCTGTAGTATTCTGTTATGTATGCTTGTGCACCAATCACATCACCTATGCTCGCTGACTTACCAAATACCAATTGGATTTTGCTCAAAATTAGTGACACTCATCCTGGCCTTGGGCAGATATTTGAACAAGGTGCCTTCACTGTTCACAGAACCAGCTACCCTTTCAGCCGCTCTCTAGCTGACCTGACCCTTAAACAGACCGACAATGCCGATGCCGCATCAAGGCTGACCGGGATCACCTCTTTCACAAACAACTATAGTGTACGTCTGAGATGAATGATTACAAGGTTCACACGTGCTTCCTTCATCCAGCAACTCCAGGATATGGTGGGGTTAGTTCATAAGGCAGATGCAGTCCATGGTTGAACTATAATCTAAGCTTATCAGGCGGCACAACAAGGATTTGAAGAAGATTGTCAAGCATATTGAAAGCACCTCCAACCCATTCTCTCTCAATGACTTGTCTGACACACTGTACAACATCAGCACAGGAAGAACTGTAAGTGATGGCATCAAAGACAGCCTCCTTAGTATCCCTTCAACTGGCAGGACACAAACAGTTCACTGAAGCCTGCATCAATGAACCCAGCCGATCTGAAAGCATAAGAAGTTAAAGCTGAAAGTTTCTGTTGATGTGGGTGCAACAAATAGCAGAACTCAAGACAAGAAGATAGCCTGCCCGCAATGCTCAAGAACCTAATGGATAGGCTCCTGGTCCTTGTATGAAGACGGAGTTTGATTTGCAACGTATGTTCCAGTATCCACTGACACCTGTCCCACCGACGATGAGCACCCCAGACGAAGCTCTAGCAAAGACTGATAAAAGTAAATTACTGAGCCAACTGGAGATGGCGATCAAGACAGATTATATGCATGGAGTCAAGCCAGAAAGTATCGATTGCTGTATACCACATGGCCAATTCTTGCTACATGTTTTGCCACCAAACCTACCAACAACATATGGGGGATTAGCCAGAATCATTTTTATATATGTGCTTGAGTCACCAGTTGGTAGAATTCGCCTGATGATTATCCTAAACGATCATTGAAGAATGCTGAAAGGGACAGGAAGAGGATTATAGAGAGGATATATCTCATCTCAGGGCCACAACAAAAATACCATGGATCATGAGTGAAGCTTTGTAGTCAAGGTCTTTCAAGAAACAGTTACCCCTCTTTCTTGCTGATGAATGGCAGGACCTTCATATGTGTCAATTGTGGGAAGTCGTCATCTGTACCTTGATGTTCCAGGAGCATATTACCACTTTAGTACATGTGATGAGGACGTGAGACGAGAAGTTGTTGAGAATTTGACATGAAATCACCAGGGTGCAGACACAAAAATTGTACTGCATGCAAAAGCAGCTGCTGACCCAGACCATCACATTTTCATAAGAGCGTCAGATACAGATACTGAGGTCATCCTCATCTACATCTACCACTCTGAAAGGATCAACGGAGCCCTCTGGATGGATGCTGGAACAACTGCAAGAAATAACAGGCGTTTCATCAACATCACTGCTTAGCTAAGAAACTAGGGCCATCCCCCTACAGATCACTTCCAGGGTTCCATGTCTTTACAGGTTCTGACCATACATCAGCCCTTGTTCTTAAAGGGAAAACAAGACCATATGACAGGCCCGTAGCCAGGACTTGAAATTTGCGGGGGCCATCTCCATCAAAGGGGGGCTTTATTTTTCATACTGTTCTTTCCATGTATAATTCTTCCAGAATGTATGAACATGTAATGAACTAAATATATGCTGCACCATACTAGTGCAAGCACTAAAACCAGCTGAAACCAGTTTTTTGGTACCAAAATGAACGTTATTCTTTTCTCAACACGTGAAGCTTCATAGCTTTTTCAGCCTTCATAAGTTTCAACTCGTACCTTTTTCAAAGCTAATTACAACTCCGGCAGTATTTGCAGTTTGCAAACTGGCACTGATATTGCTAACGAGGTTACGTGAAGACGTGCCTACCTGATCACTCTCCCCACAAAGTATTGTCTCGCACTGTTGGCTGAGTGACGCTCTACGCTGCACCTGCTACCCAGACAGCCAGGTCGGCCTCACGGTGTTTTCGTAGCTATAAGTTTGAATTTGAAACGGTGTTGCGCTCCGTTTTGCTAGCGGTACGTGCCATATAAATCTGCAAACCGCCGCCAGGCTGACACGGTTCATTCAACCACGACCGGGTTCAATAAATTCCAGTCAAACACCTATAACCTATACCAGCTTATTTTGGATATAATGATTTACATCATGACCATATGATAACCGTCATTAAACATGTAGCTGTATAGAATCAAATCATGTGTCATGAATAAGTAGTATATCTGGCTTGAATTTTCTTATTTCCCGGTTTGTGTGTAAGCAAATCATATACGCTTCTAAGTGAAAAACTTCTGGGGGGGGGGGCTAATGAGTTTTTTTGGGGGACTAAGCCCCCTCATAGCCCCCCGTGGCTACAGGCCTGCGGCATATGTCAAGTTGACCAATTCTTCAGATGTGGGAGCTGCATTTGCTGAAATGGCATGAGGCCAGTTGTCTGCTGATGGTTAAACAACTCCACTGAGATACATAGCATCCATCTACGGGGCAGCTGAAGATGGAGTGCCCCTTAATGAGTACAAGTACCAGAAGTTTGACGTTTGCTATGGCCTACAGGTATGGAAGAAGAATCCATTGGTCAAACTCAAAGGGATTGATGCAAGTTTCAATCCGAGATTAAGCTCCATATATACCGTGCTGCATTTGTGGCAAAGATGTTGGCAGAAACTGACCAGCTTACCCTGAATCAGGACCCAGATATTGAAAGTAGGTGGAATTTGGTTAATGGTGCTTATGAGGCAATCTGGTTTGAGGGCCCGCATCTCCCAGATGCCTTAGTGCCATAGGGCAACAGACATGAGAAGGATGTGCTGAGTCAGATGAAGAGATGACTGGGTCATCCTCTGATGAGGAGAAGGATGGTTCAGAGGAAGAAGGTTGAGGCCAGCTAGACAAGTATGAACTTCACAAGAATTAGAATAACAACTATGTACACTAAAAAAAAATTATGATTTACAAGGTTTCATCATCACTTACTGTAGTACTTGCACATGTACAGTATAGATTAGCACTTTAATGTTTTGTTGTAACTGTGTGTGGTTGGGGGCGCCCATTGTGGTGGATGGGGACGCCCATCATCCACTCACTCAGTGTAGGGATGCCATATGATCTCTACACTGAGTGACAATCCAAATGGTTTCCTCTACCCAGGAAACCATTTACTATGCTGGGTGATAACCACATAAACGGGGTTTCTGGCAGGGTTAAATGTCCCCCAGATTCCCCTACCCAAAATCATTTAATCATGGCAGTTGTTTCAGAGGGCCCAAAACCTGCCCAGAGCCACAACCAAATCGGCAGATTCGCACGGTCATGTGGAATGTGTGAAGTGTGAATGAGGAGAGCAAGAGGGTGGTGGTGAATGTGCTCAAGAGTGCGAGATATGCATGGCATTGTGTGAAACAGATAAAAGGGTGTGTAGTGGAGGAGTGGGAGGATGTGAAATGTGTAAGATCGAGCATGAATGGGCGAGGAAGATGGAAGGAAGGAGTTGCTTTGTTGATGAATGAGGTGTGGCAGAGTGGAATGAGAGACTACAAATATGTCAGCACGAGGTGTGTGTATGTTAAGTTCAAGTGTGAGAAGGTGAAAGTGGCAGTGATTGTTGCGTATACACCGTGTGAGGACAGGAGTGAGAGGAAGAAAGACACGTTTTGGGATGCGTTGGATGAAGCAGTGGGTAAATGCCCCGGAGCTATAAAGTGATCGTAATGGCGGATATGAATGGAAGAGTAGGCCCTGGTCCTGAGGATAACATATTGGACTGTAATAGAGTACCAGGAGAAAATGATACTGGGAAGCGACTGAAGGATATGTGTCAGGAGAGGAGGTTGTGCATTTGTAACTCGTATTTCAAACACAAAGATGCACATAAATATACATGGTATAGAGGGAACGGGGATCATGGTGAAAGAAGCCTGATTGATTTCGTGTTCGTAAAGAGGTCAATGCTGGGAATGCTTGCTGATACGAGGGCCGTGAGAGGACGATGTGGGGGTCTGTCAGATCAGATGATTGTGGTATGCAAGATCAAGGTGAGAGGAGTGAGGTGGATCAGGAGTGAGAGGAGCAGTCAGGGAGAAAGACTGAAAGTTGAGAAGCTGAGGATCAAAGAAATTGCAGATAAATACATGACCAAAGTAGAGGAGGAGTTAGAATTAGTGAATTGGAATGAAATGGATCTGTACAGCCTGTGGAATGCATTAGAAATGCTAAAGCGGTGTGTGGTGTGGCAAGAGTAACAACAAAGAAGAAGGGTACGGCATGGTGGGATGAGGTTAAGACAGCGGTGGAGGAAAAGAGGAAGAAGTGGTTAAAGTGGCTACAGGACAGGGGTTCAGCTGAAATAAGAACTGAATATATTGAGAACAAGAAGCACGTAAAGAGACTAGTGAAAAGAAAAAAGAAGGAGGTAAATGATATCAAGGAAGAAAAATGAATGCAAATTACCCTGAAAATAGGAAGTTATTCTGGAAAGAGGTGTAGAAATGTACAAGTGAAAGTGGAAAGAAATGTGATGGTGTGAGGGATGTAGGTGGTAGATTATTAACCCATAGGGAAGTAAGGACCAGATGGAGAGAATATTTTGAACACCTAATGAATGGGAATAGAGAGAGCAGAGTGGCTGTAAACATGACTGGTTTTGGCGGTGTGCAGAGAAGGAATGCAGTGCCAGGAGACGTTACACTCGCACAGGTGAGGAGTGTTGTGAAGCGGCTGAAAAATGGGAAAGCAGGTGGGGTTGATAAGGTGTATGCAGAGATGATTAAGTGTAGTGGAGAGAGTGGAATGAAGTGCTTGTTGGAGATATGGCAGAAGGCATGGATGAGTGAAACTGTGTCAGCAGAGTGGAAAAAGGCTGTGATCGTACCCCTGTACAAAAATAAAAGTGAGCGAAGCGAGTGCAAGAATTATCGTGGCATAAGTTTTTTGAGTGTGGTAGGGAAGGTATATGGAAGAATTATTATAGAGAAAGTAAGTGAGATATCAGAAGTTCTAGTGAGCGATGAACAGGATGGCTTTAGGAGTGGCAGAGGATGTGTGGATCAAGTATCTGCGGTGAGACAGATAGCACAGAAGGCTTGTGAGTAGGACTATAAGGTGTTTATGGCATTCATGGATCTGAAAAAACATACGACAAAGTGGACAGAGAAGGATTGTGGAAAGTTTTGCGTATATACGGTGTAGAGTACTGGTCGCGACCCAATAATGGGTCGCAAGCTTTTGCTCACTGGGTCGCCACGTCGTAACTAGATATATAAATAATAAGTGATATGCATTAATCATCATCATCACCATCCTCATAGTAGCAGTACTAGTCCACAAGTAGTCATAAATACACGCGCGCGCAGAGAAAGAGAGAGAGAGAGAGAGAGAGGGGGGGGGGTTCTTAACCCTGAGAAAGCTAAAAAAGGCAAAGAAACCGACTCCATCCTACAGCCGACATGCGTGTGGCGTTATCCTCCTGCAAGCCAGACTGGCCAAGATAACTAGTAACAAGCAGGCACACCAGGCACACTGAACAGGTAAAGACATACTATTTTTCTCTGCTTAGTTGCAAATTACACAGTACCTGTACATATTTTGTAATAATATTTTTTGATAGATAAATTTTACATTAGCACACTTTCAACATAGGCAGTTATTTTGAATCCATATATGTAGTATGTACTGTATATACATATATACGGTATATGTATATGCTTAAGCAATGTATGCATGTATGTATGTATATATGTATGTATGTATTAGTAAAAAGTTTTCATACCAGAGGGAGAAAGGTACAATTGCAATAGGGTCGTGAAGATATTACATAAAATGAAACTATGTCGCTGTGAATGAAGTTTGAAGAACACTGGTGTAGATGGTAAGCTGCCAGGTGCCGTCAAGAGTTTTTATGATGGTAGTGAAGCATGTGTAAGGGTTAACGGGCATCTAAGTGAATGGATCACGATTGGTGTGGGCGTGCAACAAGGTTGTGTGATGTCCCCATGGTTGTTCAATATATATATATATATATATATATATATATCTATATATATATATATATATATATATATATATATATATATAAATATATATATGTGGATGGGGTGATGAGAGATGTAAAACCACGAATAATGGAGAGGGGGATGGCGTTGGTTATGAATGGTGATGGATGGAATATCTCAAATTTGTTGTATGCTGATGATGCACAGTACTACTTGCAAATACCGGACAAGAACTTGGTAGGCTAGTTCAGAGTTTTCCTGATGTGTGTGAGTGTCGTGCCTTGAGAGTATGCGTAGAAATGAGTAAAGTGATGGTTACTGAGAGAGAGAAGGTGACTTCCAGTGCGACGTTACGGTGAATGGACAGAGATCGGAATTGGTGAGAGAGTTCAAATACCTAGGTACGGTGATAGAAACGAGAGGAAAATGTGCAAAAGAATTGGAAAGTAGAATGACACAAGGAAGAAAAGTAGCAGGTGCAATGAAGGCATTGATAAGGAACAGAGGCTTGAGTGTTGCAGCTGCACGAGGCTTGCATGAAGGAGTGTTAGTGCCAACTTTAACATATAGATGTGAGAGTGTTAATGCCAACTTTAATATATGGACGTGAGACTATGGTAGTAGTAGTAGTTGTTGTTGTTCCCTAGGCAGTCTGGCCGAACAGCCCCGAATCCTTTAGGAAGGCCATGGCCGAGACCGGGCTTTCCCACAGAGCTCTCAAAGAGTGTATGTTGTGTTGTTGGCGTAGGTGATTGTGTGCAATGCAGTCTTCCATAATGTGCTTAATAGTATGGGGTGCTGTGCTGCATCCTGGACAGGCATCACCGACGGAGTCATCCAGCCTCTTCTGGTAGCTTAAGAGGGCAGGATGGTGCCCACATCTCAGCCTGGCCAGGTGGACCCTGTCCTCACGAGAGAGATAGGATTCAGAGGGGTGGATGTCAGGAGGCCGTGCATGCAGCTGTGTGTTGTCTTTAAATGACTGAATGGAGTGGCGAGTGATCTGAGTGTGGATATGCTTCTGGAAGCTGGTCTGAGGTGGGCGAGGGGGGAGAGACGACAGTATTTGTGTATGGTATCGTGTGCTGGGTGTTGTTTTGATGTTCCTTAGTGCGTGTGGATGTGCTGCCATGTAATATATTGGATGTTGTGGTTTAGTGGAGGCTGCAGCAAGAAACTGGGTGCCTCTCATGTCTAGGTGATCCTTGACTTTGAGGACTTTGGATTCTTGATGTAGGTGATTTGTGGGTGTAGTAGCTGTGCAACCTGTGATTATTTTTAGGGCCTTGTTCTGTATGGTCTGTAGTGTTGTAGTGTGTTTTGGTGAGGATAGGAGCCCAGGCAAGGCTTGCATAATTCATCACTGAACGTATGTATTGTTTATATACTGTGGTGGTGGTTTCTTTGTTGTGTCCGAATGTTGTATGGGCAAGTGACCTCAAGGCATTGAGTCTTAGTGTTATTTTATTTTTAATGTTTGTGATGTGTTGTTTAAATGACATTGATGTATTGTATGTTACACCAAGGATTTTGTGTGTGTGTGTGTGTGTGTGTGTGTGTGTGTGTGTGAGTGTTGTTTATGGTGAGGTGTGGGATGTGACTGTGTTCTGCTTTCCAGTTTGTGAGAGGAATCACTGTATATTTGGCTGGGGCTATTTTGAGCCTGTTTGTGGTGAACCATTCGTGTAGTGTGTTGAGGTAAGGTTGGATGATGTGTGCAGCTGTGTTTGCGTTTTGATGCGTGCATGCAAGTGTTATATCATCTTCATAGGAAGCTCTGTGTATCTGTGGTGTGTGGGGTGTGGGTATGTCGTGCATGTATAGGTTAATGAGAGTAGGGGACAAAACAGATCCTTGGGGGACGCCGTTTGTGAAGCTTCTGATGTTAGAAGACTGACCGGCAAATGTTACTTGTGCTCATCTGCCTGCCAAGTAGTTTGCCAGCCATCTTTTTGTGTTATTGTGCATGTTTGTGTTGAGTATTTTGTTTGTGAAGTTGTGGCGGAGGATTGCATCAAAAGTTTTGCTGATGTCTTGTGTGATTGGGAGTGTTCTGTGTGGTGGCCTAGATGAATATTATTCATGCCATCGAAAACTCTCTGTGTAAGGTCTGTAAGAAGGGTGTTTGTGGAGTGTAGTGGCCTAAAGCTATGTTGTGATGGGGCTAGGGGGATGTGGGGTGTGACTAGTCGTAGTACCAGTCGTTCAGTGACTTTAGAGGGGGTGCAGAGGAGTGTGATGGGGCAGTGTGAGGAGGGTAACGTGGGGTCTCTGTTGGGTTTAGGGATAGTGATGATAATGCCATGCTTCCAGATGTTGGGTATTATGTTGTGTGAGTAGCTGTAGTTTGATATGTTGGTGAGTGCTTGTATGCCTTGTGGTCCAAGGTGTTTAAGGTGAATGTTTGGTCCACAGGCAGATGAGTGCTTAAGGTTTTTGATGATGTGCTTCGTCTGGTTCTAAGTGAAAGGTGCGTAGTCTGGGCCTGTGGGGAACTGTCTCTTACGTCGGATGATACGTCGGTCTTCCGGATGGGGGGTTAGATGGCTGACATGTGAAACGTGATTGATAAGAGTGTTTGCTTGTTGTTTGTTTGAGGGTATGGTGTCTGTTGTTGTGATGGCAGCGTGTGATTGTGTGGTGGTGCTGTTGGAAAGTGTGATGCTGTTTAGTGTTTTGCAGAGTTTGCTGATGTTTGTTTTGTGGTCAAGTGTTTGGAGGTAATTTTTCCAGTTTAGTGTTTGCTGTTCCGATATTTTATTTTTAAATTGAGTGTTGAGTTCTTGTATTTGTTGTACGGTGTCTTGTGTATGGGGTGTTGGGGAGTGTCGCAGTGTGTCCTGTTGTCTGAAGAGGCCTTGAATTTCTGGTGTGAAGTTGGGATTGTGCCTCTTTCTGTTGCCTCTAGGGATGTGTCTTTTGTCTGCGTTTTGTTTAATTGTATTGAAAGTGTGCACAGCGGTGTTGATGTTTATGATGGGTGTACTGTTTAGTGTTTCGAAATGTTGTTTTGTTTCAGTTACAAAGGCCTCCCAGTTGGCTCTCTTATAATTAGTGTATGTGTGTTTGTGGCCAGCTGGGGTGACTCTGGTTTTTGTAGTGATGATGACTGGGAGGTGATCAGAACCTAGGGTTTTGGCCACTCTCCGGGATGTAGTGCGGGCGAGGTTTGGGGAGCAGAAGGTGATGTCTGGGGATGATGGGAGGAAAAGGGCTTGGTGTGGGATATGGGTATGTTGGTCTAGACTGTTCAGTATGAAAAGATGATCTGTCTGGGATTGTAGTATCAGCCCTCTGTCTGTGTCAGGGTTGTTGACATGGTGTGACATGAAAATTAAAAATCGAGAGTAACAGCAGTGGAGATGGGACTGCTGATGAATGTACGTGGAGTACAGTGGGTGGATAGGATTCGAAATAATGTGATTAGTGAAAGATGTGGCGTGAGGAAGTCTGTGGACACCAGAATCGAAGAGAGTGTACTGAGATGGTATGGTCATGTGGAGAGAATGGATAACAATAGAAGAGTGAAAAACGTATATCTGAGCGAATTTGAAGGAGGGAGGAGGCGAGGTAGGCCAAGGAGAAGGTGGAGAAATATGGTGGATGAGTGTGTAAGGAAGAGAGGTTTGGAAGTCGGAGAGGCTAGGGAATTGACAAGAGATCCAGCTGGCTGAATGAATGCTGTGAAGAGAAGTGCATGATCAGGGATTTGGCACCCCTTTTTTAACGTGGCAGTGTCCAGACTGACTATGTCGGATACGTTTATGTGATGTTACCGAACGTTGTGAATGTTTTTGGCGTACCCGATGGAGCCAGGATTCCGGGGGCTTGAATGATGAGTGAATGGAAGCATTGCCCATTGGATTGGGCAAAGGTGGGCTGTCTGGACATTGCTACTCCTCACCCTGCCCTAGGGTGGGAAAGGAGGTCCGGATAATGATGAATGGTGATGATGTATGTAGATTACGTTGGCGCCAAGGAAGCAGCGATTTAGATTTTGAAGTTTCTGTATTATTCAGTACTGTCAGCGGTATTGCAATACTGTAATAGATTCCGCTTGGATAACTTTTTTTTTTCTTTTACATTCCTGTATTCATGTGATTGTACAAAGAAAGCATGTTCAGTGAACTGAAAATACATAACTTTTCCTGAAAATTCTCCAGGCCTCTGAATATTTAGACTCAGAAGGGTACTTTTGGATACCTGAGTTTCGGTACCTGGGCTCCAAATTGTGCTTTAAATGATAGATTGCATGGCCAGCATACAGCGTGACATTTGACCCACTCGGTAATGGGTTAGTCCCCACAAATCACACTCAAGAGTTGGTAATCTTCAACTGTTATATTGCAAAGGCTACTTTGCCCAAAATTTAGTTGGTGTACTCGAGATGTTGGTTAAATCTCATATTGGCGCCACCTATATGCCTCTCAGAATCAACTTGTCCGCAAATGCATCACTTAGGAGTGATAAATTCTGAAAAGGTAACCTGCTAGGAAACATATAGCACTAATTTGGGTGATGTACTAAAAGTCTCATACAAATCGAATTTTTGACCAACTTTCGGTGGCGCCCCCAAGTTAGTGCACCAAATGATGCACTGAAGAGTTCCTGTTTGGGGGGTTCTTGGTCACATATCTACATTATCAGGATCCTAAAACTTTTGTACCCAAGATGTCGGTTTAACCTCTCCTAGCTCTCACAATAAGAGAGAGAGAGAGAGAGAGAGAGAGAGATGAATTATAATTTTTCTCTGAATTTGTGTGGTTGGGTGGTTGGTTGGTTGTAGAGTGGAACATCCTTGATCACTTTTCCGATGTTACGAAAGTCTACTCACGTCTGTATTACAGTTAGAACATTTAAAGTTTGATCAAATCCAAAGCAAGAATGCTACCATATAAAACTGCTTTGCAAGTGGTCACTGACATTGGAGATTAGCCACATGAGAAGACTTCCCGTCCCTATGCAACTTATCATCGTGATGAACGTCCCAACACTAGAAACAAACTAGTTGTACGGAGACAACTTGGTCGATACCTAGAACTGCAACAACAGCCATATTGGTGAATGCTAATGGCGCTGTGAATTTTTGGTTCTGTCATTACAAGGATTAGCTTCATTTATACCAAGTGGTAATTAGGGTTCGTTCTATTCCTACATTAAGTACAACCTCCGAACGTGTTCAGCAACGCACGCATTGCTATGAGACAGCACTGTGCAAGACTATGTGAAAAGATCCTCACTATCCTCACATTGCTAATGTGTATTACACTTGTGTGAATCTTATCATAATGAATGGGGTTAAGACCAAGCTTTTAGACTGAATGAAGAACACGAGGACTATTCAGAAAGCATCCAACCTTGGGCACTAAAAAATAAATAAATAAATAAATAAACAGCCAACCCGTTCAGTTAGGACATTAATCCCTCGCAAAGTAGGCCCCTTCTGACTTGATACATGTAGCCCAGCGTTTTTCCACTCCCTGGAACATTTTTCATAGGATTTTCAACCAAATAGCTGTATCTCAGTTACTTCCTGAGATATTTCCATTTCAGATATGCGATTTTTGCACCAAAGATGAATATATGACCGTCGAAAATGGGTCAAGGTTATTTTAATTCAACACAAGTACTTGGGTTACCCGAAGGTGTCTTTCTGTATATCATCATGGTCTAAGAGAAAAAAGAAAAGTGCAAAGAAGAAGAAGGAGAATACTTACGAAAACAAGGTGTTTCGCCACATATATGGCTAGGCTTAATAACAATAATAATGGATATGCTTCTGGACGAATTCTCTCGATCCCTCCTCCCCCCCGTCCGCTACTTTCAAGTCACTTCAAGCGCATGACTACGTACAGTAAAGCTACTGTTTGGGTTGTTCCTCACATTTAGAGGCCAGGTTCCACACTTCAAACGCTTTTGGTATATGTAACGATTAGATTGCCCCTCCCCCCTTCCTTCTAGAAACACACTTAGACTTACCTCAGCGTTTGGTATTCAAGACCCAATACTACTGTACCACTCCACTTCAATACTCCAGACCACACCACCACGCCACACCACCTCACAACACCACCACGCCAGACCGCCACAATACACCGCCACGCCACACCACCTCACTATACCACCACAACACACCACCTCACTATACCACCACAACACACCACCTCAGTACACCACGCCACACCACCATACTACACCACCACGCCAAACCACCATATTACATCACCAAGCCGAACCACCATACTACATCACACCACCACACTACACCACATCACCACACTACACCACACCACCACACTACACCACACCACCACACTACACCACACCACCACACTGGACTACACCACCACACCACACCACACCACCACACCACACCACACCACCACACTACGCCACACCACAACACTACACCACACCTCCACACTACGCCACACCGCCACACTACGCCACGCCACCACACTGCGTCTCGCAGTTACCTTACGTCAAGCCAGAAGGCAGGCGCGAAGTCAACTGAAGAACGCTCAAGCGGAGAGAGAGAGAGAGAGAGAGAGAGAGAGTGTGTGTGTGTGTGTGTGTATGTGTGTGTGTGTGTGTAATTCACCGGGTCGGTCAGGATCACTTGATGGTCGTGATCGTCAGCTTTTACCCTCCCGGAAGGGAACTGAGGGCTCATATAGTCCGATCTAAGGGCAAGGCTGTGACCTTCACACACGCACACACCCATCCCCTTGCTCAAGGGGGACAGTAACCACCCACTTAGTCAGTGAAACTTTTCGCAACCTGAGCGAGGCGCGAACTCCCGTCCACCAGTTGGCAAGCGGGAACATTACCACTGCACCAGCGAGCGGTGTGTGTGTGTGTGTGTGTGTGTGTGTGTGTGTGTGTGTGTGTGTGTGTGTGTGTGTGTGTGTGTGTGTGTGTGTGTGTGTGTGTGTGTGTGTGTGTGTGTGTGTGTGTGTGTGTGTGTGTGTGTGCATTTGTGTGTGTGTGTGTGTGTGTGTGTGTGTGTGTGTGTGTGTGTGTGTGTGTGTACGAGAGAGCATGTAAGAGAGACTGTAAGAGAGAGAGTGTGCAATGAGACTGGAAGAGAGAGAGAGATTTTTTGTGCAAAACAGTATAACAGCAGAATATTCCGCTACGCTGGGCGGGTGGTATGAACGCGCTTGTGGTAGCTGGTGCAGGGATCGTAGACTACAGTTACCTGGGAGGGGGGGTGGAGGGTTCTGGTGGGAACGCAGGGTAATTGCTTGAGCGTGATGACAGCGAGCGTGAATTGGCTGAGTGCCTGAGGTGCTTGGTGGGAAAGATGGAATTGGAAGATTAACTTGTTTAGAGGTGGATGTCCTGTATGATAGCAAGCTGGGGTATGCTTGCGCAATCAAGACCTCAATCATGGTGTTGCGCAGCCAGTGATTATGACCAAACACTAATAACGAGAATGTGCGGTCTTATCGTGCGTGGCGCACATCGTAAAGATGATTACTGAGGCCTCATGCCTAGCAATGGCTCTTGCTCTAAAGCCGTGGCGTAGCCGGAGAGGTGGCCAAGATGGCTCTGGCCGCACCTGAAATATGCCTGGCCACATCAAATTTTCGAGGGAATATCCCCAGCCTCCCCAGACGAGTTTCCCTTAGGCCACCCCATAACTTAACTGCCCCTTAGTCACCCCATTTTTTAAACAAGACCTAGAGGCGATGGAGCCCAAGAAGAAAAGAGAAGTGCGTGGATGAAAGACTGGCTTAAGAAAAGATCAAAATTCACACGGGACCTTTTTACAGGACATTGCGCAGTCATTCTCATTCACCGTCAGACATGGTTATTCAAGCATCATGACTGACGGGAAAATATCAAACCATGTTGAATACACTTCAGTCGTTTGCGCAAGCCTTCATTCACACCCATACACGAAGGTTATGATTGCGAAATCATGACTGACTGTGCATGGGGCTCTTTATACTGCGGACCTACGCTTGCACAAGTCTGTGTTACCTTTGTGTAACCTCTCTCCTTCTGCCTGCTCCCCCTCCTCGTCCCCCCCATCACCCGGTCTACTTGCTGGGAGAGAGAGAGAGAGAGAGGCGTGCTGACAAGGAGGGAAGGCTGGGTCTATTTTTCACTTGTTGCGCGCTTTTTGTGATGTCTGAGGGGTGGGGTAAGCTCCTTGGTGGGGAGGGGAAAGAGAGCGTGCCCAGGTGACGTTCGGAGTCTCAGACATTATCACACTGGGACTCGTACTGCACGTAAAACAACAAATGAACTACCTCCCCGACAAGTAGCAAGGAATGCTGCCTCCCTTGCATTATTTAAAAGATACTTTTACGGTACATGCTCAGATGAAGTTGCATCCATTGTATAACCTCTCCGTGCCTTGCTGCTTGCTACACTGGTACCTCTCATGACTAGACCGTCACATTGCAGTATTTCAGAACTTATTTCCATTACAAGTACTTGAAATTCTAGTCCCCAGATTAGGTCCTCCCTCCCCCAGCTTTATGGGGAAGGCGGTGGCTGAATCGATTGAGAGGCGGCCTGCAGTCCTAATGGACCCAGGATCGAATCCCGGCTGGGGCAGGGAATAGTTTAAGGATTTGAATTTCCTAAAAAGTAGACTTTCCTGATCTACCAGATGACCAGCCGACATGTCGTGAAAGTACCCTCGCTAATACCAGTACACCAGTCCTGTATGAGACAGCCCTAGCATGTACTCAATATGGACGGTGGGTGTTAGCGCCGAAGTGAAGACATGTGGAGGTGTAGGAGGACAGCTGGGCCTTGGGATAGGTGATTGCCCCCAAGAAATAGGCCCTGAGCCTTTGCCCAGAGTAGGACACTTAAAAAAAAAAAAAAAAAATCAACCCACAGCAGTTCAAGTCCCACGTGCTAGAGAATATTTTAATGAATGGAAGACACCACTCTGATGCATGGATTATTTTCCAGCATTTAATATGCTTTCCCTTCTTCTGTTTATATATATATATATATATATATATATATATATATATATATATATATATATATATATATATATATATATAAAAAGTGTGTGTGTGTGTGTGTGTGTGTGTGTGTGTGTGTGTGTGTGTGTGTGTTAGCGTGTGTGTGTGTGCACCGCAAATCACATTAAACCCCTCAGGACAAACCCCATCCCTCACCCCACTCCAGTGTACAGTAATAATAACAAGAAATTTAAATGCAAAACAAAAGATGCAGCTAAACATACAGACACAAGACAGTCAAGGGGTCCTTGTTCTAGAACACCTTGAAGAATTAAACCTTCTAAACAATCACCACATCCCAACACGACCTCCACACAGATCCAGTGAGATGCCCTCCTCCCCCATCAGCACTGTGCCACTCTGTGTATCGCTAAATTAGTCGTACAATTTCCTGAATAATAGCACATAATCTCTCATCAGAACACCTCCCCATTACATCATACTTCATAAACACGAAGCCATACAAAGGAAGAAAAACCATCACCAGCTACAAGAAAACAAACTGGACACGGTTCGCTGATGCCAAGCAGTAGGTTTTACCACAGATTCTTTCACTAACGTCGACAAAGCTGTCACCACCTTCAATAAGATTATTACAAGAGGTTGCAAATCTCTTCTCTTCTTGTGGCAAGATCCAAAGCTTTCATCTTAACTTTTCCCATAATAACTTAAGGAAGACAGAAACAAATCAATAAGTAGGGTTCAACTCACCCCAACAGAACTCGATTTTTTGCAGAACCTAAACAACGCCATATACTGTAAGCAAGAAATATGAGAGAAAACAAAATAACTTTGTAGATACCTTTGATCATAGAACGAACAGCAGTAAACTCTGGTAAATACAAGAAATATTAACGATTCCGGAACCTCTCCCAGGCCAGCTCATGAAGCCCTGTGAAAAAGTGCTGTAACCATCCGTGACAGGAAGGAACAAGCAGTCTGATGATTATTATACATTACGAGGCCACCAAAGCACGAATCGTCAAAACAGTCATCAAAAAATTAAAAGAAATCAAAGGAAAGAAAAAACACCACCTCCAGTTGCCTCACAACAAGTACAGCAAACCATTAAAAATACAGAACTCTAAACTAGTGGGTTCTGATCATGTTTCAAACATCCACTTAAAATATCTACAGCGATAAACTCCCAAATTTAAATTTTACAACTCCTGGACTCATGGGCAAATCCCCAATATTTGAAAGAGAACAACCATCATCCCCTTACACAAACAGAAAATCCTCCCAATACTCCCTCATATTATAGACCAATATCCCTTCTTTGTACATCATCCAAAATCATGGAAATGTTAATTTAAAGAACATCATCCCCACACCGCCTATCCCACTCCCACCATGGACTCCGACCTAATGGTTCATCCACCACTCACCTCTCCAAGTTAACTCAGTCATTCATGATAACATCAACAAAAAACAACCACCACTAAGTACCACCCTAGCAGCTATAGACAAAAACAAAACTTCAAACACAGTACCAAAATGCATCGTAATAAATAAAATCTTGGACATGGAACAAAAAAAAATAGCTGACCAACTTTCAGTCTGGCAGACTAGTCCACGTACTCTACGAAAACCAAAGTTTTGAATTCACAATACTATCCAACGTTGTTCCACAGGGCTCAGCTCTTTCACCCTCACTGATAAATGTTTTCGACCATGACCTGTCAGTCCTTCCTCCTTCAATAACAATACTGTCCTTTGCCGACACCTTGGTACTGTAGTAGCTTTGCAACACTCCAAACTCAGAAAGCAGTAGCCCAGCTTCAATTATACTTAAATTCACTAGAAAATTGGCTCAGACAAAACAGGATGACTACCTCACCGGTCACCAACCAAATTAACCATTAGTATTTTCACTCCAAACAGACTCGAATCTCAAACACACCCTCAAGCGTCCCATCTCCCCCATTAGAAGAGCACGCAAAAACTCTAGGACTGATTCTGGGCACATATATGACCATTTCTCAGCAAAGGGCAACATGAGCGCAGCCACCTTGCAAAATTGATGCCTTGACGATACACACAGGCACCACCTTTGGACAACAAAGAATCTTGAAAACTCTAGAAATAAATTAAAAGATCAACTGTGAATTGTACTAGTCTAAGCTGGACCCTAAACATAGCAAAAACAAAAATGAATAAACTTACACACACACACACACACACACACACACACACACACACACACACACACACACACACACACACGCACGCACACACACACACACAGTCTGCTTACATGAGATCCTGTGTGCTAAGCCAACCTCGAACCGAGAACCCCCGCAAAGTCGTTAACTTTATACCGGGGTTTTATTCACTCATGTGGAGTACAACTGTCATGTGTGGGTAGGAAGGGGGAGGATTCCCACATACAGCTCTTCTCAACATGGTGGAGCCAAAGGCTTTTTATCTCATTAGCTCTCCCCCTCTTACTGACTCCCAGTAATCTCTCTTTTCGGCTCGCTGTTGCGTCTTTAATTCTCTTCTGTCGCTTCTCAAATAGTCACTGCTCTTCTGAACTGTCTGCTTGCATCCTGTTTCCATTATGGCGGCCGCGCGGCACTCGTATAGCAACAAACTTTCACCCCTTTTCTATTCAACACTCTAATGCAAGAGTCCTTCATATATGTAATTGGTCAACTCTGGAACAGCCTTCCTCTGTCTGTATATCCTACTGCCTATGACCTCCAGCCTTTTGAACGCTGTGTGTCCAGGCATCTCGAAATGAACAGATATTGAATTTAGCTCCTTTAAATTTCTCTTCGAGGAAGCAATTTTGTGGACTTCTAGCGTTTGTTTTTTTCTTCCTTGGTAGGTGGTGGCGACCATCATCCACTCACTTGATATAGTGCTGCCTACTTCTTCCTTAGCCTTTATCATTCTTTTTCTGTGCCTGCCCTCCTCTCTTCCTATTTCTCCCATCTTTCCTGTCACTACTTATTGTTTTTCTTTCCGTTACAGGTGGCTTTACATTGAGTGACAAGCCAAATGGTTTCCTGTAAGCCAAGAAACCATTTATAACGCTGAGTGGTAACCATATAACCAAGCCACATGTGCTCCCTACGTGTCAAGTGGGTTGGTGGAGGGTTAGTGCCCCTCCCTGTAAAACAAATAACTCAGAGTCAAATGGCCACCCCGTAAGGGATTATGGCGTCTGGCAATAGATAGATAAAAGAAAACACACACACACACACACACACACACACACACACACACACACACACACACACACACACACACACACACACACACACAAACACACACACACACACACGCACACACACAAAGCATTAAGAATAATAACAGAATGTACCAAGACAAATAATAGAAAATCAAGACCCATTCTCCGTTGTAACTTCATGTTGCATCAGTTCCCGCCACAAAGAAACAAGAACAATTGTCCAATACAACACAAAGCATAGCAGCAACATCTCTCCTCCTGCACCCAACACCACACTTCACAAACACCTTCATAAACACATATCCTCCACAGCCAATCAAAACCTGCAACTAAATTGCATCCTTCATGAATCTCCATCAGACATCTACCCACCAGAAATTACCCAAACCAGGGAGACACAAGTACCCCTAGCCAGACTGTGATGTGGTCTCCACGCTTCCCTACTACATTACCAGGACAGAATAAAATTCATTAACAATCCACAACGCCTACACTGCAGTGCAGCCCCGCACACCACACTTATTCACCTCGTGCACCTCATTTTCGCAACACAGACATCCTTAGACAAAAGCTCAACAAAAGACTTCTGGAGGCGACCGACTGAAGAGGTGGGGTTCCTGCAGTCCAAGAGCCTGGGTCTGCAGCAGCAACCACATCACCCCATTCTATCCATTCTAAGGTACGGAAAAAGACCAGGTTGATAATAATGATGATCGTATAAAATACTGGAATGTCGGGTGGAGCTAGGATTCAAGGAGACTGAATGGTGTGTTAATGACTGTGTGGCCCATTTCGCTGGGCATGCTGTTCATAACGAGCGAGCGAGCGAAGTCTAGTGTCTGTGTATGGGTGGCAAAGTACAATGAGCGGTTCGGCCCGTCCGTCACACTTTTCAGGGGCTAACAAGTTTTTACCTACTAAAGCTAGAGCAGTGATCTTTTTTCACTAGATGTATGTCCGATCAGGTCAGTTTTGTTTTTCATGATTCACAAAACTATTATCGCACTATAGCAATATGCAGCCTGGAAAACAGTCGCAAACGCTCACTCGCTTGTTATGCACAAAAACGCGCTGCTTGCTGGTACCGTAGTTTTCCGACATTCGTACTCTCTTTTATTGTTTCCGGGTATTACCTTTCCCCATTTTTAGGTTTAAAAATATCAGATTGTTGCTGGAGTGAGCTAGGAGAGCACCACCTGACATGAAGTAAGACGTGGATGGCAATATCACGCAGAACACCAACGTGTGTTTAAATTTAGGAGACTATAAACAACATTAGATCAGTGCACATCGATGGCAAGCTTATGAAAAAGTAATAAGTGTTCCTCAAGCTACTTTCCAAAAAATACGTCGCCATTTTGGTGAAATCCAAAGACCACTAAACAGATCAAACCTTATCTTGGAAGCTATGAAAGCTACACACCTACACACGCATTGTTAGAATGTTCATAGAAAGGTAACAAGTGTTGCATCAGTGGCTTTTCTCAAAACTCGCCATCATGTGACCTTTAAAACGAAAAAAAACAATATTGAGCACAAAAATTTTATTACCTCATGAAATTATCACAGGTACAGCAAATCTACTCACCTCGTTGGAAAGCTCATGTAAAAGCAATAGCTGTTGTGTGACTTTTCTCAAAATTTACCAAAGTATTGCCCAAAAAACAAAAAAAATAAGTGCCAAACTGAGTACCAAAACTGGATTATCTCGCAGATTATTGTATTGGCAGTAGATCTACACACATCGTTGAAAAGCTTATGAAAAAGTAACAAGTATTGCCTCGGTAACTTTTCAAAACATTTGCCACCATATTGCTGAGAAAAATCCAAAAAGCACCAGATTGAGCACCAAAACTTGTTTACTTCAGAGCCGATTAAAGTTGTAGCGGATCCATGCACATCAGTGGAAAGATTAGGGGAAAAAAATGGACGTTGGCTCTAGTGTTTCTATTTTATAAAAAAAAAAAAAAAAAAAAAAAAAAAATATTGATCCCCCAAACTGGGTCATCTCGGAAATCACTAAAGGAACAGCCGACGTACACGGGTCGTTGGGAAATTCACTTGAAAGTAATAAGTGTTATTTCCGTGGCTTTTCGCAAAATCCGCCATTTTGCTGTGGGAAAAACTGGATTATCTTGCTATAAATTAGTGGATATTGACATATCACTGAAAAGCTAAAACAGCAGTATTAACAAGTTTCTTTGCCCGAACATGTTCCACCCTTTCTAATGTATTTTACTTCATACAGTGGTGTGAATTCTGAAGGCCTGAATGATGACTCAGCAGATGAGTGGCCCCTGTCACTGGATAGTCTGTTGATTACCCTATTTTCTTTTCTGTTTTGCATTTCCCATTTATTCATGAATCTAATAAATCGAGTGGTATTGATAATGATAATGATGATACTCTGTGGCACCGTGCCAGGATTATTATGCTTGAAAGATGTGTGGATGGTCATGTCATCCGTTTCAGTGGGCATGTTGTTCATAGTTTCCACTGACTCACCGTTCTATGCTTGCTCTTTGTTTCTGCATCCTACGTCGACACATCAGTAGGTGCGTAAAAAAGATGGATGATGATGATATTCAGGATGTGCTTTGTGATTGAAGAAAATTTTTTAAACTGACCAACTGGACTATTTCATTGTGTCTAATGCATCGTCATCATCATTATGATTATCATCATCATCATCATACCTGGTGCTTTTCGGAATCCCCTCAGTCCCTTCAGTCCAATCACTAAAATTCTTGCTTATTTTGGTATCTATAGGCCACTTTATTCGGCTTAGGGGAGAGATTTTCAATGTATGGGGCAGATATACTATTCAATAACTCCTTGGATGACTGGGTCCTCGTAAGTTGAATTAAATGATCTGGTAACAGCAGTAATACACCAAAGATAACGTACTAGTGGTCAGCAGTGTGGCTACGACACAGTTTCTGGCTTCTCTGACTCTTTCTTACTCCATCAGGCGCCTTTCTCACTATGAGTCACATCTCCTAATTCTCTCAGTTGCTTTTCGCACTCTCTCAGTATCATCTCACCTTCGCCACCTCTCTCTCTCTCTCTCTCTCTCTGTTAATTTGCTTTGCCACATCCTCCAGGAGGGAGAAGAACCGATAGATACGACAAGGAAGAAAGGCCCCGAGGAGGACAATCAGAACAGGATAGTCGTTGGGTGACGTGCTACAGGGCTGAGGACAACGACAGAGAGCAGCTAACAGCGAGCAGATTCTGCAGTGATATCGAGGAGACGACAAATGATGAAAGACAACACCCAGAGGCCGTCCTCGTCGTCTCCACTTGCTCCTTGCCACTACATGGAACCTTTTTGGTTCCTGAGATCTTCCAGTCGTGCACTTGTTTGTCCCTGGTCAAGATTTCAGTCAGTGTTCACTGACCCACCTATCTGGGAGATGACATGTCCCCCGATGGTTAAGACACTCCCTCAGCCTTTGCCCTGACTCTCCCAGGTGGTAAACCATTTAACTTTACCTGGTGTTTTTGGTGTGTTATGCACTGGTGACTTATGAGATGTTACTAACACTCGGAAATGGCTGTTTATACGTGCCACCATCTGTGGGTGACTAGGTCTTATTCTCACTTCCTTCTTGTCTCCATTTTTTTCCAGTATCTTCCTTCAGGGGTTCTCAACCTAGAGTTCGCGAACTCCGATGGTTCGGGAAGGGTTTCCAGGGGGTACTTAGATAGCTGACGAAAATCTGTTAAAATTTAGAGAGAGAGAGAGAGAGAGAGAGAGAGAGAGAGAGAGAGAGAGAGAGAGAGAACGACGGTTACAGGTGCTCTTAACATTTGGATGGTTCACGTTCAGACAGCATCCCTGGATGAGGATGGGAGTACTGCCTCTTTATACTCATTTTGCAGCAATTGATGCACGTACAGCTGGGCAAGTAGATAGTGCGAAAAAAATATTGGGGTATATGGAGATATCTGGCAGTTCCCTGTAGTAAGCCCTCGTATCATTATGAATGAATCACTGAGAACGTAGAGCCTGTGTCAGGTGGAATATTAGATTCGTTAAAGAAAGCATTGCCGGTTCTCGTCATTAGAGGTCAATATCTATTAGTCTGATTCACAAAGCTTCGTTTCCGCAGGTTAGCTTCGAAGATCATGAATAAATGAAACTACCAGCTGACATGCTGGTTTTACACACACACACACATATATATATATATATATATATATATATAGAGAGAGAGAGAGAGAGAGAGAGAGAGACAGACAGACAGAGACAGAGAGAGAGAGACATAAAAAGATAGAGAGAGAGAGACACACACACACAGAGAGAGAGACAGAGACAGACAGACAGACAGATAAAAAGATATATATATATATATATATATATATATATATATATATATATATATATATATATTACCTTACCTCCTAGTTCTCGCTGTCGCCTTCGAAGTCCCCTTTGGGCATGTATACAGTGGTCCCAGCGTGTTTTTCCACAAGTTCATGCATCCCTGGAAGGCTTCAGACGTGATGGTCTTGAGGACCTCCTGCGATTGTGTCTGGATCTCCTCAGTCGAGTCAAATCGACGCCCTTTCACTCGTAACTTTAGCTTGGGAAACAGGAAAAAGTCGCAGGGGACAAGGTCAGACGAATATGGTGGGGGAGGAATGACTACCGTGTTAGTGGAAGCCAGGAACTACTGAACAACAACTGATTCGTGGGTGGGGGCGTTGTCATGATTTGGGAATGTTGGATCCCAGGACGATCAGGCTGGGGTAGTGGGGCTGTTCTGTGATTGGGCTTCCGGATATTAGAGTGATTAGTGTATATATATATATATATATATATATATATATATATATATATATATATATTTGTGGTGGATGTTCTCCCTCAGAAGCTGCAAAAAAGCTTCACAGTAAAACTTTCCACTGACAGGTGACCGCGTAGGACGAATTCCTTGTGAACAATCCCTTGGAAATCGAAGTAAATGATCAACATCGACTTGGCATTGCTGCCAACTTGATGCCCTTTTTTCTGCCCCAGTTAATTGGGATACTTCCATTGCAGTGACTGCTGCTTTGTCTCTGGGTCATAACCATAAACCTATGATTTATCATCAGTTATAACCTTGGAGATGAAGGTGGCATCATCTCTGACGTGATTCTTGAGCTCCCTGCAAACTGCAATGTTATGTGCCTTCTGCTCGTCACTCAGCAGTCTTGGCACAAATTTTGCAGCAATGCATCTCATGCCCAACACGTCCGACAAAATGCGTTGCACACTCCTGTACGACAGTCCAACGATATCACAAACATCATGCATAGTTCGTCTACGATCTGCAAGGATAGCCTGATGAACATTTCTGACATTTTCTGGTGTTGTTGCCATTGACGGTCGTCCAGAAAGGTCATCGTCTTTGATGGACGTTCGTCCTTCCTCGAACCACTTGTACCAGAAAAATGTTCAGCTTTGGGACATGGCATTGTCACCAAAGGCTTACTGAAGCAACTGGTGAGTTTCTGCAGCCATGTTGTTGTTCTTGAAGCAGAACTTGATCCAGGTTCTTTGTTCCGTGAGATCCGCCATTGCTAAACCACCAAACCACCTACAGTACACACCATGTTACAATAGTAAGCGTAGCTCAACAACAAGTCCGCTCACAGACATGGCCGGGGCCACACTAACGCAAAAGGGGTGCTGCTGACTCCTCCTAGCAGCAAAAGGCAAAACTGCAAACGGTTGGTCCCCTCTATTCATATTACTGGAACTTTTGGGTAGCACCTCGTACATATATATATATATATATATATATATATATATATATATATATATATATATATATATATATATATATATATACATAGCCAGAAGAAGAAAAATTTCACATTTTCCCTAACTATTCTTCTGATCGAGTTGAGCAGAAACTGTTGCGATGGTTTGAGCATATGGAGAGAATGGATGAAGACCGATTCGTGAAAAAGACAGCTGGATCAGATGTGAGAAGTGTAAGGCTGAAAGGAAGACCACAAATAGGAAGGATGAACAATGTGAAGAGAGTGTTAGATGCGAGAGGAATGTCTGTAGAGCAAGGAAGAGTGGCTGTGTGTGACTGGGATGACTGGAGAGAAATTGTGAATGAATAAATGGTGACGCAGCCCCGAGGGGATATTGTCTTTCATTTGGTCTGATCAGCAGATCAGGTCAGGTGCAGGTAAGGGGATAGGTCCATTATGATGTGGCAGGAGTAAACCAGCTCTGCTGTCGGGCCCTGCTGCAGTTGTCACTGATGCACTGCGCAGTTGACCCTCATGCAGTGTGATGTGGAGAAGATCTGTCCCTTCTCCCCCTGGGGCTAAGATACTAGAAAATGTGTGTGTGTGGATGAGTACATTGGGAGTGTGTTGTCCTGCCTCAGCTACCCACCATTTTTAGGAGGTAGCAGCCTAGGTATATAGATAGATAGATTCTTCAGACAGTAATTTAAAGTTCCATCCATGGTGCAGGAAATAACTGAAAATATTTATTGACAAAAAGAATGACTTAAGTAAAGCACTGGGTTAGTATTTGTCAAGAATAGTGAACAATTTGCAGAATCAGATAAACAGGTGTTCATAGGGAACCTTAACTTAAGCAGAAAGAAGACAACGATGGTGGATACAAACAGCATCTTTATTCAGACACTTCAACTTTATTATGAACTAAAAACAAGACAAAAGAAACCCTTCATAGCCGCACCCACCTCTACAGCATTGTAATGGGAAGGAAATAATTATTTGTTGGGAGGTGGAAGGGCAAACCCCGGAGGTTCCACCCTCTATAAACTGTGGTCTGGGTGATGGTCTACTTCTGTGCAAAATTTCGTGTTCCTATTAAAAACTATGGGGTTATCCCCTCTAGTGGCAGTTCCTCCTTGGAATATGGCCATCGGGGGCCCCATCCGGTCCAACCCCATCTGGATGAACGTCTGTTAGTATGCAAAATTTTGTTTCTCGGTTAGAAACCATGACCATGCATAAAGCTCTTTGCCAGGGCCCATGAGGGCCGCCTCTCCTCCTTAGTCGGGTGTGGCTTAGGGGGAGCTTACCCTGCCTTAACGTGAACCCAATATTACTCAACAAATGTGCAAAATTGCATGTTCTTGGGTGGAAAAAATAAAAAATAAACTATGGCATTGTCCCCTCTGCGATATGCTTTACCCCTTTCCCACCCCTGGGGAGTGGTCATCGAGGTCATGGCTGGGCAATTCCGACAAATATGCAAAATTTCGTGTTTCTAGGTTAAAAGATGGCCTCGTAAAAAGGTTTTGCTGAGGCTGCTGGGGACCACCCCTTCCCTCATGAAGCGTGACCTAGTTGGTTCCACACTTCCCAAAACGTGACAGGGGTGAACATCTACCAATAAGCAGATGCATATTCTCTGATTGAAAGCTTTTGCCATGCATAAAGACTTTGGTTGAGACCATCAGGGGCCGCCTCCTTGTGGAGGGCAGCCCTCCTGAAGCAAAATAAACTCCGTCACTGTGCAAAATTCGTTTTCTTTTGAAAAAAAAAAAAATAGTCGAGGCTAATGGGTTTCTGTGAGAAACTCGGGGGCCACTGACCCAGTGGGGGTCATCCCTCAGAGGTCTCACCCTGACTGAAACTTGATCTGGGTCCCGTTTTTCAGGAAAGTACCCAGAGAGAGTCAGTTAAGAGGGAGGGAGTGACACAACGCTGTATTTAGCCACCAGCATGGTTGCAGCAAAAAAGAAAAGAATAGTAAAGAAGAAGAACTCTCTCCACATACCAAGGTCTTCAACCAAAATTGGCCTTATATAATAAAGGGGCTTTCACACATTCAGGAGTTGGGCAAAGAGTCGCCAAGAGTTCAAACTCCTCGTGGATTCTTGTCAATTTGACCAAGAATCCAGCAATCTAGGAGTGCTCCAGGTAGGCACTACTTGTAACTATGCATAGCTTATGCACTGCTATGAGTTCCCTAGGGCAGCACTATGAGCAGCTAAGAGTCACTACGCATTGCTGAACCAAATGGTCCATAAAGGTCTACGAGTAGCCATGAGTAGCAAAGAGTAGCTAGGAGTAGCTAAGACCCCCACTAGTTACGAGTGCACTACAACCTTCAAGAATTTGCTGCGAATCTGTCAGGAGAGTCGGACGAAAAAAAATATGTAACAGATGTGATGCAGGTGGACTACACATTCATTAGCAAGCTTGCATTCAGCATAGACCTATGTAGTCTTAACAACCATGGCCGGAGGTGCCCGCGAATTAAAACTACTGAAGCTGCAGGTGGATTCGGTATGAAGTGGCTGACATCAATGTGACAATATGTAGGCTGTTGCTTGAGAAAAAGAGAAGGAACCAAAAGAGGAGAACCCTTTGGAGCAGATTATGGCTGCTGCGACCTCCCATGTACGACCAGTACGAGAAACTTATTGAAGTTGAAATTAGAGGACTCCCATAGCTTCAGGAATTTTCTTTGAGTGGATGACAACACGTTCATGGAACTGCTGGAAAGGGTTGGTTCCCGTAACGAAAAGAAGGACAGCTTCTGGAGGAGGTCATTGTCATCTGGGCTGAGGTTGCCCATCACTCTATGCTACCTACCGACTGGATATAGCTACAAAACCCTTTCATGTGGCTTCAGAGTGGCCCACAATACCATCTCACTTATCATTCCCGAGACCTGCGAGCCCATCATTGCAGAGTACCTGAAGGATGTCCTGGCCTCCCCCACAACGCCGGAACAGTGGAAGGAGGTGGCTTCCCTTTTCTCCAACAAATGGAATTTCCACCACACAGTCGGTGCCTTGGACGGCAAGCAGATTGCAATCTTCAACAACAATGACACGTACCGGGACCTTATTGAATCATGGTGCCACCTTGGTGTACTGCTGCTACACTGATCTCGGGCGGCACTGATATTTTGTATATCCGCTCGATATATGACGACACCTGGCACCTCAAAACCAACAGTCACTGACTCCCACCAAACTCCCAGTGACTCCTACCACACTTTTACCATGCTCTTGGCATATTCGTAGCGACTCACTGATATCTCTTAGCTACTCTTTGTAACTCGTGGATGAATCGAAACGAAACTTTTGAGCACTCCTGTGAACTCCTACCTACTCTTGGACGACTCCTTGCTACTCTTACCAACTCATAGAGACTCCTAGCTACTCTTAGTTACTCACAACGATTCTTAGCAACTCGCAAAGTTTTTTTGATGAAGAATCCGTTGAGAGTAGCTATGAGTCCCTAAGAGTCGCTAACAGTAGTCATCAATGCCGTAGGTACGCACTAGGAGTTTAAAAAAAAATCGTAGCAGTTCTCAAAAAATGTTGAACATGTCAAAAACATCAGGAGTGTGCTAGGAGTCCCTAGACAGTGCCGAGAGTCCGTAGGACTATAGAGGAATTGTCAGTAGGGTGCAGAGTGTCTCAGGAGTACAAACTCGCAATGATTCTTCGTCCGACTCCTGAATGTATGAAAGCCCTTTAAGGAGAAACATCCCGCAATACAGATGAACAAACATGAAAATGTTATAAGGAAAGGCTAAAGGCAATCGCGTTGTATCATTATTTGACCTGATAAAAGGAAAAAGAAAAATAAATAATTCATGGTTTGAGTATGGTTTATATCCAGTCATTACTGTCATATACTTCTCTATCCTGCTTCTGAAGCTCTTGATGGAGGGAGCATCTACTACTTCGCTGCATAACACATTCCATCCACCTACAAAACCAGTTCCTACATGTCGCCTTATTAACGGAATTTTTCTAGCCTGAAAACATTTATTTGGAATATGACATGTCGCGTCTTGTGTAACACCTTGCCGCAACCTCCCAAATTTAATTATTTAATCCAGTTGAGTTACCTCTTACTATATACATTTTTGATGTGACATTTTCATTTTGTGTTCACTGGAGAGATTTCTTAGCTATATATATATATATATATATATATATATATATATATATATATATATATATAATCAACACATCAGCAATGGACCCATGGCACCGTAACTTCCATAACAGACAAATAAGGATGGAGATGACACCCGCCAGCATTTTCTTTCAATATATTTCTCCGAATTTTCGGACACTTCACGTGGCCATCATCAGGGTACATATGTGGGATCCTACCAAAGAGCAATACTCGTTGTACTACAACATATATGGATCTAAGTTAATCATTTTCTATATACTGTATATGTATTATTAAAATGAAGAACATGAAAAAAAAAAAATTATAAACTAACATAAACCAAACTTATCAAATCTATAGTCTTCGTATAGTATAAATAAAGACAAGAAAAGGAAACTACAGCAAAAATGCACATATAAAATCAATACACAAAAGCAATGCACAAAAAATATAAAGCTCACCAATCGGAAGTAAAGCCCCCTAGACACTAAGCTGAATAGAGCGCGTAAGGAACTGGTATAACTATGTCAAATGACAGGTCAGACTACTCTTTGTTACGTTGCGGATGTCTGACCTGTCATTTGACATAGTTATACCAGTTCCTTACCAGCTCTATTCAGCTTAGTGTCTTGGGGGCTTTACTTCCGATTGGTGAGCTTTATATTTTTTGTGCATTGCTTTTGTGTATTGATTTTATATGTGCATTTTTGCTGTAGTTTCCTTTTCTTGTCTTTATTTATACTATACGAAGACTATAGATTTGATAAGTTTGGTTTATGTTAGTTTATAATTTTTTTTTTTTCATGTTCTTCATTTTAATAATACATATTCAGTATATAGAAAATGATTAACTTTAGATCCATATATGTTGTAGTACAACGAGTATTGCTCTTTGGTAGGATCCCACATATGTACCCTGATGATGGCCACGTGAAGTGTCCGAAAATTCGGAGAAATATATTGAAAGAAAATGCTGGCGGGTGTCATCTCCATCCTTATTTGTCTGTTATATATATATATATATATATATATATATATATATATATATATATATATATATATCCACCTTCTCCTTTGGCCTACCTCGCCTCCTCCCTCCTCCAGATTCGCTCAGAGGAAGAAAAGTTTGAAAGGCAGTGAGGCAAGGGAACTGACATGAGATCGAGCTGGCTGGATGAATGTCGTGAGGAGAAGTGCATGATCAGGGATTTGGCACCCCTTTTTAACGTGGCAGCATCCGGATTGACTCTGTCGGATACGTTTATTTGAACTACAAAAGTAATGAATTTTTTTGGTGCATCCGATAGAGCCAGGATTCCGGGGGTTTAACTGATGAGTGAACGGAAGAGTGGCCCATTTGATTGGGCAGATTCAGGCTGCCTGGACATTGCTACTTCTCACCCTGCCCTGATGATATATCTTTCTATCTATCTATCTATCTGTATACTGTAGATAGATAGATAGATTGATATAGATATCGGTATGTATATAGGTGTGGACGTATTTATGCATTATATTAATAGAAAATTAACATTAAAACGATCACCTTTTCTCCTATGAGAAAAGCAGAGGAAGCAGATTTCCAACATGCAATATATATGCACGATGAAATGACAAAAACTGGTAAACAAGAAACAGCGGGCATTGAAGCATTCATAAAAAAAATAAGCTACACAGCATAACGATAGCCAATAAAAACATAGGCAACGCTATGCTGTTGCAACTCTTCATCTGACCAAGCACATACCCCCTACCTCCCTGCACACCTAACCAAGAGCACAACGGCCCTCACCCCTTTGTGCAGGTTGCATTGGAATCTCTGGATTTTTTTTTTTTCATAATTTTCAAAAAAACTACTTATGGCACAGCATTCTACCTATCAAAAGGCACTAGTTCACTATAAGACACATAACTATGTGAAATTTCATGACTCTATAGTGAATACTTTCTGAGTTTTGGTCCGGAAACAAAATCTCTACCCCCGGCCAGTTGCCCTGCTGCCCAACTCTACGGATAGACACCTATTGATCCCAGTGATAACAACACCCTCCTCTGACTTTGTCAAGTGGAGGGTAAATAGTTGATGACAAGATTATTACACTGTTGTAGTAAACTCAATATTTATCATATAACAGTAAGATGCAAGAGTAATAAAGACCAATGAAGTGTAAAGTGAAACAAGCTGGTGCAAATGTCACAGAATATAGACAAAAAAAAAAAAAAAAAAAAAAAAAAATCCTTATGAGCAAAAATGGCCTCCGACGTAATTCACACATAAGATCAGTAATTGTAGCTCAGTCTAGGTTGATAATTGGATCCAAACTGATATAGGATTTTTCATAAATCATCTTTAAAATCACCTCCCAAGACACAATTGTTAGGAAAAGAACTTCGGAAATCATATTATCAGAACCCACTGTTTTTATGGCAGTTAATGAAAGCGTATCGCATGCAAATTTCTGAGAAATAATATTTATAGGCTGCTCAGGCATCGTGTATATTTAGCCCTGTATGCAGAGTGTCCGAGATATAAAGATGTTGTACTGATCCACTGTGTATCTGTGCCTTATCATGTTTCTTTTTCTTTCTTTTTTTCTTTTTTTTTTTTTTTAGTATTGAATGAGAACAGTTTGATATTAGTTTCCACCTATCACATAGATGGAGACTGTTGTTTTCACTGGTATTATTATTATTATTTCCGTCTCAGTCTCGCAACGATTCCAGGAGAACCGGAAAACACTGCAAAGAATCTGAAGGGCCCAGGTTGTGTGGCCTGGCATGAGCCATTGTTGATAAAAATAATTTCAAATCCTTAACGTGCAGTGGAAGGGCATGTCAGAATGAGTCATATCAGAATTATGTTGTGAATTAGATAAGTTTGTTGTGTCCACTGGAGATTTCAATACTACCTGTGCAAGAAATCTGAATGGCACAGGTTATGTATCCTGGTAGGGGCCATTGTTGATAGAAAAAAATTCCAGATCTCCCCAATGAAGGCAAGGTTATTGTAAAAAACAGTAGATGGAGACTAGTGACAGTCCACAGGAGTGTTGCGGAGTTCTAGTTGTGTTTGTGTTTGCTTTCAGGATTTGAAATTAAGAATTTTCACAAAGAACCACTGGAAGTCTTTCTAAAAACAAGATTTGACTCGTTGGATCATCCAGTCCCTCCCTTCCCAGGCACAAGCCTCCACCGAGGGGAGAGGTGCTGAAGCTCCTGTTCCGTCTTCACTGTGAAGAAAAAAGGGCCCTGACTGAGAGAACATCATCACGATCAGGTGAGTAACGGAAATGTGACACGATGAAAATTTCCCGACGAAATACAATCCCGATGTCTACAACACCTTTGTGTTCTGCATAAAGAATGGCAAGGTCTTCGAAAGAAAATATCATACAAGACAGTGCAAAACCAAACTCAGTGCAACACGAGTTTACATAATCTGTTTGATATTGCTCACACGGATGCACTGTCATTCACCAATATTCCTGAAGAAAAAGAGTTTTTGTTTGTCCAAAGAAATACAGGTCGTAAGTGGAAGATGGGAACCTCGGATAAAAAAAAAAAAAAAATGCCAAGGTGGCAGCCAGGAAGCAAAAATTAAGCAGAAGATGAGGAAAGTATACGTGAGAGAGAAGTACAAGAAAGAACACTCCGAATTGCTACTGCAGCCTTTCAATCATCATCATCTTCAAGTGAAAGTGAAAAGCCAAAGCCAAGTAATGAGAAGCCAGCAACGCATCAAAGAAAGAGAAGTAGGGGTACAAGTGAATTAAGTTCTGATGGTGCAACAGCTCTGTACTGTACACAAACAAGTGACAAGTCAACAAGCCATATTCCTATTCCTTTTGTTTTCAGATGGGACAGGATGTGGATGAGCTGTGTTTTAGTCCAGCTGGAATTCGTAAAAGTCTGCTTCAAGAGAAGCACGTGCTGAAGAGATCAAGGCCTCGTTTGTCACTAAAGCCCCACCTGTCCTGAAAATTAACGATGAATTTGACTAGCAGGGAAAATGTTAACCGCAAAATTCTTGCAGTCGCAAAGCTGGCAATTTCTAAAACTAATAAAGCTAATGGAACATCAAAGGTTATCACTGAAACGTTGGATGTCTGGGGTATACAAGACAAAATCAAAACTTTGTGCTTTGGCACAGCAGCTGTCAACGCAGGAATTCGTGACTCTGTGTGTGTGTGTGTGTGTGTGTGTGTGTGTGTGTGTGTGTGTGTGTGTGTGTGTGTTTGCGCTGAATAGGACGAGATCTCACTTACTTTGCTTGTCTCCATCACATTCTAGAACATCTGCCTGACGCCGCATTCTCTGTACTGATGGACCAAGATCATTCCAATAGCTATCTATCTATCTATATACCTAGGCTGCTTCCCCCAAGGAAAGGGGGATCATTCCAATAGCCCCAGCATTAAAAGCTTTTAGACATTCCATAATTTATGGCCAAATTTGGACCTACAGGAGTACACAACAGGCGTTGCTGACCCTGGGACAGCAGTTCTCCACCCATGATCCAATGAATTCATGCAATACACACACAACAGTTACATCCAGTGTTGCAAGCTCCTTCAGCCCAGAAAGCGCAATACATTCGCCAAAAAAGCGCTAAATCATAGCAAAATGCGCCTAGACCACGGCAATGAGAATTGCGGTATTGTATTAAATTGGCTATTATCTATATAGACATAAACCGTATAGATAGATAGATAGACAGACAGATAGATATCAATATGCACATGAAATTGAATCATTCTTATAAGCTTTCCTTACCTTAAAAATTAAAGAAAATCCACTTCAAATTCATCTTGATAACTGTAGCCTTCTTGGGCATGGAGTCTTTTGATTTAGATGAATCAGATGAATACACTGCATTGGTTCCTATAGCCTGCAATACATCGCTTGAAAATTCATACGTGCATTTACCCAACCGCTTCAAGCCGCTTCTCACTGTTAGTAATGCACGAAGTGTTTTGGTGCACGGTCTGTTTCTTAATTTTGACTTGACAAGCTTTACTTGGCTAAAAAGCTGCATCTGAGTGTGGAAGAGATAGCAGACTAACTGCAATTGAAGAAAGTTCTTTGAAGGGCGATATTGAGAGAGAGAGAGAGAGAGAGAGAGAGAGAGAGAGAGAGAGAACTCTGGATGCCAATAGTGATTTTTCTCATGAAAATTTTTTACCAGGCACTTTACAGTCTAAAGTTATAACAATTGCGCTATGGGACATTATCAAGTAATTTGGATAATAACATCAAAAGCGCAATTAAACACACTATGCTTTCCGAAATAGCGCTAGAAAACGCGCTAAGCGTAGCTTAATGAGAAACGCGCAAAAATAATTTCCCAACGCCCTATAATTCGCGCTTTTCGCGCTAAAATAGCAACACTGGTTACATCAAGAGAACCATCCCCGGGGTGACTAAAGAGAGTTTCTGGAGCTTGTGGTTACCTTCCGTGGAAAAGTGCTTTATGGAAGGAAAGCTGTGCGGTTATTGGCCCCAGGTGCACTACATCAAGCCCGATGGATGGCACGTGCAATATATGCCTGAAAGATGTGGATGTTACAAATGCAGTTTGCTAGAGCTCATTCCCAGTCGCCATCCAGATTTGCAGGTTCATCACGAAGTGAACTCACCTGAACAGGACTGACAGACTTCAGCCTCTTCATAGTAAAATTTTACATCAATACCTGGTACTCTTCCAGCAGTCCTGGTTCCTGTTCCAAACCAGGATCATCTGTGTCTTAACAGTCTGAAGAAATATGAAATTTTTGTCCTGTGCACTGCTGGTTTCAAATGTTACCGTCACTGTTTATGGTTTCTTTCAGAGGTGACCATTGTATTGCCACTGAGAAGTGGTGCGTATTTGAGAACATTATAAATATTGAAGGTTCAGAAGAGCCTGCACGATATATCTATGTCCCTTAACCAAGAAAAGCTCTTGTTGATTTTTATTCTACCCCAACAATCGCTTTTTTCAAGACACTTGAGCTCTCTTCATCATTTTTGGATGTGGACCCTACTGACTGGGAGCAGGATGAACCTTTTATCAGGGAACGATGGCAGGTTTCATTCCTGAATGTTGTTAATGACAATGCAGAACGAGGGATTTCACTCACGCAGTCCTTTACCACAAGAACATCAGAACAAAAGATGAGCAGCAGATTCAGTACTTCCTTCTAGTAGTTGAGGCGCACCAAAGAGTGTTCCCAAAAGCCTCAAAAGCTTTTCTGCAAAAGTTAGCCGCTTCTATGTATTGTATCTTTTTCATATGTAAGCATCCACTTATTTAATTGAATTTTTTTCTCTTTTTCATAATATCTTATTGATAATGTGTATTTTTGTATAGAGGGGAAAAAAGGAAAATGTAAGCTGGGACCTGATGAACACACACTGGCAAGTAATAAGGAGATTTAACAGACTTTAGTAAATCATGAAATATTTCTATTTGAACATTTGTTTGTGTACTGGCTTAGATATGTTTACTGGGTCTGACAGTGGGAGGGCCCAGAAAAACTTTTGGTTTCTCCACTTTTCACATGTCTAAGGTCGGATAATGATTTGGGGCAGGTAGGGTTGCTGTGTGCAGTATCCTATGTAAAACTGTGATGGCTTTGAGCAACTCCTGAAATGCAATAAATTTCATTTAAATTTTGCATGTGTTGCTTTTTAAACGAACTTCATACTAATGACTTCTGCGTTAGAGAGTTCAGTTGAAAATTCATCATTCATTCATTGCCAGACGCCATGTATCCCAAACGGGGTGGCCAATGGCTTAGAGTTAATTGTTTTGCAGGGAGGGGCACTAATCCTCCACCAACCCCACTTGACATGTAGGGAGAACGTTTCCAACAGCATCTGGTGTTCCCAGGCGGTCACCCATCCAAGTACTAACCAGACCCAAGTTGAAAATCATTCCTAATATTATGAAAGCACCATTATATATATATATATATATATATATATATATATATATATATATATATATATATATATATATAACTTTGGAACAGGTAGCAAAATCTATAAAGGAGTTAAAGAATTTTAAGGCCCCAGGAGAGGATGGAATATTCCCTGAAATGCTTAAGGTGGAAAATGACGAGTTGATGAATGCGCTTTGAAACTTTTTAATGTGGCTTGGGATAATGGTGGAATTCCAGAAGAGTGGAAAAATGGAGTGATTATAAAAATACCAAAAAAGGGAGATTTAAGTGTGTGTGGCAATTGGAGGGGGATAACTTTGACACCTGTAGTTGCAAAAGTCTTTTCCAATATCTTGTTGAACAGAATAGAGCCAGTAATTGATAAAATTTTAAGAGAAGAACAAGCGGGATTTAGAAAGGGTCGAGGTTGTAATGATCAGATTTTTATTGTAAGGCATCTAATGCAACAAACTAATGAGATGAAAATGCCACTTAGTATGTGTTTTGTGGATTTTGAAAAGGCGTTTGATAGTGTTTTGCGTGGAGCTATGTTGAAAATTATGAGATTCTATGGTATACCAGAAAAGTTTGTAAATATTATTAGAAGTCTGCATGAAGATACTTTTTGTAAGGTAATGGTGGGTGGTTCTTTGAGTGATCCATTTCAAGTTAGGTCAGGAGTGATTCAAGGAGGAGTTCTTTCGCCATTGTTGTTTGTTTTGGTTATGGATTATGTTATGAAAAAGGTTGTAAGGAGAACAGGTGCAGGAATTAACTGGAAAGAAAATAAGAAGCTGATGGATTTGGACTATGCTGATGATATTGTGCTGATTTGCGGAAGTGTTTGCGAGATGCTAAGGGCGCTTGATTGTCTGGTGGAGGAAGGAAAAAAAGTGGGATTGGTAATAAATTGTGGAAAGACTGAAATTATCAATATGAACGTGGAGAACCAAATCGATTGTGTAATTGGGAATAATGTGGTGAAGAATGTAGAAAACTTTAAATATCTGGGAACGATTGTATCATCTAATGGATCATTAAACAATGAAATTGAGGAGAGGATTAGACAGGCTTGGCGAGCTGTTGGAATGTTGAAATCTGTTTGGAATAATAATATGCTTTCGGTACATACTAAAGTGAAAATTTACAAGTCCATGGTTAGACCAATTTTAATTTACGAGCATGAGTCATGGTACAGTACAATTGCAACAGATCAGAAAGTATTAGGATTTGAGAATAAAATACTGAGAAGGATTCTTGAGGTAAAGTGGCAAGACAGAGTTACAAATGCAAGAGTAAGGGATATTACGAGAGTGGAACCAGTTAATGAATATGTGAGACTGTCTCGCTGGAAGTGGCTGGAGCACATATACAGAAAAGAAGGTAGTTTAATACAGGATGTGCCAGAGTGGACTGCTAGAGGAAGAAGAGGTAGAGGTAGGCCGAGGGAAACCTGGTTGAGGACAATGAAAAAAGAAGCAGGAGAGGAGTGTTTGTGCGACCTGAAGGAGATGGCAAGAGACAAATATTGGTGGAGAGAGTTCATTGAGGCCCTATGCATCCCGTGGGGTGCCACAGGAAGTGATATATATATATATATATATATATATATATATATATATATATATATATATATATATGAGGGGGGGAGGTATTCATGGCAATTACACATAATTTTAAGCTTAAACACAGTACAACAGTGAAGTCCCGATGAGTCAAAATAATCTTGTTTGGCTTGGGAACACTAAAGGCGCAGCTCAGTGCAGTAAGCTCCATTTCTGGTGGATCGGTTATGATTCGGCGGCTGCTAATAAGGTTGGGCAAACACGGTTTCATACAACCTACTTAACAAGTACAAAAGTCCCACACAATGCGCGTCCCTTAGGCCCGTAGTATGGGACGTCACTAAATTATACGGGAGTGAAGCAGCTTGCAGGTGAAATTCTTTTGGGAGTGGCTGACAGACCGGGCCGCCCCGAGAGATACTCCCACATCTAAAAAAAATCTCGCTCAAATTGAAGGGGATATAAATAAAAAATTCTAAATCATTCTAAATGTATTCAAGTAATCATGGTAGTATATAATATGCACGTCAACTAAAAAGGACAGTTACACATACAGTATTAACTTAAATTTTTTTAAATATTCTGGAAATACATGAAGCAATTGTTATATTTTATTTTCAGAGAAGTGTGCTCAGATGGAATTTAAAAACTGATAAGATTATAATAAAACAATTTATTTTGCAATGAAAACGTTCCTGAAAGCAGTGCAAAAAATATACCGTTGTAAAAACAGTACGTCATATACCGTCGTAAAAATTCATTGTGGGTCAAGAGGTCAGTCTAATTTAAGGTAATCATTGAGTTGCACTCACCAAGTATGTAGTAAGAAATGTATGAAAAGAAGATCACACCATAGAGCACATACCTTTGTACTGTGTCGCACTATTCATAACATGTACGAGTGTTTAGTACATGACCTGGATGGCCTGTATACAGTGGTACACAGGTGCATGGCACATGCTAAGAATAACATTAAGTGAGTTGGGTACAGTTATAGGGTAGTTAGGAAGAAAGTATGATAGATACAAAGCAGCGAGCATAGGCGTTGAAATAAATTATGGCAGTAGACAGTGATATGGCGAATTTAGTTAATGTATTTGACTGGTAAGAACTGTCGTTAGCTTGTGAGCGTCAACCCCACACTCTCACAGTTGGGGGATTCGAACTCCTAACTGCGCGTCCTCAGAACATGAGGCCCATACCAAACCGAGTGAGTTGGTGTTGGATGGAGGGGATGATCGAGCAGCTGTTGTGGTTCTGGGCTCGTCTGGACGTGAACTCGTGGACTGCAGAAGACTGGTCACTTCAACTGAGCAATCTCCGAGATCTTTTAATTAGGTTACACTGAAGGGTTGACAGTGTTGTAAGGGTGAAGTGCGTGAGGCGGACAAACGTGCTGTGGTTTGACAATGGCTGCCAGCGGATTGTTTGTGAACTCTGTTTTGTGGTTCAGTTGTTACTGATCAACCTCAGTCTGTCCTGTCGAGCGCTACATCATGTGAGTGGATGATGGACGGCCCCAACTACCACCTGTGCTTTAATAGTAAAACAAAGTATCTGCTCCGTAAAATGCATCTTTGTTTTGTATTCTAATCTGTTTTTTTCTTTCAAGTCAATGTGTTACCAAAGACGTAATTGAATATTTCATCTACTTCTTCATCTCAGTTCTTCACCATACATTTTCATCTTTATGTGTTCCGCATTATGGCTCGTATTTTCGCCTGCCAGGGAGCCTTCATAACTTTTTCCTTAGACGTAAATTCGTATACAAGGTGTTATTAGCCATCTGATTGTTGCTTATGTCTTTTTCATAACATAACTGCTTGCATCAATGACGTACAGTATAAGGAATTATTAACGGGTTATTTGTAAGACCATAATGTAAGGAAGAGGTGTTAGAAAACCTCCTAAGTCGACATGTATACAGACCCAGTCATATCACTAAAGCAGTGGTTCTCAACTGGTGGTCCATGGTTACTTTTTGGGTGGTGCACAGGACGTTCACTATATTTGATAATAAACTGGAGATTGGTGCATATATTTTTTAATTTACTGAAAATTCAGTACGAAAAATTTTATCAAAATAAATAATTGGCCATTCATTTTATTGAATTATTCCTATTGATTATTTCAGTATGGTTGGTACTTACCCAAATCTGTCAACACATGCAGTCAGATGTCTTCTGCCATTTGCATAAACTTCCATGTGTGAGAACAGATTTTCATGTTAGTTGCACATTAAGTACAAACGGAGGAATCGGCTTGCAGTGGAAAGCGATATTCATTGTGCATTACCAAGTACCACTCCTAACATTAAAAAGCTTGTCAGTGAAATGAGAATACAAAAGTCTGTTTGCAAAAAAAAATGTTGGTTGTATACTCCTACATAATTTAAAAATTCTGTTTGTTAGAAATGAATTTCACAGCAAAATGTTAGAGACGTATTCACGTATTTCCTGGAAATTATGTTTTGAAAGAATATATTTCAGACCAAAATGTCAGCTGTCTACTATTTTAAATCATTTCTCGAAATTCTGTTTGTAAGAAATATATTTCTAGCCAAAATGTTTGCTGTCTATGCCTTATTTATCATTACTCAAAAAGGAGATGGTCCACGATATTTTTTTTAATTGGGCTGGTGGTCCATGGCCTGAAACGGGTTGAGAACCACTGCACTAAAGTAATGCCAAACCCTCTTCACACTTTCTCCTTAGCCTAGAATGCAGATGCCATCTCTCCATCTTGAATGCTGAGCTACAGTACAACTAAAGGCTAGACCAACAGTATGGTGCTAGACACGAAAAAGTGCCATGGAAGAGATGTATCAGCTGTATTATTGTCTTAGTGTGTGACTCAGTTACTTAAAATAAGCCGTAAAAGGACGAGGATACTCCATTGCTTTAGGTACCGGTATGTCTAATGCTGTTAATGTCTGGTGCCACAAACGTAGAAATGGATCACTCAGTTTAATGTTTCAGTGTTATTAATCTTTCATATCACATGGTTCCTCCAGAAACTACCATTTGAGGCATTTCTTAACCCCTCCATCAGGTGACGTCTTTTATCCGTTTCTTGCTGTCATCAAGTGATTTTATTCAGTTTCGCAAAGACCTTCTGAAGATTAGGGGATAGATGTGGCACTCATTAATCTCGTCTGTACGAGTTTATCCAAAGCCAGGCAATATCAATTGATGAGAGAATAGCTACATCATGACTGTGTCATGAGTTTGACAAGATTAATAGTCGATTTTGGAAGGAGCCCTAAAGTTTACATGTACCATCCTCTCGTCTCTTAACCGCAAGAGGAAAAGTAGAACGCTGCAGACAGTCCTGAGTCATAGAGTTTGCTGCCCCTCCACCTTTACCCTTGGATGAAAGGAAGTCGCACCAGGGATTCACACTGAACGAAAACCTGCCGGTGGTTCGAAGCTGGTCTGCGTGAGTAAGAGTCGTTGCGACTGTTCTTTGTGCAGTGTTGATATAAGCTGTGAAGTAATACCTTAACACTGAATATCTGGTCTTTGTTGGGTGCGAAACCCTGACTCTGACTTCCCTGTGGCCTGGGTAGGAGTAGAGGACGAGCACAAACTATGGCTCACGAGTATACTGTTCCCACAAATCCCACAGGCAGGAAAATCATGCATTAAAAGAGTATGAAAAGAAAGAAAATGAGGGTGGGCCTGACTCCAGGCTGTCACTGCACAACTCCACAAGTTGAACGCCAGTCAGAATCACAGACAGCATCATTATAACCTTAAGTCAGTCCACTGCTGGATGAAGGACTCGGACATCTTTAGTCACTCTAACCTATTGGTTGTTCAGAATTTTTAAAAAGTTTTAGTGCCCCTTTTCTCTTTTCATTTCTGGATTGCTACTTTTTCACTCTGTCTGCCTGTCTTTTATCTCTTCTATGAAGACTAACGAAAAAAAAAAAAAAATGCAATTACGCTACTTTGATGGCCCTGCATTGTTGAGATAAGTAAAAGTGTTATTATATATATTTACCGAAATTTTTCTCACAGTGATCCAATTCAATGGTTCTCAAAGTGTGAGGAGTGAGCTGGATACTGGGGAGGCGTGAAGTCATGCGCCAAAAAAGTGTGTATATATATTTAAGAGGTAATTAGGAAACTCTAAATTTATGACATTTAGGAGAAACCTGTCTGATTAAACTTGAGAAACACATCCTTGTATAACCAAAACATAACATGTACCTTTACCCGTTGTCTCTCCATCACATTGTCCTCACTCGTTTTCTGCAGTACATGCCATTAAAAGATATCACACAACCATGAAAGATATCACACAACTGTCTCTCAAAACACTACTACTCGCCAATTCTACTTTCACCCTCAGCTATGTTAAGATTAATATTACTCACACTGTGTGCCATATTGTGGTTTACCTCTTTTAATTGTTTTTTTTAGGTTTTTGTTTGTATCCGGCTGGTGATGTGTTGGTTGTGGCTTCACAGAAGAGCGTATGGTGTCTTATTTTATGTACATTATAGATACAAAAGCCTAGTGGCGGGATGGACAGAGCACTTTGGTTGGTGCGTACTGTGGCCTGCATGCCACGATTCAAGTCCAAAAAGTACCAGAGGTTTTTCTATCATGTAGACGCTACTTTTTTTTGGGGGGAGGGGAGGGCGGTCTCATATCCTTAAATATTTTAGATTAACTTAAATGCTCTAGACTAGCCGTACGCTTGGAAGCAGGCAAATGAGATCTGACACTTTTAACTACAAACAAATTATTACCAGTTACCTGACTTGAACCTAATTAATATAAAATATACAGTACAAACTTTAAACTTTGTTTATCATCATCAACCTGACCTTTTCTCACTGTACAGTAGGACGAGTTGAGTTGGGATTCAGAAAGCAAGGAAGGAAGAGGCACGATAGAGGGAGAAGTATTAACAGTATGGCCATTGAAATAGGCCACGTCACTGGTCCACTCACCATTTAAGCTTCGTAATCCTGGTTGTGCCTCACAGACCAAACCATCTGCTCTTTTATTTTCTTTATAGATGAATTTCACTTCTAATCAGTCTGAGATTTGTCGACTGGCATATCAAAAATGTTCTAAACTCTTGCCATGTGCTTCTTACGCAATTATGGTGGTGGTGGTGGTGTGGGTGGGGAGGCATCTCGTGAAAACTAAATGGAGGCGTCATATTGAAAGGGAATCATTAATCTAATTCCTTCGTTGGTGTATCTACAGAACTTCTTACCAAGATAACTCGAACTTATTGTCAGTAAATTTTTATTTTATTAAGCACTACTTCCTTTTGTCCTTCTTAGCTCCTTCTTTATCATTTATCCTCCTTATTATTCTTCTCTGTTTCCCCCCTTTCTGACACACATCTGTAATTCTTCTCCTTGCTTCTTTACCCCTCCTTCCTCCTGTACTCCTTCCTCTTACTTCACCTGCTCCCCGAAGGCGGGATTCTGGAAGGTGGTCTGGGCGCCCTTGTAAAGTGGGTTATCCTCCTGGGAACAACAGAGTGCCAATTAGTAGTGTAGTATTGATGATAATAATCATGATTTTTTTCTCTAATAATAGTATCGGAGAGACAAGTATAGGTAATATTCCTATGGTTGTTTGGTACCAAGATTGATGGGATTATGAGAAACGTCCCAATGACAATGATGATTATGGATAAAGGAATAAGAACCCCTTCTTTCCAAATCTGATGCACGTAGATGAGTCTGTTGTGCCTTGTCAAATGAAAACCTTGTCATGAGTCTTGTGGTGAGTGGGAATAGCGATGATTGAATCTGAATGTAGTAAAGCACAGTTATTTTTTATGAGAGAGAGAGACTCACTCATGGTGTCGTATGGAGGTGGTTAGAGAAGAAATAGCGTAAGATTTTAAACACCATTATGCAGTACTGCAAGAGAGAAAGCAGTGTTTAAGGTAGGGATGGCCAACCATTACTGTAGAGTGGTTGAACATTTTAGTGTGCAAATTTGGACCGCTGTACCACAGCATTAATTAAGTTGGGCGAGACACAGAATTACCTCTCCCATTCTGTTTTACTGATAATCTGTTTAATTACTGGTGTTTAATCAGGGTCGTAGCCTCAGTAGCAGGTATAAAAATGATGTGCGAAGTATTGCGTAATTCAGAAAAGAACTGGATTTTAAAATCTGATAATTCAATAAGTATTGCGTATTACACTCATTGGATTATGGAGGCAGCCGGATGGAAATTGCTTGATAGACACAATCAGTCCGCAGGCCGCTGGCTGAGCACCAATGGGTTAAAGGGACAGTAGGGTGGCTCAGGAGAGAAAAGTGGCTAATGGCTTAAGACCTTTGATATGAAACAGAGACCTGAGTACAGAGGAACGTACTGAGGGAATGTTATAAAGCACACATACTATGGAACAGAGCACTCGTCAGCGTCGGTAAGTTTCACCAACTCTAAGTAGTTACCCCCACCCCCATCCAAGCACACAACACAATCAAGTACGCACCCGACTCCAGGCTGCTCCTGCTCTTTCCTTCTCAAACCTGGCGTATTCTCGTCGATCATGGATGGTGGTGAATATTTTCCACAACGCCAGAGTTAACAGGCCGATAAGCACAATACCAGCAACTAGGCCGAAGGCAATAGCTGTGGGATATTATGAGGGAATTTGTAGAAACTGTGAGAATATGCTGAAAAGATATTCACTGGAAATTTTTAGGCTAAACTTCCCTATATCTTTATTCCTACTTTACAGTTAACCTTGTTTCCTACACTAGCTTTCATACACCACTCTACGTCTACCTGCATACAGTACTATATTTCGTCCACATTAATTTGGCGGAGATTTTCGTCTTTTTGCAGCTTACCTCACGTTGCTCAGTGGTAGGATGACAATACTACAGCTCTACATCAGTTGCATAATGGTACTTCGTGACTAGCACCGTATTCTAGTATTAAACTGTCTACAACTCAGCATTCAAGATGGAGAAATAACATTTTTTGGACAAGGTAAAGTGGAAAGGGATTACCAGCATCTTTTCTTACTGCTCATCGACTTATTCCCTACCTCCCCACAACATCCCTTCCTACTCCAAAGATGCCAATTAGTCCTCTTAACCTGGCTTAAAATTTCCTTATCTCCATCCTCAGTGCTGAACCGTAGCAATGTATTAACTAGAGGGGCACTCACTGGAGCGCATCTCGCCGACCAGGGCAACGTAATTTCCAAACCACTCTTCATAATGGGTTAGGTTTTCCCATCATTGATTAGGGTCTCGCAAAAAGTGTTTTCCGGATCCAGAACCTGTAATATGATCCGGATCGGTCCCAAAGTTGATCGATTGTTTCCTGGGACATGGGCTATCTACCCACCAAAATTGGTCCAAATCACTCTTTTTAGTTTTTAAGAAATCCTGGTAATAGGCAAACTAACAAACAAACAGTGATGCAAACATACTCTCCTTGTCGGAGAGAACAAGAAACACGGAAAGATTTTTATATTCTCTTGGCCCTCCCTGCAAAAATATGTATGATTTAGGAGATAATAACATAATGAAAGCATTTATATGTAGGAAAGACAGGAGACATCTCAGTTGTTGTTCTTCCTGTGAATGAAAATTTCAATCCCGAGTAGGATGTAATGGTAAGTTTATACGTGAATCTGAGCACTGCTTACCCACACCCCGCCTTCTTAGTGCGCGTCCAAACGTGTGCTCAAACATATGTTGGCAACACAGCTGGCAACATGTTCGGGAACATGTTTGCAGCGGTATTTGGACAGATGTATGCAAACACGTTTCAGTGCAGCTTCGAACACTGGCAGCAGAGATGATGGGATAAGTGTGTCCATACGAGGCAGCTGAGACTTCATCGTGATGTTGCCACCATGATCTGGACGTTGCTGCTCCCAACATGTTTGCAGCGTGTTCGTTGCTTATTTGCGTACATGTTGCCAACACTTGTTTGAGCACACGTGTGGACGCGCCCTTGCACGCAGCGTCTGTAACTCTACCCTGACCTGCCTACCCACACCTTTCCTGTTTACACCCTGCCTGCATAACTCTATACGCACACCCTGTCTGTTTACACCCTGCCTACATAACTCTACCTACACTCTGCCTGCCAACACCCTGTCAACCAACATCCAGCCTACCTACACCCAGCCTACATAACTCTACCCAAATCCTGCCTACGTAACTCTATCTGCACGCTGCCTGCTTACACCCACCCTACATACTGTAATTCTATCCACGCCCTGTCTGCCCTCACCACTGCCAATACAGCTCTGCCCACAACCTGCTTGCTTACACCCAGCCTACGTAACTCAACCCACAGTCCACCCCCACACCCTGCCTGGGCACAGGTCTGCCAACACAATATCTGGCCACAGCTAACGCAACCACACTCTGCCAATCTGCGTGCGTACCTAAGATGGGTGGCGGGGGCGGACACTGCCTCTCCCTCTGCACGTGTATGATGTAGGGCACGGCGGTGTTGTCGTGGTCAGGGTGGTAGCGGTACGTGAAGTTGAAGTAGCACCCTTCCTCGTCCTCAAAGATACAGTGACTGGCGCCCGACGATATCTGGCCTGGGAAAAAATGGATTAAGGCTTTCAAATGAGTGTCTCTCTCTCTCTCTCTCTCTCTCTCTCTCTCTCTCTCTCTTGCGTCAGGGATTACCTATGGATGCTTGGTAACACTCCATCCCTTCCCACAATGGGTATGGCATGTCAATGTACATCATACCTTTGGGCAGATCACTCCATATGCTAACAATTTTCGAAAGAGTCTCTTCAGATTTATTATTTTTCATCCCATTCTTTTCCTTAACACATGGAGTAATGGATGTAGTCTTAGTGACCGTCTCCCGCAACTACACTCCTGGCTACACCCATGCCTGTGAAGAATGTATACCTAGTGCCCCCCCCACTACACTCCTGGCTACACCCATGCCTGTGAAGAATGTATACCTAGTGACCCCCCCCACTACACTCCTGGCTACACCCATGCCTGTGAAGAATGTATACCTAGTGCCCCCCCCCACTACACTCCTGGCTACACCCATGCCTGTGAAGAATGTATACCTAGTGCCCCCCCCCACTACACTCCTGGCTACACCCATGCCTGTGAAGAATGTATACCTAGTGCCCCCCCCCACTACACTCCTGGCTACACCCATGCCTGTGAAGAATGTATACCTAGTGCCCCCCCCACTACACTCCTGGCTACACCCATGCCTGTGAAGAATGTATACCTAGTGCCCCCCCCCCACTACACTCCTGGCTACACCCTTGCTCACTCTTACCATCAAGGCGGTCGATCTCGTTGATGGTGATGTTGCAGAAGTCACACGTATCAGCCATGGGGCCAGACTCAAATGCCAGGCACTGCACGCAATCCCGAAACACCAGACAGCGACCAGTGCCACAGTTCTGAAGGATGGGAAGAAGGCGTTGAGAGAGAGAGAGAGAGAGAGAGAGTGACAAGCATTACTGACGTTACTATAGGCTAATAGACAGATGTAAGGATTCGCATAGCCTACAAATCCCCCTCACGGTGGCTGTAGGATATGATGAGAAAGAGAGTATGAGAGGCAGGGAGAAGGAAGGCCAAGATAAGGTGAAGGGTATGGGGAAGGGAGGGTAAGATAAGGTGAAGGGTATGGGGAAGGGAGGGTAAGATAAGGTGATGGGTATGGGGAAGGGAGGGTAAGATAAGGTGATGGGTATGGGGAAGGGAGGGTAAGATAAGGTGAAGGGTATGGGGAAGGGAGGGTAAGATAAGATGAAGGGTATGGGGAAGGAAGGGTAAGGTAAGGTGCAAAATGGACTATAATGAGGGATGGAGGTGATGTGAGGGAGACAGTGGGAGATGCAGATGGTACAGTCAGGGACAAAGGTTCACGCAATATCTGTCCCCTTCTATTTCACACACTCCTCTAATTTCTCGAGGTTGTAAGAGGCTTGGTGTGTTTGCCTGCCCACTGATGCCCATTGATGACTCTCCATGCTATGTCGAATCGGTGGGGAAAGTGACGTAAATGTCCCAAGAATCCGCAGTGGAATGGCAGGTGAAGTTTTGAGAATGACCGAATATGAAGGAAATGTGGAGGAAAGGGTAGTGGGGGTGGGAATGAAGTGAGTATAAGTAGGGCTCTTGGGGGGTGAGGGTATGAATGGAGGGAAGAAAGTGTAGTGGGTGTAGGTGTTGTTTTGTGAGAGGATGTTGCTGTGTTTGTGGGTGTGGCTGTGGTTGTTGGTGTTGCTGTGTTTGTTGGAGTGGATGTCGGTGTTAGTGTTGGTGTCGATGTTGGTGTGGGTGCTGGTATGACTATGGGAACTGATGTGGGTGTGGAGGGTTGATGTGAGTGTGGGTGTTGGTGTGAGTGTGAGAGTTGATGTAAGTGTAGGTGCAGGTATGGGTGTGAGTGATGGTGTATGTGTGAGGAGTTGGTGAAGGTACGGCTGCTACCTTGTGTGTTCGAAGGTCTCTGGTAAAACAGAAAGAATATTTAGCACGATTCTTCACACACACACACACACACACACACACACACACATATATATATATATATATATATATATATATATATATATATATATATATATATATATTGTTACATAGCCTATGATTTCATCATCCTTTGTGTAATTCTAACGTACAGTATGCTGCATGTTTGATCACGAGCGTGTTCTACCTCACTCCCCCCTTCTACCCTTATAGTAGAGTAAGTCGTTCTTTCTGTTGTTCAGAGCAGGAGTGTCAACTCTTTGTCCCCTATGGCTTCATTTGCGCGTCCTTCTTACAAGTTGTATCAAGCTCTGCCGGCCCCTATATAATGAGCTCAGTCTCTACATTAATTGCCACTTAGATCTACTCCTCATTTTGCTCACATCTCTGTCCTCCCCTGTACAGTTGTTATTATTTTTGTGAGTGCTCAGGAAGTCTCCAACCATCTGGCAGCTGTGTAATTTGAGTATAAGTGTTATTACATTTTTTCTTGTATTGTGTAGCATAAGGTGTTAATTCGTAGGCCTAGTGAGGTTTTTGTGATTCATGTGTTTTAAGTGTCAGCCATTATTGATAATATTTTGTATCTGTAATAATATATCTTGCATTCACTGAGCATTATCCGGTTTTCTCATTTTATCAGGGCTGACTTAGATAAATTTCCTCTTGCTAATTTCGTGTTAATAGAGGCTATTGCAGTTAACCATATATTTAACCTGTTTTTTGCCATTACATTATCCTTATGAGTCCTGAATGTTTAGTTGTTAGTTTGAGCATTAAACTTTAACTTATAATTTTACCTAACTCTTTTGGTTTGAACCTGGAACGTTGCGGGACAGTTTTCTCTGTTCCGTAACAATATATATATATATATATATATATATATATATATATATATATATATATATATATATATATATATATATATATATATATATTCCATGTAAGATCTGCTGGGGATCTCGGGCATCGTAGCTTCCAAAGAAGTAGTAAATATATGGAAAATACTCTGCAAAACATATTGAAATACGTATTTTCAGCCACATCAGGCCATCGTCAGGAACTTAATTTGTCCTATATTCTCAGGATGACTAGCTGTATATAATATAAACAAGAATTTTTTAAAATATAGTAAGTAATCTAAACCCCAGCAAAAATAAAAGCAACTTTCCTGCCAGTTACAAGGCTCAAAGAGAAATATCAAGACCCGGTCAGAATAAACCCAAGTAACTTACCCAAACAATGATAATGAACCAAGAAAACCAAATCAACCCATATATTCGAACAAAGGTTCATTTATGTAGTATTAGCTACAACAATCTTAGGTTTATACTTTTCTGTTCAAATTTTTTCTAATAATAATGCATCATATGAATTGTTGGATTTTGTTAACCCTTGGAAGTCGTTACTGTATATGAAAAAGGTGGTCATGAGTTAATGAGTGCTCTCTAATAGCTGAAAATGCCATCTGATGCAGGTACCGTCCTGTTCTGTAGCTCCTAACCATATGTTCAAATATTCTTTTTTTGAATGAAAGACTTGTACATCCAATATACCCAGCCTGACAACTAGGACATGTAAATTTGTAAACAGCATCTGAACACAGAAGAGGAGGCACTCTTACCTTTGTGACTGACAAAGTTCTTTGTCTTAAGGTCAATAGTAAATATGAGCCTAAATTTACAGATGGAAAGCCTTTTTTTAATTCCTTGAGTACTAAATTACGAAAATTACAGCTAGTTTTACCATAGAAGCATTTTAATATATTTAACCAACTTTGTACCTAAAAAAAAAAAAAAAAAAAACACTTTCTGAGAGGATCCACAAGCCTTACTGGGACGAAAGGAGAGGGTGAAGAAATAAGGTCATGGTTGGAAGCGCTTAAAGGAAAAAAAAAAAAAAAGTAACGACACAAAAGCCAGAAGGATTAGGTGTAAGAAAGAGGCCCAGTACCGTTGAACTCTCTCGAAGACGGTCAGAGGTTCGAGTAAGGTCCTGTGCAGCAGCTGTAGGTCATTAAGGACAGAAAAGATGTAGCCTTATTCGCCATGTGGATCAGCGAAAGGAAAAAAAAACCAAAGTTGGTGGTGAATCTTTATATCAACAGGAATGGATATTTCTAAGAAAAGAGAAATGGAGAGAATGTGTTCCATTTTAGTCACGGGACAGTCAAAGAAGTTCGGATGGATAGTAAAGACAGAGGAGAGTTTAAGTGGAGGTAAGTAGGTAATGTAAGTAGAACAGTATTGAAGTATATAGGCTGAAGGTAAGTAGGTGGAACAGTGCCAGGTTAGGTAGGTAGAACATGTGGAAGTCAGTAGGTCGATAGGTAGGACAATGCGGAGATATGTATGCAACGTGGTAAGTCTGGGAACGGCATATGTTGATGCATTTACAGCCATCTACAAAAGCTGTGTCACTGATCCCGGTCCGCCGCAGAGTCTTCAGAGCAAGGCAGTCATTTTGAAAGAGAAGAGAAAAACTTCCCAGTAGTAAGAGTTTAAGCAGGACTTTACGTTAGTGAGGGTCCGAGGGTAAAGAACGTTAACCCATCTCAATACGACTGTCATTTTCCCACTATCGTAAGTTTGTGTTATACGCAGGAGAGACGACTTGTAGTGAAGGCGTCAGTGAAGGATATATGTAATCCCTCCGGATGGAACAGTATCTCCTAAGCTGGATAAAATCGCTTAGAGATTGCAAGAACCAAATAATATGTAGCCTACACACGACCAAAAAAGTATCAGTGCACATTTGGCCAGAAAAAATTTGACTCCAAGGACGAAGGACTCTCGAAATGTTTAATGATTGTCCCCCACTTTGTCAAACATGCTTACATAAGTATCACTGGATAGGTTTCGTTTGTCAGTTTAGTCTTGATATTGTTACTGAATGCATATTCTGATGATAATCAATTAATTCTCCAGGGACTACACAAGCTATATTGAGCATTTCAGATATCATTGTACCCCTCCTGCGCGATGCTTTCTTGATCGTATGTACATCGTTAGATGCAAGGGGTTCATTGTTAAGAGGCGAGGTGTGGCCCAGAATCTACGACACAACTATTGTGGCTGACTGTGCATTAAGTAACCCATAAAGAACAAGTAAGCAATTAAACAATCAAGTGGTATGTAATACAAAGCACTTAAGCAAGGATTGTATGCGTAACACCTTGAATCCGATATCGTACAGGCATATTCCCGCAGCCACCACTCAGTCGTTATCTCTGCTACATAAGCTATTGATGAAGCCCATCCATAACCCCTCTAGTTCTGGTAATCTCTTGTAAGCTGACTGAATAACAACGCTTGGTGACAGAAAGGACATAACGTTCAAAAAATGTCACCAGAAAGAAGAGGTTAAACCTTAAATCGCATATTGAAATGCAAGCATCATACCCAATAACCACAGGCGTTCCACACATGAGACTTCATTCCACTGAGAGATTTAATCCTTTCAGTCCGATGACATCTTCATTTCAAGAGAGAGCCCAAATAGTGAAGAGTTTAATGAAGTTGTGTGTAACCCCCACATTTCGAAAACATATCTGTCCTACGGTGAAAAAAGAAAAAAAAAATCATACGGGAAGAGAAAAATATGCCATGGGATTGAAAATGCTAAGGTTCCTCTTGACCTACGAGGGAAGTGAAGATCTCAGCACCATCCCTCCTCTCATCTTAACGGAAGATGAACAGAAGAAGAAAAAGACAATTTAAAGAAATAATGCATAAATCACACTGCGGATGTCCTCCTTTTGTAAAGAATCTGTAACAGCTGGACTTGAACCGCTGTGGCCTACAGTTGGTTGGAGGGGAGCCAATCTGGAGGAGGGAATTCCAAAGAGAGGCCTGCATTAAGGAACCTTGTGCAGTCCATTAGGATGAAACTTCTTTAGCAATACTCTTTTTACCTTAACTTGGCCTGAATGGTTAATCAACATACGATGCTAGTCACAAAAATGTGCTATGAAGAGAATGCCGAACCGCAGCATTGTCTTTTCTTCCACTGAGCTACTGTATGTGAAATATGCTGCAAATGTCGAAAGCCAAAGTCAAATCAAAGTGAAATACAACTCTTCTCTTTGTGCCTAAATTTAATTCATATTTTTGTCCTTTTGTGACTTATTATGCAAACCTGATGGCAACATAAGTAAATTCTACGGATCTATAGTTTTTTCCATGCTACTTCTTTGTAAACAGCATCACATTCAAGTATTAATATCCTGTGAACGCGTCCACGAAGTGGAACGCTGAATCGTGCCCGAAGGCCAAAGGGTAAACTGCAGACCTTTGATCATATTATAGTGCTTTCCTTTTGGCTTTCACGCGCGGTTCAGTGTTCCACCCCGTGGAAGTCTTCACCTGATCAACAAAAAATGATGGTAGATAGTAACAACGGCCAATATTAAAAATTTCAAAAAAAAAAAAAAAAAAAGGTGATGGCAGCAAGTAACAATTATGTTTGAAATTACAACAAAAATTATGGTACCAAGTAACATTCAAAGCAGTTAAGAAATTTCCACAGAAAATGATAGTATCAAATCCATTTCTTCCACAAATACTGACGGTACCATGCAGCATCCAAATCAATGTAATCTCTAAAAGAAGCATGCAAGTACGTGAAAAATTATTGGGCGTTGCAGTGCTGGGTATGAATTTTGGATGATGCAGTTGGTTTGGAAAGGTATAGCTTGTTTGGGTGAAAAAAAAAAAAAAAAATCGCGGGCTGAATGCTAGTCGCCCGCCAAAATATGTTGTTGGATAAGGTAAGTTACCTACAAACCAAATTTGAAGAATATTCGAAAAAAAAAAAAAAACGGAATTCACCGTGTTTTGCAAAAAGCGACAAAAATTGATGATACAATGATATTGCACCTATTTGCAAGATACAGTACACCAAGTGAATCACGTGACTGTAGTAAGTGAATCGTTACTAATGTTTATAATTGACCATTCAAGACAGAGATGGCAGTTTTAAGCCCAGTTAATGTGAAAAGAGTACAAGTGAATGTCGTAATTTTAAGTCAAGTTAACATGAAGACAGTATAACCTAAAGGGATCAAATTAAGCCAAGTTAATGTGAAGCGAATATAACCTAGAGGGATTATTTTAAGCTAAGTAACCTAGAGAGGTAATTTTAAGCCATGTTAATATGAAGAGAGTACAGGCCTAACATACAGGGGTAATCACTTACCGAACAGTCCTCGCAGTATTTGCCGCTGTAGGTCACACCCTGGACCGGTTGGCAGCGACACTTGCCACATTCGCAGGTCCCGTGGCCAGAGCACTCCTTCATTGATTCTGTAAGTACCACGTATATAAAGTAGGACAGAGGAGCAGGCCTAGTAGAAGTGGTGTAAATATAACAAGTAAAGATGGACATAATCAGGACATGAATAGGTAAAAATTGTATACAGAAAATCCATATAGGACATGCAAAAAGATGCAAGTAGGACCTAAGCAAATCTGGTAAAACGAGTGTTAGTAGATATGTGAAAATTATGTAGGTCTAGTAAGAGGAGGTAAGCAGGATAACCATAGAGGGTGAAGTGGTTCTCATAAAAGGGATGCACAAAGCACTGTAAAAGGGTGTAATTCCTTAACCCCTTAACCACGGGGCGTCACTTTCGTGACACTTGGGAGCAACGGATCATACCGCGGGGCGTCGCTTTTGTGATTCTGTGTTATTTTGAATTCACCCGGGCTTCCAAGTGGGGGCTTGTATCATCTATCAGTACTGCCAATGTCCAACACTAGTCAGCACTCCTAATCTCATCTGTACTCCCATCCATTGTTGACAATTTAGCCATTTCTCCCCGTTCTTGACTCCCCTCCCTACCACCCCTCCATTACCCTATCCTCTCGCCTGCCTGGCCATGCTACGCTAAGTAAATCTTCCCTGGAATTTTTCACTGATTTCATCCATTGAAATAAGCCCTATGTCCTATTCTTATACCAAATAATATATATAAGAAAGAAATAAGGTAAGTGAGAGTGCCATACACCTGGAATTGGCTAATTATCACCTGACAACACCTCACGTGCACTCGTTCGCTAATTTTCGCTGTTTTTTCCCCCTTGAAATATGCCGTATAATCTATTTTCGTAATAAATATACATGTAAGGAGGGAAGGGAGAAGCCTAAGTGATATTTACATTCACCTGGAACTACCTAATTTATATTGTATTGTCTAGATTTCCTGCCAATCATATCAGTGCTAGACAAAGCTGTTTCAAGATCTAACATTGGTAGCTCTGAATATATATCTCCTAAGTAGGCCTCTAATCTATTTTCGTAATAAATATACATGTAAGGAGGGAAGGGAGAAGCCTAAGTGATATTTACATTCACCTGGAACTACCAAATTTATAATGTATTGTCTAGATTTCCTGCCAATCATATCAGTGCTAGACTTAGCTGTTTCAAGAAGTAATATTGGTAACTCTGAATAACCCCTAAAGCAGGCCTCCACGCTGGCCCTCCGTTATCAGTTTACTCTCATCTTCCGAAGCGAGGGTACGTATGTTTCTTCTTGCTGACTTCAAGGCCTTTTTTCACCCCCATGCAAATGGCCTTGTGACCTTTACCCCCTACTAAACCTCGTGTGGAAAGAGGTAAAGGGCTGACAATTGATAAAAGAGTGACTACGATCTTTCTATTCAGTAAAACAGTGCAAGTGGAATTGTAAATAATGTGTAAATAATGTGTAAACAGCAAGTGAAAGTAATGAATGTAAATATACGTGAACAATGGAAAATAGTTTTATAAGTTATTTCAAGTGACAGTGCACAATACAGTGTAAATAAAATAGAAATGTAAATAACGTAAATAAAATAGAGAACGTAAATAGAAATGTAAATGAGTAGTATTATAAGAATACGAGTATATACCCTAGGAGTAATGAAAGTGAAAGTTTCACTCTAGCATGTCTGAATGCTATGAGTTATGAGAGTGAAGATGAAAGTGACATTCACTCTCAATGCCAGTATACAGGACGAGAAAGTGAATGCTATGTATTTTACTGAAAGAAATTGAATCCCTACAGTGACAATAAACTAATACTACTGAAGGAAACTTATGGATAAAGACTGTAGATATATATAAGTGTTATATAGTAATAGAAATATAAAGTGTGAGGGGTTTTATCAATAATAAATGACAGACTACCAAGAGCGAACTAGTGCCAGTGCGACGATCAGACGCGCTCGTAATTTCCATTGCTTTCACAGTGTTTTTTTTTTTTTTTAGTATGGATCCCAAACTACTTGAAAATTGTAGAATAGTGTTTATAGTGTTTGTATCTGGCTGTGGTAATCATATTACGGGTTGTCGGGAAGTGTAAAGTGGAGACTTCGTTACCCTACTTCAGAGGTCTCCACAAGTCCTACGGTAACCGACGAAGGCTCAACAATCATTCCAGGAGAAAGCTGAAGGTATGTGCCATAAGCATATGTAATTTTATTATTCTAGGACTAATAACTGATTTTTGGCAAATATTTTTTGAGAGTCTGTCGGAGCCCAAATAACCCGCGGCACACGCAAGTCATTGGTAAACAAGCCCGCGGTGTAGGGGTTAAAAAAGAAAAAAAAAAAAAAGAAAAATGTAACTGGACTACTAAAAATGGAGAAGGGTGGATTAGTTCAAGGGGTGTAAGTAGATTTAGTAAAAGGGGTGTAAGTAGAAAGTAAATAAGCTTGGTAAAATGGTGTAAATAAGATGTTAGTACGCCCCATAAAGAGTACAGGTAAGGATGTGAACTACGATGCAAACCAGAAGTACGGACAAAGCAGGGCGTAAACAAGCTGAAGTCAAGAGTCATATTTTGTATGGCCCGTAAGTTCTGATAACACCCCTTACACTGGATTACCTTTTTGCATATTATTGCTATATACTACGCCGATATTATAGATATATGCAACATACAAGGGGATATTCAGGTGTCATACGTGAAATGAATCGCTTTGATACAAGTGCTACGAAGTCTCCTGTGACAACGAAAACATTGTCCAAAAACCTCTCAGCAAGATGTACTGTCGGCATCAAAAGTCTTGTCATCTCTCCTGCTTCTCTCTCTCCATGTACTTTGGAAATCAGTGTGGCGAATCCCCAGCAACTGACACTGATGCCTTCAATCACCTCAGAAAATTGTCATAAGCGTTGTTTGCCTGCAGAACCTTAAGCTAACGTTCTAAGTCAGTGGTGAGAAGGGCAGGAGAGGCGACAGGATTTTTTATGTCGGCTTTACAGTTGGGGACAAAATTTCGCCTGATAACGCGCCATTTCTACTTCGCATTTTCTTTGGTTGGGTATTGTGGTTAAGGTGAGAGGCTAAGTATGTTGACCTCTCAAGACATGACTCTCTTTGATATAATGCGTCAGGAAGAAATGTAAAGGACAAGCATTAAATGTTGAGTAGATCAGTTGCAATGATACAGTAGGTGAACTTTTGTTCATGACTGTACTTACAATGACACAGTTTTGTAACAGGGCTGCTTGACCTCTGAACGTAAGCTGTGCCCTGACTTCGCTGGTATTGTCTGAGATGGCTATTTTATTCATACGAGTTTGTCCAGCTAAGATAAACCCAAGTAACCAGAGCCTTAAACACTATCTCCACAAACCTTTTTACTGTTGTTGGTGCATATAGACATTATGTTGGATAACACCAGACAGCTGTGCTTAGCCGAGGGAAATCGTATCAGTCTAAGGGTTATGGAAGTGACTCGCAGGAGCTCCAAAGGCTTGTATTTTTACTGCATACAATCCAACTGAGGTACAGTATTGCAGGCAGCCTTGCTTTCACTCATGCCACCAGCTTGGGTAGTAACGAGAGCATTTCTTCATCTTACACGTCAGAGTGTATTGGTAGCAGCAAGGCCTTAACGTGCACTAATGGAACTACAGTCGCTTTGTTTTCACCTGACGGAACAGGGCTACTCTCACAGCTTGAACACTAAGTCGTGGTTGCATGATGTTAAATCAGCCTTAGTTATGAGGCAGGCATTAGTCTCTTTGGTTACTAATCATATCAGTCCTTCAGTCTGACTACACTTGACCATCAAATTACCAAGCTGACAGAGAATGGCGATCTTTGTCAGGAAGAAAAGGGAGGGGGCGGGGGGGGGGGGGATCTGGTTATAACACAAAGTACAGACATTCCAATGTTATACCCTCTTAATGCACTTGCATTCCAACCTGTAATAGGAAACATTTGTATCCAGTGATTTTTTATTCTGCCACCAAACTATTTCATTCAACTGAGCTCTCTCTGGATGCGAAATGGTTAATAAAGACTGTCTCTGACCACACTTGGCAATGTCACTCCTAACCTACATACAGTCGTCTGAGGGAAACAACAACAAAAAGGTAATCGGACTGAAGGGTTTACAATTACTAGGTCAGCACTATCAGCACGATTCTCGTTGCCATGGAAATATAAACACCTTCATGCTCACTGACGTAGGTGATTTCGTACTTCCCTTCCGTGGCGATTTGTTTTCCACCTTCCACTTTGAACCCGGAATACGGCCCCATTACCCTCAGCACCTTGCCTCTGGAGACTCCTTAACACTTTTGCGTTAGCGATTTATTCTGCACATGACACCTCAAAGTTTCCCTTCGTTTGTTGCTGCTGAAATCTACTGAAAAGATAAAAGTTGGGTACAAGAAAATGCTCTGGTGAAATATGCAAAATAATCGCTGAGGAAGACGTGCTACGAAACTTCCCATAGTGGCCAGACTAAACAAGGAAGAGGAAATAATCAAACCGTCGTGCAGTGTATGATATAAAGCATAAGTTAAACTGGATCTGTGAATGTAAATACAAAGGTAGGTTGGGTGTAAGTAGGACTGGTGAGCAGGGTGTAAGTAGGACTGCTAAGCAAGATGTAAACAGACTGTTCAGTAGGGTGCAAGTAGACTGGTAAGTGGGGTGTAGGTAGGACTGGTAAGTGGTATGTAAGAAGGATCAGTAAGTAGGGTGTAAGTGGTAATGGTAAGTAGGGTGTAAGTATGGTTGGTAATTAGGAGACAGCAAGGCTAAAGTAGAAACATCCGTCCCTGCGTTCCACTTGCCGAGAAGTCACGGTATCGGGAGTGAGATCAATGCTGCAGAGTGGCATGGAGGCTGCAATAATAGGCGAGGGTGGAGCGTCAGGGAAGCGAGGGGATCAAAGGAAGTTTAGGACAACAGCCAGAGTAAAACAGCAAATACGTCATCCAGGTTAGACACTTCACTCTGCTGACTTCTTTTTTTTTATACTAATCAAGCTACCACAACAAAACACAAAAATAATAAGCTGGTAGGCGACGATGACGAGCTCTAAGCGAACCAAGCTTTATCAGCGACCGGAAGTGACTTTTGACACTAAAAGTCATTACCATATGGAGGTACTCCAGTGGAACGTTCCACCCAAGAATCATGGCCCTGGCTTAATAATCTTTGGAGCCTTGGCACTTCGTGCGAGCAAGGTCGTAATTTTAGTGCACCCCTGACCTAGCTGATATAGGTCATGCATGAACGAAGCACACTAGTAGTACTCATTGCCGTCTATAAGCATGCAAAGTTTACTTCGATTCCATCCATCCACTTTGGTGGCAGAGAACTTGAAATTCACAGAATGGCCCACCGGAGCTACAACTTCTAGGTGGCACTGCCAGTGACTGGAATTGAGTTTCGACACTAAAAGTTATTTTTGTATGGAGGTATTCCAGTGCAACACTCAACCCAAGAATCATGGCCCTGGCTTAATAATCTTTGGAGCCTTAGCAGTTCGCGTGAGCATAGTCGTGATTTTACTATTTTCACCATTATCACATTTGATGACCTTTGACCCTACCCTGGCCAATGTAGTACATAGGTGTTCAATAGAAAATTGTAGTAATAGTTAATGTCTCTAAGCTAACACATTTTCATTCGGTTCCATCGAGCAACTGGGGAACTGGGGGGGGGGGCATTTTTGAAAACCGCTACTGGTTGCTAGGGACGCTGAGACCAATCTTTGCAGGGTTGCCACTCGAAAACTAGATGCAAGAGGGGAAAAATGGATGGCACACTTCCGATAGGGAATGACCTCAAGATTACGCCTAAAGAAGTCAGAGCTTTCTACGCCCATTAGTAATGCTTCTACAGCACAAAACGTGAAAAGTACGAAAGAAGCGAGTTTTCGGCTGTTGCTATGCAGTGAGTAGTTGCCTAGCAACCAAAACATTCCGGACACAACTAGGTCATAGACTGGTCATTATGCCCAAGTTCGGCCGGAATCGGTTAATTCAGCAGGGTAGAAGTACCTGCCACAATTAAACAACAAGAAAGAATACAAGAAAGAAAGAAAATGCGGCTAACAATACGGGCAGCGTGGACATGGTAAATAATAATATTTAGCTCAGAACAGATGCCTACTTATGAAGGGATAAGTGAAGTTTCTACCTAATCCCTTCAGTTCATTAAGCCTACCCTAAGCTGAGTAACATTGAAACTGCGAAAAAAGAAAAGAAAAATGAGCAATGCATCATCGGACTGAAGGGATTTAACCAGTGGGTTACAATGCCAGTGTTGGATATGGGGGACGGGGCACAGAGCTACGAGATTCGTCCCATCCTTTAAAAAAATTCATCACAAAATAATTCTACTAATAAAAATAATAAAATCACTAATGATGATGATAAAAGTCTATCTATCTATCTACTGCCAGATGCCTTAATCCCGTAAGGGATGGCCACAAACAAATCGCCTCCATGTCACCCTGTCCCCCACCATTTCCCTGCCCAGCTCCCACCTCACACCCTCCTCTCTCATATACCTCTCCACTCCATCCCTCCATCTCATCCTTGGCCTCCCCCTCCCTTTCCCCCCCCTCCACCTCACTCGCATACACTTTCCTCGTCAGTCTCTCACTCTCCATCCTCTCCACATGGCCAAACCACCTCAATGTGTTTCTCACCCACATCCACACCACAATGCTCCTTCACTTCCTCATTTGTCAGTCTGTCTCTCCATGCGACTCCACATGCTCCTTTCAAATAACTCATTTCCACTGCTCTCACTCTTGATTTGTGTCCCTCCAACAAGGTCCAAGCAATAGTAATAGTAGTAGCAGTAGTAATAATAATTATAATAATAATAATAATAACAATAGTGTGAAGGATGCAGGTGGTAGACTATTAACCCATGGGGATGAAGTAAGGACCAGATGGAAAGAATATTTTGAAGGCCGGATGAAGGGAATGGAGACAGCAAAGCCACTGTAAACTTCATTGGGTTGGGGTGTGTACAAAGAATTAATGCAGTGCCAGGAAACGTGACACTCGCATAGGTGAAACGCTGCGAAGCGGCTGAAAAATGGGAATGCAGCTGGGGTTGATGAGGTGTATGTAGAGATGATTAAGTGTAGTGGAAAGAGCGGAATGAAGTGCTTGTTGGAGATAAGTAAGAAGGCATGGATGAGTGAAACTGTGCCAGCAAAGTGGAAAAAGGCTATGATTGTGCCCCTGTACAAAAATAAAGGTGAGCGAAGTGAGTGCAACAATTTTCGTGCCATAAGTTTATTGAGTGTGGTAGGGAAGGTATATGGAAGAATTATTATAGAAAAAAGTAAGAGAGATATCAGAAAACCTAGTGAGTGATGAACTGGGTGGCTTTAGGAATGGCAGAGGATGTGTGGATCAAATATTTGCGAGTAGGACCACAAGGTGTTTATGGCATTCATGGATCTGGAAAAAGCATATGACAAAGTCGACAGAGAAGGATTGTGGAAGGTTTTGCGCATGTACGGTGTACGAGTAGATGGTAAGCTGCCAGGTGCCGTCAAGAGCTTTTATGACGGTAGTGAAGCATGTGTAAGGGTTAATGGGTATCTAAGTGAATGGTTCACGATCGGAGTGGGCGTGCGACAAGGTTATGTGATGACCCCATGGTTGTTTAATATGTATATGGATGGGGTGATGAGAGAAGTAAAAACACGAGTGATGGAGAGGGGGATGGCACTGGTAATGAATGGTGATGGATGGAATATCTCTAATTTGTTGTATGCTGATACTGCAGTACTACTTGCAAATACCAGACAAGAACTTGGTAGACTAGTGTAGAGTTTTACTGATGTCGTGCCTTGAGAGTAAATGTAGAAAAAAGTAAAGTGATGGTTACTGAGAGAGAAGGTGACTCCCAGTGCGATGTTACAGTGAATGGAGAGACTGGAATTGGTAAGAGAGTTCAAATACCTAGGTACAGTGACAGAAAAAAAGAGAAAAATGTGCAAAAGAAGTGAAACGTAGAGTGACACAAAGAAGGAAAGTAGCAGGTGCAATGAAGGCCTTGATAAGAAACAGAGGCTTGAGTGTTGCAGCTGCACGAGGCTTGCGTGAAGGAGTGTTAGTGCCAACATTAACATATGGATGTGAGACTATGGTGTGGCATGAAAATGAAGTCAAGAGTGACAGCAGTGGAGATGGGACTGCTGAGGAATGTATGTGGAGTACAGAGAGTGGATAGGATACGAAATTGTGTGATTCGTGAAATATGTGGAGTGAGGAAGTCTGTGGACACCAGAATCGAAGAGAGTGTACTGAGATGGTATGGTCATGTGGAGAGAATGGATAACAATAGAGTGGTGAAAAGGGTATATCTGAGTGAATTTGAAGGAGGGAGGAGGCGAGGTTGGCCAAGGAAAAGGTGGAGGGATATGGTGGATGAGTGTGAGAGGAAGGGAGGTTTGGAAGTCGGTTAGGCTAGAGAACTGACAAGAGATCGAGCTGGCTGGATGAATATTGTGAGGAGAAGCACATCATCAGGGATTTGGCACCCCTTTTTAACGTGACAGCTCCAGACTGACTCTGTCGGATACGTGTATGTGATGAATGCTTTTGGCGTATCAGACAGAGCCAGGATTCTGGGGGCTTGAATGGTAAGTGAAAGGAAGCGTGGCCCATTGGATGTGGCAAATTTGGGCTGTCTGGACATTGCTACTCTTCACCCCGCCCGTATGATGATGATGATGATGATAATATGATAATAATTACATGCATTTATTAATAACAGTAGTAGTAGTAGTAGTAGTAGTAATATAATAATAATAATAATAATAATAATAATAGTATGTATGTAGGTGCTCACACCCAGGTAAGAGTGAATGGAGAATTGAGTGACGAGTTTTCCGTGAATGATGGTGTGCATCAGGGGTCAGTCTTGAGTCCCATGTTGTTTATCATGGGACTTGAAGCCCTTTCACGTGACTTTAGAAACGGACTCCCGAGGGAGTTGTTGTATGCTGATGTTTTGGTGTTGACTGCAGTGAATGAAAGGGAGGCGGAAGAAAGGTTTAGGAAATGGAGAGATGGTATGGGGCACAAGGGTTTAAGGGTAAATGCAGATAAAACAAAAGTGATGATATCTAGGATTGGTGGCGGTACTGTCAAAGACAAGGGAGAGTGGCCATGTGCAGTTTACCACAAGGGCGTGGGAAGTAATTCCATCTTGTGCGGTGTGTGTGATAAATGGGTGCATAAGAGATGTAGTGGTATCAGAGGTAGACTGCGAGATAATGCTGATTTTATGCATACGGCGTGTCGGGGTGAGCGGGTGGAGATTGTCAGCCGTGAAAGGATTGAACTTGCTGGTGAATCTCTTGAGTGTGTGGAAGAGTTTTGTTATTTGGGAGACATGTTGTGTGCTGGAGGTGGGGCTAGAGTGGCTAGGGTGAGAAGTGGTTGGAAGAAGTTCAGGGAGCTCTTGCCTCTCCTGACATTGAGAGGACTCTCCCTACGTGCTAAGGGGTTTTTGTATGCAGCATGTGTTAGGAGTGTAATGCTGTATGGTAGTAAGACCTGGGCAGTGAAGGAGGAAGATATTCGCCAGCTCAGACGTACAGAAATGACAATGATTAGGTGGATGTGCAATGCGTCCCTGCGTCCAAGGCCTGGAGGGGCTGGGTTTACGATGGAAGAGTTGAGAGGTAAGATGGGACTGGAGTGTATTGGTGTTGTGATGAGGAGAGGTAGCTTGAGATGGTTTGGACATGTGGAGAGGATGGGGGATGATAATTGGGTGAGGAAGGTGAGAAGTGTTAATATTGGGGGTAGGGTTATGAGGGGTAGACCGAGAAAGACATGGGACGAGGTCATTAAGTGTGACCTCAGGGTTAAGGCACTGAACAAGGAGGCTGCAATGGATCGTGCAGCATGGAGAGCCGCCATAAGGTGACAAAGGCCGACACATGCAAGCATGTTGGAGCCTTTAAAAACGAAACGAATAATAATAATAATAATAATGATTATCTGTTATCACCAGACGCCTTAATCCCGTAAGGGGAGGCCACAAACACATCGCCTCCATGTCGACCTGTTCCCTGCCATTTCACTGTCCTGCTTCCACATTACACCCCCTCTCTCATATACCTCTCCACTCCATCCCTCCATCTCATCCTTGGCATCCCTCTCCCTCTCGCCCCCTCCACCTCACTCACATACACTCTCTTCATCAGTCTCTCCCTCTCCATCCTCTCCATATGGCCAAACCACCTCAGTGCATTTCTCCTAACGCTTTCTATCACATCCAAGTCCACACCACAATGCTCCTTCACTTCCTCATTTGTCAGTCTGTCTCTCCATGTGACTCCACATGCTCCTCTCAAATAACTCATTTCCACTGCTCACACCGTTGACTTATGTCCCTCCAACAAGGTCTAAGCTTCACTTCCATACGTTAGAGTTGGTATCACAATACTGTCATGCAGCAATTTCTTTACCTTCATGCTCACTTCCTTGTTTCTTATCACTGCTTTCAAAGAACCAGCAACCTTTCTTCCTTGTTGTACCCTTTCAAGCTCTTCACCCTTTAAACTTCCATCCTTATTCACCACACTACCCAAGTACTTAAATGCACTCACATTTTCCATCTCCTCCTCATACAGCCTCACTGCACATTCAGCGGCTTAGTTTCTCTCAAAGATCATAATTTTACTCTTCCCTACATTCACCTTTAGATTCCGTTTCTTACACACTCTTCCAAACTCCTTCACCAAGCCTTGCAGCTCTCCTTCGTCTTCACATAATAACACAGAATCATTTGCAAACAACAAACAGGGAGTTTCCAAACACTGCCCTCTTTCAGTAGGGCCACTCCAACATCCACTGCCCTACCTTGTATCTCTTTTATAACCCCATCCATATACAGATTGAACAACCATGGAGACATGACACATCCCTGTTTCAATTCAAACTTCAAACAGAAAAATTCATTCAATTCACTGCCCACATGCACTGCACCCTTAGCGCCCTCATACATACTCTTCACTGCCTTCAACAACTTCCCATCTACTCCAAATATTTTTAATACTTTCCATAATCCTTGTCTATCCACCCTGTCATATGCTTTCTCCAAATCATGAAGGCCGCATACAACTTCTTTCCCTTCTCTAGAAACTTTGCCACTAAAGACCTACGAATGAATATCTGATCTACACAACCTCTTCTCTTCCTAAAACCTCCCTTTTCTTCTTCAACTAATTCCTCTGTTATTTCCCTAACTCTGTCAAAAAGCATCCTACCATATACTTTTCCCATTTTCACTAAGAAGACAAATGCCCCTATGATTACCACACACTTCTTTTTCCTCTTTTCCTTTGTAGAGGGGAATAATTATACTGTACCTGACTTCCAATCCTTCAGGACTCTACCTTCCTCCCGGCCGATCTGCACATCTTCCACATCCATTCTACTACTATCTCTCCCCCATGCTTCAGCATTTCACCACACACTCCATCAATTCCTGGGGCTTTCCCCATTTGACTTTCTTCGTTGCTTCCACATCTTCCATCCTAGTGCTTTCTTCCTCACCTCTCACATCCCTCTTTCTCCCAGCCATTCCCCAGCCACTTATACTCGCATTATTTTCATATTCTATGTTCAACAATTCTTTAAAGCATTCTCTCCATCTACTCACTCTTTCTCCCCTCTTTACCAGCAATCTACCATTTTCATCTTTCACTCCTCGGCAAACTTCTTCATCACCCTGTCTAACTCCCTTTACCTCTTTCCAGAACATTTTCTTACATTCCCACCACTTTACACTCAAATTCCTCATCCACTCACTTTTTACTCTTTCTTATTAATCTTTTCACCTCTCTCTTCCTCTCTACATATAACTCTCTCTTCCGTCTCTCAACTTCCTCCACACTCCTGATTCTCATCCACAGACTATATGCTTTCTTTTTTTGTGCCACTACGTTTTTCACCTCTTCATTCCACCATGCTGTTCCTTGAACCCTCTTTCACCTTCTCTTCACCCTGCACACCACCTCACGTGCTGCACAGATTTCTTCTGTGAATATCTTGCACACACCTTCCACGTCCCTCATTTGCTTCAAATCAAATTTACCCAATCACTCCTCTACTTCTCTTTTATATTCTGCCTTTTTTTTCCATCATCTTGCAACCTTTCTACCCTCCTTGTATGAGCTACTTCCTCCTGTCCCGCCTTTCTTCTATTCCTCCAGTTCATTTGAACCTTGACTTTCACTGCCACCAAGTGGTGGTCAGAAAGTCCACTTCCCGAACCTCTGTATACTCTTGCATCCATTACACGCCTTCTCATTCTATCATCCACACACACATTATCAGTTACTGTCTTCCATTCATTCAGTTCATCACCCACCCATCTCATCACTCGTCATGTATACCTGTGGATCATTTTGTATCTAAAGAAGGTATTGGCTATCACCAACCCCCTCCCAGCAAAAATGTCCACTAGAGCACTGCCATTATCATTCACTTCTGCAGGCAGACCCCACTCACCAACTATTCCACCCACCTTCACATTCCATGTTTTTCCACTCTTATCTCCAATCAAAAACACTATCATTCCTTTCAAACTTTTCCACGATTGCTTCCTCGTTTGTCCAGAACTCTTCTTTCAGTCTACTTGCACAATCTTGCAATGGTGCATACACACACACACAATCCCCCACATTTGTAGTCCAACTTTCTTTCTTGCCCATACAATCCTTGAGCCAACTGATCCATACTCTCATATATTCTCCTTCCATCACTTGCACACAACAATACACACTCCTGCTTTTGCACTCTCATTCTCACCCACTCCTGTACATATCCCCCATCCATAACCCCATTCTCTCACACTCTCACCTCCCCATTTAGTCTCGGTTGTTCCACATACATCCACTTGTGCACTCTCAAGCACCTGAACAATCTCTCACTCTTTCACCTCATTATTCCCACCCCTCACATTCAATGTTGCAATCCATACCATGTCCTCTGTTCGGTCCTTAGTCGTCACGTGTTGGTCAGTCCAGGTCCGAGGCTTCTTGTTCGTATTTTTAGTTAGTTGTTTTCCTGGGAGGGGCACTAACCCTCCGCCAACCAGCTAACTGTCACGTAGGAAACACGTGTTGGTTGGTTATAAAGTTACCGCCCAGTGCTGTCAATGATTTCCTGGTTTACAGGAAATTGTTTCACCTGCCACTCATTGTAGAGCTACCCTAAAACAGTGTACCGTTAACTAAGTGGGTGGATGAAGGGTGCCCCCACCTACCACAATAATAATAATAATAATAATAATAATAATAATAATAATAACAATAATAATAATATAATAATAATAATAATAATAATAATAATAACAATAATAATAATAATAATGATAATTATAATAATAATAAAAATAATAATAATAATTATAATAATAATAATAATAATCACAATCATAATAACAACAACAACAACAATAATAATAATGTGACCCGCAACATTAGCAGCAGTTTGTCCATCTTGAAACAAAACAACCATGACATAATGAAATCTGATGTATTGTATCTCTGGTCCTCCTCCCTCACCTGCCTCCCCCCCCCCCCCTCCGTATGCCGCTGTCAGGTTTCCTACCTGAATCAAAGCAATGTGAGTTGTCGGGACACTCGCAGAGGTCGCCAGTGTATCCTGGGTTACAGTCACACTTGTTGCAGCCACACAAGCCATGGCCACTGCACTCGTTGCCGTCACCCGACAGGCATCTGCGTCGGTTGCAGTTGCAGTATTTCCCGTGGATGAACTACAGGAGGAGTGTGGTGAGGCTCGGGTCAGCAGTGAGATCCTTGGCAAGTAATTTTGTAAACTTTCTAAGGGAATCATCTGTCATAAAATACATGCTATCATTTGTACGTAATGTCCACTGAGGAGAAGGGAAGGAGGATTCTCTGGCAGCCAAAAAAGCTCCCTGGATTCGCTCCTGATTTATGGAGAGTAAGTAGATGAACGGGAGAACTATACCCACATGCGAAAATGATTTGGTACTGAGCAGATTAACAGTTTTGGCCCGACCTGGACTTCCTTCAAGACCCTTTTCATATGTGAAAAGGACCCTGGTGGGACCGAAACTGTTGCATTTCATGATAAATAACACATCTGTTTGAACATTCCACGCCACTGTAATATCAAAATACCTGGGGAAAGGCAATTTGAAAAGTACGGGGCCGTATTGTTGTTGACTTTGAAGATTGCTAGTACTTCTTCCTCATCGATTTATTCTCCATATTACACACTCATAATCCTCAATCGTGGTGTTCATGCAAATTAGGCTGATGAAAAAAAAAAAAAAAAGAAAGAGAGATAAAAGAAAGTGGAATACGCAATACAAATTGCTAAGAAAGAAATGTTACAGTTTCCTATGCCAGCAAGAATACAGTCTATGGTGTGGAAAGAGTCTGAGAAAAAAAAAATTAGAACAGTGGGAATAAGCTTGAAAAGGGAAGTTTTCGATGAGTCAGTTGAAGTTGAGAACTCACCTGGCGGTCATAACAGTCACAGACGCCACAGCTGCAGCGTCCCAAGCCGGAACACTCACGTGTGGAGTTGGGAGCCCGACACAGGGTCAAGTCCTGCTCACTGCCACGAGAACAGATAAAAGAGAGAGTTTAATTATAATCCTGTGTGAGAGAAGTTTACACAACGAAATTTACCTGCGTTACAAGCGTTATAAGACGCTATGTATATGGTACAATGTGTCCTTAGTTTTTCTTCGTCGTAGCGAGAACATTACTCCAATACGCTGTCATTCATACTGATATTATCCTCATCTTTAGAAAAGACAATGTCCTCTTAGCATCAGTCTGATTTCATTAAGTACAATATATACAAGGTAAAGTCTCCACCCTGAAGGACAGAACGTGAGACTCTGAGGTCGAACAGGCTGAATTTGAGTCATCTCGGTTATTATACTAGCTGTGTGTTGCCACGCTAGGGTCAGGAGAAATAGTCTCGTATGATTCATGTAGTGTACAGAAAATTCTTCGTCATGCCATGATCTCTGGATTTACCACCACTTTGTAAGACTGATCTTTTCACCAGAAGGTATTAAGGTGTAAATTATTCTTTCGGCAGTGAATGGATTAACTTGCATTTCTTCTTGTCACATTTCTCTATTTACCTACCTCCTGAACTACGAGTACTTACCTTCCTTCAGACCGTACACCTCCTTCCCTACCTCTCTTCCTACCTACCTACTTCCCTCCCAACCTTCATGCCTACCTACCTCCCTACCTACCTCCTGAACTACTTATCCTCCTTCAGACCATGCACCTCCCCGCCTACCTCTCTTCCTACCTGCCTACTTCCCTCTCAACCTTCATGCCTGTCTACCTCCCTACCTATCTCCCTTACTTACCTTCCTTCCTGTCAGCCTACCTACCTGACTCCATACCTACCTTCCTGCCTATTTATATAATTATATTCTTGCTTAAGCGCCTCCCTAAGTTAGTATTCCCCTGCCGACCTCCTCCCCTTCCTACCTACCTACCTGCCTACCTATCTCCCTGCCTACCCCCCTCCCTACCTACCTACCTGTCCCCTCTACCTAATTAACTAGTGAGACACAGGCGCGTGTTTGAAGTTTTGTTTTTTTATTTGTTCGTTTCTAGTGGGTTGTACCGACATTGTGATAAAGACATAAATTACTGCATTGTGAAGGCCCTTTCCACTGCTACTAGTTTATGCCAATACGCCAGTATATAAAGACGTCACTTGTCACTAGACCATGTTGCTCTGAACCTGCCACTCTGACGAGGGCACACTGTCATGTGGAGATTTTATTCGACACCTCAATCATCAAAATAGATCCATAATTGCGACCTCTGGAGCACAGACAAACAAACGGACACAATTTTTAATTCTGGCTCAGCCGCGTCGAGGGTCACTGACTTCGCCTTTGGAAGAAGTCAATTTCTTTACACCCGCCGTAAAATTTTCATTGTCTATAATATGGCTTGACACGCTCGAACTGGCTTGATTCGGCTCGTGTCAGCTCGAACTGTCTTGGCCTTTACTGACTACTTGCAAAATATCAGAATGATATGTGAACTCTATGTATGTAAAAATAAATTTACGGTGGTAATATTTTTACCTTACTCCTATAATATTAGACATGGAAACTTGACGGGATTATGGTGGGTTCGTTCGTTTCGTTCGTTTAAAGTTTTCTGCACCTACAGTGAAGGCCGGGCCATACTTTGGCCCGGTCAGTGGGATCTGGACTGACTTAAAAAATAGTAAGGGGGAAGACAGGGCCTGGGGACTGCCTAGCACACTCACGCCCTCTCTTCTGGCTGGCTTTTATTATTATGGTGGGATTCGGACAGCATTTTATACACAACAAATTTCAGGGTCAAGAAAGTTTCCACATTTCTATGCTAGAAAATTTTATTAGGGCTTAATGGCGCCCTATTTCCCATTATAAGTGAAAAAATTCAATTAATAAAAGGTGGAATTATATATATATATATATATATATATATATATATATATGCAGTATATCTCATCTCACCAGCCGTTTGAGTGTCCACTGCATGACCGGCCTATCCTGACCGAAGTGGGGACGATACAGTTAATGTATCTCCACCAAGTGGCTTAGGCTGTCTAGTAGAGATTGTATGTAGGGTGAGAAGTGCTTGTAATTGTATCTGTTGTGTTGGAGTGGCTTTCGATGTGTGTGTAGTCTGTGAACAAAGTGTAATCGGCCAGCGCAAGCCGACTGTGTGCAAGCATACTTTACAGTATGCGACACTGATTCAACCACAGCACCCCTTGTGTCTGTCAATGCAGTACGTGGCCCGAAGAACGCTCCCAAAGTTTATTATCCTGGCGGGGTGCTAACCCTCGTTCTTCAGTGTACGAAAACGCACACTTTACCACTGAAGCTCATAATATACTGTACAGTATATATATATATATATATATATATATATATATATATATATATATATATATATATATATATATATATATATATACTGTAGCCGTGTGTGTGTGTGTGTGTGTTCTTACCTAATTGTTCTTAACTAATTGTATCTTTACAGGAATGAGTCAAGCTCGTCCTGTCCCGTGTCTTAAACCATATTTATCGTACATATCCTTAAAATTGTGAATTGTTTTGGCACACACTATTTCATTCTGTAGTGCATTCCACTGATCAATTGCTCTAGTTGGGAAACTAAATTTCCTTAAGTCTTTATCACCTCTCTTCTTATGCAGTTTTTTGTAGTGTCCTCTTGCTGATGTTTCCCCATAGGTTAAGTAATCATTTATGTCTATTTTCTCCTTCCCTGATATGCATTTATATAACATAATCATGTCACCTCTTTTCCTTCTCTCCTGTAGTGTTGGTAGATTCAGTTTATTTAGTCTTTCTTCGTAGCTTAGATCCCTTAAGCTTGGTACCCATCTTGTAGCGTCCCTTTGAACTTTTTCAATCTTGTCTATGTGTTTTTTGAGATGAGGACTCCAGACTACTGATGCATACTCCAAGGTTGGTCTGATGAATGATGTTATTATCTTTCATAGCATGTCTTTATTTATCTGTGTCAATGCTATTCTCATATTTGCAAGCAGTGTATACATGTTCCGTACCTTCTCACTGATGTGCTCTGCCGGAGATAGTCTGCTATTGATAAACATACCTAGGTCCTTCTTTCTTTGTGATGTGTGTAGGGTTTTATTTCCTAACGTATAATCCCAATCAGGTCTTGTTCCACTTTTACCAAACTTGATTACATGACACATGTCCACATTTAATTCCATTTGCCATGTATTACTCCATTCATGAAGTTTATTTAATTCTTCTTGTAGCTCTTTACAAGAGTCTATGTTAGTAATTCTCCTTTGTATTTTTGCATCATTTGCAAACATATTTAAATAGCTTTCATTTCCAGTGTTATTGTCTATATCATTTATATGCACTAAAAAGATGATTGGTGCCAGCACTGAGCCCTGTAGTACTCTAGTCACTTCTTTCCATGATGAGTAATTTCCCCTTAGTACTGTTCTCATTTCTCTTCTTATGAGAAAATCTTGCATCCAACAATACAGTTTGCCTCGAATTCCTCCTTGATGGTACAGTTTCCATAAAAGTCTTTGGTGTGGTACTGTGTCAAATGCTTTCTTGAAATCTAAATAGATGCTGTCCACCCATCCTTCTCTTTCCTGTAATGTGTCTGTTACTCTGTCATAGTAGCTCAACAAATTAGTAACACATGATTTTCCTTTTCTGAAGCCAAGCTGTCTTTCTGTTATCATACTGTGTTCTTCTAGATGGTTTACCCAAGCTTTTCTTATAACCTTTTCTAAGACCTTGCTTACAACACTGGTTAGTGATACTTGGCGGTAGTTGAGTGGATTTTGTTTATTCCCTTTCTTGAATAAGGGAACAATGTTTGCTTTCTTCCAAATATCAGGTAGTTTACCTTGACTCAAGGATTTCTTGAAAATTAAAAATAATGGTTTACTTAACTCCTTTGCACATTCACGTAGTACCCAACATGAAATTTCATTCAGGACCATTTGCTTTTCCTTTGTCTAATTTACTTAACTCCTCCTGTATTATTTTTTCTGATGTTTGTATACCTGGTAGTATGTGTGGACATGCATGTTCCACATAATCCCTCTCAAAATTTTTTTCCTCTGTAAAAACTGATTGGAATTTCTTGTTTAGTGCTTCACAAATATCCTTCTCTTGTGTATAGGCGATTCCCTAGTCCGTAATGGATTGTATTTTATCTTTTACTTTAGTTTTGCTTCTGATGTAGCTGTAAAATAGCTTTGGTTGATCTCTACTTTTATTTATGATATCCTCCTCAAACTGTTTTTGGGCTTCCCTCCTTATTCTTATATAATCGTTTCTTGCCTGTTTGTAATTATTATGTGCCCTTTCACTATTGTATCTTCTGTATCTATTCCACAACAAATCTTTTTTTTCTTTTGATTTTTTACTTTCTGTATTGAACCATTTCTTTATTTTCTTTTCTGCTTCTTTGTGCTTTGGGATGTACTTCTGGACTCCTATTTCATAAAGTTCACAGAATTTTTTATATACAGCATTTAAATCTTGTCCTCTAAGCTCCTTTCCCCAATCAGTTTCTAAGAAGTACTTCTTTAGGTCATGATAGTTTCCCTTTTTATAGTTTAGGCTCTTTTAGTAACTTTCATTGTTGTTAACTCTGTCATAAGCTATCCTGAAGTTGCAATTTAGTACTGCATGGTCACTTTTGCCGAATGGAGGGTGGTATATTAAATTGTCAATATTGTTTGCTTGCCTAGTAAATATGAGATCTAACATTGAGGATACATCGAGTCCTCTTTTTCTGGTGCTTTCCCTTACATGTTGCGTTAGGAAAAACTCTTACACGATATCCAGGAGCTTTTGATCCCAACAGCTTTCTTGGCTTATTATATCTAGAGTATTCCAATTTATATTTATATTAAAATCTCCAGTTAGTAAAATTTTCCGATTTCTCTTCCATTTTATGTAGTAATGATCTTAAACTCTGAATTGTATTCTCTGCCAGATCCTCATACGCGTCTCTTTCCCATGTGTTTGACTTGGGTGGCATGTACAAATTGGCTACAATTACTTTCCCTTCAGTTGTACTGATCTCTACTCCAATCAGTTCTACTTGTGAGAGTATATCTAATTCTATTTCTTTGACTTTTAGATTTTTCTCAGTTAATATTATAATTCTTCTTTTTCTTAAGTTCCTATCTCTTCTCCATATGTTGTATTCCTCTAAGTTTAGGATGTCATTCGATATCCTTGGCGTTAATTTTGTTTCAGTTAGGCATATTATATGTGGTTCATTTTCTCTGACATAATCATTCATCCCTAATAATTTAGATACCATTCCATCCACATTTGAGTACATCAACTTAATCATCTTGTTTATATACTTGTCATGATTTGGTTATACTACCTTCCTCCATTTTATTCCCTCCTGTTTATGTACCACTTTCGTACCTGCAATCCAATTGCCTAGTAAAAAAATGTATTCTTCTCCTCCTCTGATCATCCCTCATTTTTTGTTTTTGCTTCCTCCCTCTTCTCTTTCAGCAATTCCAGTTCCTCTTGTGTTAGGCATCTTTTTATCCATACATTTTTGAACTCCACTTTTTCCATAAGATTCTTTGCATTTTTTAGTATCTCCTCCACAGTGTTTACACTCTGGAAGGTTACCTTTAAGGGTCTTGATTTGCTTCTCTCGTATTTCCCAAACCTTTTGTGTTCCTCTATGTCTTTACTACAGATTTCCTCTGATACTTCTTTCAATATGCTCATTACATTTTCCATCTCCTTTTTGTCTCTTGAGATCTTGTTTTATACTTCTTCCTCTTCTATACCAGTGATTACTATAGATTTGTTAATATCTACTGAATCTCTGACTTAGGATTGTTTTGGATTATTCTTTTCACTTCCTTTTTAATGCATTTTTCTTCCACCTTTGTTTCTAAGTCTTTCTTTACTTTCACCATTTCAGCATAAGTGGTTACCACATCATTTTTGTAGCTTTGCACAGCTTCATTCACCTGTTATCTTCTCCTCAATGTCACTGCTCTGGTCCATCAAACTGCTTACTTGCCTGATTGTCTCTGTATCATTTTTGAACTCTTCCATAATACTCTTGTGGTTGACTACTGTACTTGCCATTTCACTAATTTTTCTCCTAGGTGAACCCAGTTCTACTGTCAGCTCACCTATGGTTATGTCTTTATTGTTGAATTCCTTTCCTAATTTTTCTATTTCTTCCTTTTGCAAGTGCATCTGTTTCTTAATTTCATCAATCTCATTTTGAAAAGCTGTCTCAAGCCTGTGTACTCGTTCAACCAGTTTGTTGTGAATCTCCATTTCAACCAGTTCTCGGTAGAAATCATCGTCCTGTGTGTGTGTGTGTGTGTGTGTGTGTGTGTGTTTTGGGCAACCGAAACTACACATTCAAATCGCACCAAAATTGGCACAGAAATCGCAAAAAATTCGCTGATGTGAAAAAACTTGGTCCCATCATGATTGAAAAACTTTTACTATATTTAATGAGCGATCACATTCATTCATTCATTCATTGCCAGACGCCATGTATCCCAAACGGGGTGGCCAAGGGCTTAGAGTTAATTGTTTTACAGGGAGGGGCACTAATCCTCCACCAACCCACTTGACACGTAGGGATGCCAACAGCATCTGGTGTTCCCAGGCGGTCACCCATCCAAGTACTAACCAGACCCAACGTTTCTTAACTTCGCTGATCGCACGGGAAGCGGTGTACTCAACGTGGTATGGCCGTTGGCATGAGCGATCACATTTTGACCAAAAAAACGCCAGTTCTGGCACCCGGCATAGGATCTCTGTAGAATTTTTTGCCCACAGGTAGAACTAAAGTGTTTCAGACTTGTGTTCGGACAATTTGGGTTCCATTCCTGAAGCTGCAAATAACACGATCAATTGGTTAGCTGCAAAAAATCCCAGTGACAACGTTACACTAGAACAGCACATTAATGCGAGAGCCCTCTGCAAGAGGAAGAGCGAGGGGCCCAAAGGGCCCACGAGCACTTGTTGCTTTTTTATAGAGTAAGTTTTGTAGTATAGATTTAAAATGCACAATTTTCTTAAGTGCTCTATAGCCTAACTTTTATGACCAACGTTATACGTTATTGTCTGTGTATACTGTAATTTCTTTATATATCATTAGTATTTCATTATTTAGCATGGAGAATATTCATAAGATGCCATTTTATTATACTTTAAATTTAGGAAAATAATAACAAATAAAAAACAGCTACATGGATTAAATTTGTGAGGATATTCCCTTATACCCTGATAACGTTGGTGATGCTGAACAAAAATGACTACCCAGTTATCATGGGATTTGACTGCATATTTACTCCATGGAGGAAAACATATCTTCATATATATATATATAGTACCCTTGCGTCCAACACGCATTAGTCCAGCACGATTCGGGTCCAGCACAGAGAGCAATTAATTAGTATTATTTAATACGATTTAATTACTGCAACACGAGTGTGTTAGCATAACATGCACAGAACTCCGAGAAGTGGGCGAAATCCGCAGAGTTCACTCTAGGACGATCACCCCCGGTTCAACACAGTCATACTGGACATTCCCATGATGATGATAGCCAATGAAAAACTTCTGATCAAGTAGCCTTCCCTGCCCGCTATCGTGACGTGATCGTGATGCCACCCAATTAAAAACGCTTCTGGTGTCACGTGATGTTTTGTTTACATTTCTCCCGCCACAGTGCCACTCAGTCGCATAATTGCATTGGAAGGTGCTTTTTTCTTGCTGCATTTTCTGCCCTTGTTACTGCATTTTACCCTGCTCACGATGCCTAGGAAGCCTTCTGAGAACCCCAAGAAGCATCGGCACCTCCCTCAGGCCACCAAGCTAGAAAGCATCGAGAGGAAGAAGAAAGGGGAGAGGAAAGTTGACATTGCCAAGGCCTTCGACATGGATGAAGCCAACGTGATCATAATAAAAAACTTAAGACAAGATCCTGGCAGCCGAAGGCTATCACACGGCACTTCATACCAGGTTTGCTGAGGATACGATGGTAAATCGGAACGGTAACGTGGTAAAATTGCCGACGATACCACGGGCATTTGGAATTCATCTGGATGGATTCCTGCCGAGCATACGGGGAAAACAGTGTGACCAAAACCCAGGCGACTCGACAGAGAATGTATCGTACTACAGCATTGAACATTTAGCCTGACATTGAATACATATTAATATTTTAGAATAAAAATCAATCGTTTTGAAACCCTTCTCATCGGCGTGCGTACCAGTTTATAAACAAAGTTGCTTCTCCTTATTCTCTACCAAGTCAGCGACAGCGATCACTTTCCACAGTCACGAGACGGGGCTCTGGCAACAGTGTGAGAAGCATGCACTTTGCCGAGGATTACAGGGCTAGGACAGGCAGAAGCAGGACCTTCCATGGCTTTGGACGAAGATAGTGATTCTGAGTGTGATTTCGAAGGATTTATGAGGGAGGTTTGATTTCGAAGGATTTATGAGGGAGGTTGAGGAGGAGCAACAGCCATTACCTGCTAGTGACACCAGCAGCCATCCTCCGGGGACCCAGTAGGACTAACTACAGCCTTGGATACCACCTTCCATTCCCAGCAAGCCCACCAACACTATCCTAAAAGGTTAGTTATCATTCATAGCACAGTACCATTTATTATAATTTCAATAGTACCAATATATGTATAGGTATATGGTAGGTATTTAGGGTGACTTTTCCGAGGGTTGCTGACATAATTCATTTTTCCCTATAAGCTCTATTGTTAGTCCAACACGTTTTTGGTCCAACACGTGACCCATGCATGACAATATTACCGTGCTGGACGCGAGGGTACTGTATATATATATATAAAAAATATATATATATATATATATATATATATATATATATATATATAACATATATATATATAGATATATATATATATTATATAAATATATATATATATATATATATATATATATATATATATATATATATATATATATAACATATATATATAACATATATTATATAACATATATTATATAAATATATATATATATATATATATATATATATATATAGATATATAGATATATATATATATATATATATATATATATATATATATATATATATATATATATATATATATATATATATATATATATATATATATAATTCAGGGAAAAAGCTGATTTGTCAGGGCAGATCTTTCTGATGGTGTACTGATAGGCCTACATGTACACTCCACCCTCCGTTTCCTGGACTAAAAGGGGAGGGGGGGGGACCAGTCTGGGAACCCCAAAAGTCCGGGAATCCCAGAAGTACGGCCCCAGATACCATTCCCTCAACTTTTGCCATACTTTGTTCGAATTCTTCAATATTGTCCGGCAAATATACCAATATTCTGGGGCATTCTGAAATGTGGGCTACCTATACCAGCATAACTAACATATACAGTACATAAAATATTAACATTGACAAAATAACAATAATAATAACATTGACACAATGGCCGTGTTTTGCCAGCTACAACCCTAAGAATAGTTGGTTTGACAGTTGTTGATAGAATGTGGAGGATATGATAGATGAAGATCAGAAAGCTGTGGAAAAAGAGAAATGTGAACAAGGAATGGAACACCACAAGGTGAACCAACCACCCATCAGCTGACCTAGATACAAACACGCAATCATCGACTCTTAATCTTGGACCGAATCGGCAAATTTAATTGGAAAATATTTTAATCTTTATCACCATATAGGTCTGCACACCTAATTATCAGAAATCTAGTCAAAAATTTGTGCTTATTTTAACCCGCAGCGTCCCATCGATGTTCTTTAACGTCCACACGTTTTGTCACTCCCAATCCCGTCGACGTACATAAACGCGAATCAATTGCAAGGTCCCTAATTTGCACAATTTTCAATTTTCGTGAGTGATTTTTGGTATGTATACACATGACACCTTCCTCTACAAGATGCCAGGCAGGGACAATGCCTTACCCAGCATGACCTCTTCCCCCCCCCTGCATGCCATTGTCTCAGCAATTCACCTGTTATCAGTGACCTGGCCAGTAAAGCCATGTCATGCCACGGTACGAAATTCAGGGCCAGAGTGATTCCCCAATCAATGACAATGTGAAGGACAAACTTTACATAGCATTAGAGGAAGAAACGGTCAGAAATGATGATCAAGTAATGTGGCAAAAAAAGGTCAGGTATGGTGATGAGTTAGTGAGTGAAACAATGCTTATAATGTCTATATTACTGCTTGAAAACCAATATACTCTCATACTACATATAAATTCGTACCAAGTAAATAAATAAATACCGTTTATGAGTGGTGTGAAATAGTTATCCTCCCATAGAACTCGTTTTCTTTGGTGCCAGCCTGTTAGAAAACCCAGTAAGATAAGGAGGTACTCCTACCTGTATCGTGTATTTTAAACCTCAGGTGAGCGATTTCTCTATGAATTTTTTATGTTTCTCACCAAAAGCGGAGGTTTGAGCCAAAAAAAAAAAAAAAAAAATTTCCAAAAATGGTCGGGATTTGGGGGAGTCAATGGTGGAAAAGTGGTCGGGATGGGGCAGGTTAATTATTGATAGAAAATCAGGATTCAGAGCGAAAATATCTTACAGTTGGCAGAAGTGTTTTGCCTCTAACCTAAGAACTCGCCTTAACAGACTTTTGTTTTGAATAAATATCAATTTACAATGCAGGTACATTATTTGTACTCAAAATGAATATGCAAAATAGAAGTCTGTCAAGGCGTGCTGACGATCTAAAGGGGAAATACCTACTAACATTGGTGTATTTTAGCTCTGAAACTTAATATTTAAATTAATTTATCTGCTAACATTGGTGTATTTTAGCTCTGAAACCTAATTTTTAATAAAGTTATATCAATTATAATTTTTTAAAGAGGATTTCAGATAATTAGGTGTGTATGAGCCTCTGTACCGAAAAAAATCAAAACATTTCCCAATGAAAAGTGCCGATTCGGTATTTAGTCACACCAAATCAAGTGAGCTGAGTAAGTCAGAATGGTTACCATTGACTTTTGTCGGTAAGAAAATATTTTTTTAATTACTTAGGAGTTTTATTGTGTCCAAGCCTTGCTTAAATTTTACTGCGTTATGCAATAAATTACTTATAGTGCCATTTGAGAAAGGTAGGAGGCAAACGTGATATTCCCACGAGTTAGGAACTGGTGGGATGAAGTAGGATGGTGGCCAAGATGCTTTTCATGTATGAAAATACCTTCTTGTGTGTGTTACATATGGCCTTTATCGAGTCTAAACCTTGCTAAAATTATACTGTGTTGTGCAGCAGACTATTTATAGTTTTATATGAAAGAATTTTGGCTGGACTTTTGTGAGAATCCTGAATATGTATGCCCATATGTCAGGCATTTGATAAAATTGCCTGGCCTAACCCCATGTCTGTGAAATCCGAAATCTGGGAATTCGGGGTACAGGAAATAGAGGGTTGAGTGTACTTTAAAGGGAACTATAGGTAAAGCTATTTTAATCCTCACATTATTAAAAAGGTATTTTCCTTAATGTGTGGGGATAACCTGAATTCATTTGATTCGGCTGGTTCTGACACACATTCATCACTATCTGTTTTCATGTTAATACAAGTCTGAAAATGACATTTTAAGCAGACTCACTTAAAAGCCGCCTTCGGCGGCCTCCGTTCGATATCATGTCAATTTCTATTTTCAGTCAAAAGGTAACAGAAATTTGAAATACGCATTCCGTGAGCGGGCCGTAGCAAGGAATTTTCCCATATCGTACCCTGCTGGGACACTCGTTGAGGAGAGAGACAGGGGGGGCGGGCAGATAGTAGTGTTTGCTATTATACTAAATTATGCTATAGCATTATAGCATTACAGAATACAGTTTTAGGAGTATAAGGAGGGAGGAAGGAGAGGCGAGAGATTGTTAATACAACAAACACGTCACTCTTCTTTCTTCTGTCATGTTGGCAATTTCAGCGCCGGACCAAGGACGAATCCATCCCCGCCACTAAAAGCAAATACTAAATTTGAAGCAAAAGGCTAGAAATGAGTCATAACTCGGGAACCGGTGGCCTGATTGGACTGGAAATTGTTTTATTCTTCAAGTTGGAGCATTTTTTACGGTAACTAGCTCTAACAAAAACTGCGGTATGTTGCGTCATTTTTGCTGTGTTATGGTAACAAACATACATACAGAAATCAGGTCACATTCATTCATTCATTGCCAGACGCCATGTATCCCAAACGGGGTGCCAAGGGCTTGGAGTTAATTGTTTTACAGGGAGGGGCACTAATCCTCCACCAACCCCACTTGACACGTAGGAAGAACGTTATGCCAACAGCATCTGGTGTTCCCAGGCGGTCACCCATCCAAGTACTAAACAGACCCAACGTTGCTTAACTTCGCTGATCGGACAGGAAGCGGTGTACTTAACGTGGTATGGCCTTTAAAAAAAATTTCTCATATAAAATATGTATATGTATATACGTGGTAGGTGGAAGCGCTCACCATCCACTCAATGCAGTGCTACTTTGGGTGTCTGCCCTTTCCTTTCTTTCTTCCCTCCTCTTCTGTCTTTCTTTCCTTCATGCTTTCCTCTTCCTTCTGCCTATGAGTGACTTTACACTTCCTCGTCTGTCTTTCTTTCCTTCAACCTTTCCTCTTCCTTCTACTCGATAGGTGACTCTACACTGAGTGACAAGCCAAATGGTTTCCTGTACACCAGGAAACCATTTACTACGCTGAGTGGTAACCATATAACCAAATTATAGCGTCTAGTGGTTAAGTGGGTAATTAAGGCTCTCCAATCGGATTGAGCCTGTGTAGGTTTATATCCAAGAGGTGGCTGGGGTTTATTGCTCATGTAATGCCACTCAGAGATGAGTGAGGCTGGTCATTTTCATCTTAAATGTCAGGATCAACTTGTCTAGCCCCGAGCTTCTAAGCTCCTCATAGGACGGCATAGGATTGGATGATGGATCTCTCTCTCTCTCTCTCTCTCTCTCTCTCTCCCTCTCTCTCTCTCTCTCTCTCTCTCTCTCTCTCTCTATATATATATATATATATATATATATATATATATATATATATATTTATGTATATGTATAGAGGAAGTGCAGGAGGCAGTAAAGGAGATGAAAACAAGGAAAGCCGCAGGTATGGATGGGTGTGCTGTGGAATGTTTGAAAGGTGGTGGAGCGACTATTGTTGACTGGTTAGTAAGATTGAATGTGTTTTGTGAGAGGTATGGTGCCAGTTGACTGGGCAAGTGCTTGTGTGGTCCCACTCTATAAAGGTAAAGGTGATAAGTATGAATGTACTAGCTTTAGGAGTATAAGTCTGTCGAGTGCTGTATTTAAGGTGTATGGCAGAATGTTAATTAACAGAGTTAGAGAGGGTACAGTGGGAATGATTGGTGATGCGCAGTATGGCTTTAGAAGAGGATGCGTGGATCAGGTGTTTGCTATGAGACATGTGTGTGAAAAGTACTGAGCAAAAGGTAAGGATGTGTTTTGGGTGTTCATGGATTTAGAGAAAGCGTATGAAAGAACTGATAGGGAGGCTTTGTGGACTGTTTTAAGATTGTATGGACTTGATGGTAGGTTACTAAAAGGGGTGAAAAGTTTTTACGTAAATAGTAGAGCGTGCGTAAGAATGATAAATACTGTGAGTGATTGGTTTCCTGTGAGAGTGAGGCTGCGACAGGGATGTGCGATGTCGCCTTGGTTGTTTAATATTTATATGGATGGTGTTGTAAGGGAGGTGAATGCAAGAGTGTTAGGTGGAGGTCTGAGTCTGGTGAATGTTGATGGTAGAGAGTCGAATCTGAAGCAGCTGCAGTTTGCGGATGATACTGCACTGGTGGCTGATTCAGAGAAGAGATTGAGACAGTTGGTAGAGGAGTTTGGAAGGGTGTGTGAAAGGAGGAAATTGAAAGTAAATGAGAATAAGAGTAAAGTGATGAAGTGTGCGAGGTTGGTAGATGGTAGGAGGATGAATATAGTTTTGAATAGTGAGCTGCATGAGGAGATAGAATGTTTTAAGTTTTTAGGGTTACACGTTGCTATGGATGGAAGAATAGATGCAGAAGTGAAGTTTTGAATGAATGCAGTAGGAAAGGTGCTGGGAGGAATGAAAAAATAGTTTAGATGTCGTTCGCTTAGAATGGATGTAAAGAGAAGGCTGTATGAGGGTGTTGTGGTACCGACTGCGTTATATGGGGCTGAAAACATGGAATATGGGTGTAGCAGAGAGGAAAAGTTTGAATGTAATGAAGATGAGGTGTCTGAGGACGGGGGCAGGAGGCGTATGGATCAAGTAATGAAGTGCGAAGGAGAACTGGAGTTGTGCGGAAGATGGCCGATCGAGTTGAGCAGAGGGTGTTGCGATGGTTTGGGCATATGGAGAGAATGGATGATGAGTGTTTGGTGAAAAAGTTAACTAGATCTGATGTGAGAGGTGCAGTGCTGAGAGGAAGACCACGAATAGGATCGATGGACGGTGTGAAGAGAGCGGTGGATCCGAGAGGGATGTCTGTTGAGCAAGGAAGAGTGACTGTGCATGAGAGAAATGACTGGAGAGAAATTGTGAATGAATAAATGGTGACACAGCCATGGGGGGATATTCTCCAGCATTTGGTCTGATCAGCTGATCAGGTCAGATGCAGGTAAGGGAATGGGTCCATTATGATGTGGTAGGGGTAAACCAGCTCTGCTGTCAGGCCCTGCTGCAGATGTCAGTGATTGTACTGCGCAGTTGACCCTCGTGCAGTGTGATGCGGTGAGGATCTGTCCCTTCTCCCCTTGGGGCTAACACGCAAATGAATGTGTTTGAGTAGAGTAAATTGGGAGTTTGTCGTCCTGTCTCGGCTACCTCCCTTTCCTTGGGAGAAACAGCCTATATATATATATATATATATATATATATATATATATATATATATATATATATATATATATATATATATATATTTATGTGCTCGCTTCTTAGCCTGCTCCCAAGGCCCAGTAGTCCTCCTAAAAATCGTACTCCTCTACATGTATATATATACCTAGGCTGCTTTTCCCTAAAAAACGGTGGGTAGCCGAGACAGGACGACACACTCCCAATTTGCTCATCCACCACACACACACTTTTAATCGTACTTAGCCCCAAGGGGCGAAGGAACAGATCCTCACCACACCAAATGGCATGAGGGTCAACTGCTCAGTGAAATCAGTGACAGCCGCAGCAGGGCCCGACAACAGAGCTGGTTTACCCCTGCCACATCATAAAGGACCCATCCCCTTACCCACACCTGACCTGATCAGCGGATCAGACCAAATGCGGGGGAATATCCCCTCGGGGCCGTGTCACCATATATTCGTTCACAATTTCTCTCCAGTCATCCCTATCACGCGCAGCCACTCTGCCTTGCTCTACAGACATCCCTCTTGAATATTACGCTCTCTTCACACTGTCCATCCATCCTATTCGTGGTCTTCCTCTCAGCTTTACACATCTGATCTAGTTATCTTTTTCACCAATCGCTCTTCATATACATATATATATATATATATATATATATATATATATATATATATATATATATATATATATATATATATATACATGTGTGTGTGTGTGTGTGTGTGTTCCATGTTTATTTAGTACTACATACTAGGATATCACAATATCACGTTTTCTGTACTGTTTTCATATAAATTTGTAATTTCTCAATATATCAATATATTCCATTGTATGTTAGTCTTAACATTTGTGTTATATCAGTTCTTACATGTGGACTTATGTAGTACTTATTTGGGGATCAGGGCTACTTCGAGCATTTCCAGGGCACACTCCATCCCGCCCCCGCCCCCCCATTGAAATGCCTTCCCGTACGCTTATAGGTCCACCTGAACCCCAGCCACACACGTCTAATCACCTTGTTGCTAAACTGATAAGCTACGTCTCTGACAATGCCACCATTACTTCATCTAATTAATTTTCATAATGTCTTATGTACATTTTTTTTTTTTTTTTTCATATTTTTGGCAGCATACCGCTTGGTACCTGTCAGCACTTTCCACAGTACTTGCCAGATGTATTGCATTATCCTCAACTCTCACTCGTCGCTGCCCTTCTCATGCTAATCAAATCTGTCCAGCTTTGACACAGGTTACCTTGGCCACACACGCCTTGACCTAACATAGCCTGACCTGACCTGATCTATCCTAACATAACAAACCAAACCAAAATTTATATTATCACATTTTCCCTAACCTAACCTAACCTAAATTAACCAAATCTAACCTAAGTTCACATTCCCCAAGCAAACCCAACTAAACCCAACCAAACTGAATGTGATCTCACTTGTCCCAGCCTTACCTAACCTAATCACAGCTAACATGATCTCACTTCCCTAGCCTAACCTATCCTACCCTCACCTGCTCTCCGAATGCTGGTTGCTACACTCGCACTTCTTCCCTCTGAAGCCGTCGTTGCACTCACACACACCGCACACCAACTTCCCGGCGCCGCTGCACGTCGGAGAGTTTTCCTCGTTTATAGCCTGCAGTGGAGTGGTCAGAGTTAGGCTTAGTTCAGGACAGTTTGGCTGGGATGAAAGGGTTAGTCTGGGTGAGGAGAGGGCAGGGTGGGAGAGTTAATTTGGGCGAGTAGAGAATTAGATATGGATGGGTGAGGCAGTCTGGATGATGAGAAAGCTGGGTGGGAGGCTTAGTTTGGTTGGGAGGAGAAAGTTGGACTGGGACGGAGAAGTTTTTCTGAGTGAGGAGGGGGTTTGTTGGGGACGGGAGAATTAACTCGAAATAAGAGGAATAGTTAATAAAGGGGCTGAGTACCGAAGGGGTAATCTGAAGAGAGTCACCTTGAGAATATAGTTGTGAACAGTCAGACGGAAATGGAAGACTTACTTTAGGATCTGAGAAATTACGACTGGGACTAAAGAGTCAGTCTTGGGTATATTCAGTGCCTGGAAGTGGGAATGCGAGAGGAAGGGGTTGCGTGGAAAGTGGGCAGGCCAGGTTATGGAAAGTGAGCTGAGACTAGGAGAATAGCAGCTTTACATATTCCTAGCCTAAGATACAGCGAAAAAGAGTCAGTTTAGGCAGAGTTAGCTTGGGCAGAGTTAACTGAGGTAGAGTTAACTTAGATAGAGTTAGCTTGGGCAGAGCTTCGACTGGGGAAGTGAAGAGCTGGGTGTAGAAATTAGGAGGGATTGGAAAGGAGGGAGATGGACTGGTTGAGAAGAGATAAGGAGAGAGGATAGTCGGAGTGTGGAGAGTTTTGTGGTAGAAGAGGTACGGTAGTCTGCGAAGAGTCTGGACAGAAAGCGTCTGTGCAGAAGAAAGATCAAGGGGAAATATATGAAGCCACAGAGAGTGCTGGAAAGTTATTAAAAGATGATGAAAGATCAAGAGATGCATAAAGGTATTCAAAAACGCTAAGATAAGCAGTGAACGATGAGAGGTCAGGAACAGTAAATTAACCCTCTCATGGTCGAGACAACTCTAGTATTCTATTGCGGCTCATTTTTATTCAGCTGAAAGTGAGTCATGGCAGCCTGAGAGTTTAACCCTATCATGGCCATAACACATCTAACATTAAATCCAGCTGACACCACAGGATTCCCTTCATCTGAGTGTCATAAAAGAGCAAGGGTGATAACAAACACTATGAGGGATACTGAGCTAAACTGGCAAAATCGGAGAGGATGAAGCCGAATTAAAGGAAAAAAAAAAGGGGGGGGGAGGGTAACGGAGATCAAGGTACGAAGGTTGAGTGAAAGCAAAAGAGATCCAGACAGAGAGAAGCGAGGGATCCGGCAAAGAAAAAAGGGGGAATCCAGAGAAACAAGAAAAACCCAATATAAGACAAAAGAAAAATATATACAAGAGGGAAATGAAGACGAGACAAATCAATATTAGGGAGAAATAAATACGAGAGCAATAAAGACATGGGAGAAATAAAGACATGAGCAAAAGAAAAAAGGGGAGAAATAAAAAATGAAACAGATGAGACAAAAAAAAAAAGATGAGTGAAATAAAGACAACACAAATGAAGATAAGAGCAATAAATAGGGAAAAACACAACAAAGAAATACAGCGAAAAATAGTGATAAATCCAGTGGAAGACAAGACAGCGACGTAGCAACGGATAAGGAGGGAAGTAAAAAAAAGAAGGGAAAACAATAGAGAAATAATGACAGTAGACAAATCCAAAGGAAGGAATGAAATGACTAAAGACAAGGAAACAGAAATAAGAGTAATATTAACGAAAGAAATAATGACAAGAGATAAATATTAAAGGGAGAACTAATGACAAAAGATAAATATTAATGAGAGAAATAATGACAAGAAAGAAATAATGAAACAGAAATAAAGCCGAACAAGGGATTAAGTGGGGACAAACGCCATACAGGTGGACAGCCGTGGTATTCATCTACGCAAATTTGGCCTGCGAGCCTGTGGCAGATTATCCACCCAGTATTCTGCAATACAAGGCTACTACATCACCCAGGACACTACAGTTACCTCTGCTACTGAAGGTGCACTTTAGGTAATAATTCGGCCTATCAATCCCTCCCAAAATGGGTGGGTAACTCAGTCGAGAGATGCCAACTGCTCACACCAGGATTCGAACCCTGGTGTTATTGGGCCGGCAGCTGGGTAGCCAGCATTACTAAAAACAGCTAATGCGACCAAAGACGAGAGGAATATCAAGCGGAAGACAAAGCAGGAATCTCGACACCTCCGCCTGTCTCGGGGAAAGATTATATATCCCATTGGATCCCAGGGGTGCTGGCCGAGGCACTGCATTGGGGGGGGGGGGTACTAAGCGTCCCACCCTCCGCCTATCGGCTCATAGTCGCGAAGCTCATAGGTCCCTACCCGGGGGTTCCCTACTTTATAAAGACTTGAAAAATCCCAGTTCTGCCCGATACTCGGAACACTGGGCTCCAATGGGATATGGGCCAAATTTTTAGAGTCACGCCCGTATTACGAGTATCATCCTTCATCCCATTCAGGCCGGGAACGTATTTTTTTTCCCCTCCCTCCAGCTGATCTGATTCAGCTCAGGAAAAAACCCTCCTGCTGAATAGATTCAAAACGTCTCTCCAACGCTGAACAAAACTGTCTGATGCGTCCAGAATAAAATGAAACATGGCAGGGGAGTGAAATGGTTAAAACTGAGAGCCATGGAAGGATAACCTCCCAGTTTTTTACGAAAACCACGTTCGTCGACTGTGTAGCCCGCATCGCGTCATGAAGACGATCTTGGAGGCGGAAAAAGCAAAGGGCGTGGTGAGCGGAGGAATGAGTGGGTTGGGAAGGTATAGTGGCGGCGGTGGGGCGGGGCAGAGAGCTATACCCTGTGAATGTAGGCATTGTGGAATTTGTGGTGTGAATGCATTAATTGTTTCTTTCGGAATATCCTCCAAAAGTGAACGTATGGGGGGGAGGGAGTAAAGATACGATCGGGGCGAACAAAAGAACGTTTGGGATGGGCTGAAAATACAGCGGGCTGTGGGCTGGAGTAATAAAGAATACTTTGTCAAAATGGGTATGTAAGACCAATGACTTGATTGTACTAATGGTTTATTTCATAATATCCTCCAAGAATGAAAGTATAAGAGAGGTAACGATGTGGGCGAAGGGGAGAGAACAAAAATGAAATCTTGGTGAAGGCTGGTGAGGATCCATGAGATTACTACTCAGTAATAGGTGCTGGAGGAATAATGGTTTGAATGAAGTGAAAGTTTCTTTTAACGTTTTCGATAAAAGTACACGAACAAGACAAACTGGCATTGCTCTCCTTAGCCTTGTGTCTTGCGACGTGGACAATTATTCCTGAGGTATAAAATGATAATAGAACGTGTCTGACCTTTCTGTATTGTTGCTAACTACAATGTAATGCGGGTTGCAAGCTGATCCCATTGAAAAATTACAGGTGTTCCATAAATGACAGTCAAATCATTGGGGTTTCCTTACACCTTTGCGCGCTCAGTTCTAATGCTAGGGTCGTGTGAAGTTACGTGGGTATGTAGGCACGATCCTAGTTTATCAAGGTCGGTTTTAGAGGAACTGAGAGGACACGAAATCGTTACACTGCATGCCACTCTACTTAACCCATTTAGTGGGTTAGAAAGGCCACACCGATTATCAACCAAGTACTTTAACAACGATGTCAAAATTTGAGGGGTTGTCTTCCCCTTTCCGAGTTTATACTTAACCCCTCCACTACTGACACGTTTCTCCCCCCCCCCCTCTCTCTCTCCACCCTGGTTCAGCCACAAAAATGTTACAGCAGTTGAGTTGCACACTCACTAGACTCAGGTGAACCACGTTTCGAGACACCGGACATCACACCTTCTAACATTTATGCGCAATTACACTTGTTCACCACATTGTATGACGAACATTAAGACTCCAGCATTCATCCAATACACGTTACTACATTCAGAGTTACAGATCACCTCAGAACATCTGCGTAATCACACCCTTCATTTTGCAAAACGAAACACGACAAAGTTTCGATGCATGAGCCCCCACCACCTGCCCCCCACCCCACCCCTCCGTTCCACCTCGCCTCACGGTCATCTTCTGTCAGAGAAACAATGATATCCAATGGTGTTACTATTTGTTTTTCTCTCTACCTTCCACTATACATACGTGACAAACACTTGGATTTGCAGACAAAGTATGACTTGATAGAACATTGTTTTTGTGGGTACTAGATACTGTAGCGGAGGGGAAGCTCTGCTGGGTCTGCCCACTCACTTACTATTACTACAATGTAAACAAACACAGTGGTGCCACGTTTCACCAAAGACACCACACTCTGAACTCGTTAGAAGTGGAGGTAACTGTACGTTAAATATTGTAATATATACGATAAATTCACCTTCGGTACGATGTACAATAGCATTTTTTCATTATCGTACATTTTGTAAGATAATTTTACGATTCCTTCTAAAAGTGTATACTGTGTATATATATATATATATATATATATATATATATATATATATATATATATATATATATATATATATACAGATAGAGAGAGAGAGAGAGAGAGAGAACGGCCAAAGATCAGATCCTTCTCTTTTTTATATTACCTGGCTTCAAACCAAGCTATCAAGAAAGGAATGAAAATGGGTATAAGCCAAGAGGGGCAACATTCGTGTTCGTGATTAAATAATAAAGCATAACATCGTCATAACAAGTCGTACTCTACATTGGAGGGTTCCTCACTACATTATCTTAATGATATACCGGTACTGTGAGTCCTTTCTGGGGAGAGGGCAAGATATAAGAATCTAAGGATAAAAGCGTGCAATGATGTTCCACCCCCCCCCCCCGATAAAAAAAAGATTCAAGCTCAATTTATTTTTCAGCTTCTTAAGATGTTATAATGCAAGCTACTGATGTAAACTACATCGATACTAGAAAGACTTGTTTAGCATACAAGCCAATAACAAGATGAAAAGTGCAAAGTTGTGCTACGACGCCTCCCAGTCCACCTAGAATATGACCTTAGTCTAAATTTCAAATCTGTCAGACTTATAGCATTGCCAGTGCCAGTATTTCAGTCTCAACAAAAATTATTATGTAGATAATTAACAGCTTAAATAAGACTCATACGATATGAAACTGAACACAATTTTACTATTTTCCTTACCAGACAACCACCTTTCCCCATACGGTATCACTCTAGGTAGATAGATAAACAGATAGATATACAATATGTTGGAGTTGTCTCAGTTGTTGGAGGAGTCTGACTGACTAAGCAGTGAGGACTGGGAGGGCAGTGCCGAGGAATAGAGGTGGACTGGTCTGTCAACAGTCAACTTGTCAAGTGTGAGCTGTGAAGTGTAATAATTTAATTCATTTATATTCAATAGTGAAAGCTTTACCCTTGTTTTGTAGTAAAAACAGTCTAATATACTACTAATAATAACTGAACTATATATTTTAGTTTTACTATAACTATAATATAATATATCCCATTCATTAGACAATTTCCAAGCTTCATAAAGTCACCTGTTGTTAGTCAGAATAGAGTAAATAAAGATATAATTGTACTGGATAACCAGAGATGATTTTTAACCCCTTGATTATGAACTATATCACCCTAAACTTAATACAAGAAGCGGTGCCAAGGCACAGTAAACCCGTCCCCGGCAGTCATTTTAGTGCTTACGTATAAACACAACAGGATATCTAGTCAAAGATGTCACATCATATTTGGAGTATATTGGGTGAAAATTGACTATTTTATGCCCATATGAAATTTTAGGCCCGACCCACCTAACATTGACTCTCCTACCGCTAACTGCGGGGTGATCCCCCTGATGTAATGAGGCATGTTATAGGATGTAGATTTGACAGATACACATTTAGGTTTTGGTTTCATGTCGATATGACAAATTTGAAAGGCGTTATGGCGATTTTTTTTTTTTTTTTTTTTTTTTTCCATTTTTTGGGCCTACAGCCTGGGCGTTGGCCCAAATTTTTATCAGGTGATCAGAAGGTCATAGCCCATCTCCCTGTAATTTAAGTCAAAATCGCACCAGTAGTTTTTGTGTAAAGTTGTTAACAGACAGACAGAGAGACAAACAAACAGACAGACAAACAAAAAAAACGAGTGAAAACATTATCCGTCCCCGAGCCCCTCTGAGGTGGGGACGGGTAATAATCCTGTAATGGTATACAGAATAAAATGAAGCTGATGCCGGGGTAATGAAAGGATAAAAATGGTTTGCCATTGCGTTTCTGCATATGCAGAACTGCTAATTTCAAGAATTTTGGAGATTTGCAGTTGCGGAAGGCAGTTTTTTAAGTCTGCGGATTTACGTTGCGGATGTGAATTTTCTTTTGCGGTGCCCACCTCTGATATATATATATATATATATATATATATATATATATATATATATATATATATATATATATATATAGATAGATAGATAGATAGATAGATAAATAGATAGATAGATAGATGGATTGTTTGACTGATTGATTGACTGATTAATTGATTAATTGATTGTATGATTGATTTATTGATTAACTGAGACTTAGATATAGGTATGAAATAGGTAGGGTATATTCTTGCCATTTCCAGATCATTTTATTAATCTTTTTGGAGACGTCTTGAGGTGAAGAGATAAACACAGTCTGCACCTAACCTCTGCAGTTTCATAAGTTTATCCCAGGCTGCATATATGCAACTGGAGAGAGAAACAATAAAATGAAAATAAAAGTAACAACACTGTCACCATTTCATTCCGATAATGTATTATGTACAGAACATATTTAGTATTCTGCTACTGCAACACCACATGATTTTATTCACCGCTGGAAGAAAATTTCGAACTGGAAGAATTAAATTATGTGTTCATCAAGGCCATCACTACTGACTGTCTGTCCAAAGTGCGTGTGATGGTAGCAAGAATAAAACAAATATGGTTGCCCGGGCTGAAGGGGTTAATAAGAGAGGTTAGTGTATATGTGTTACTGTAAAGCTTTGTTTGCTGGGTTCACTTGTATATCAACTACATTCTAAACAGCCGTGAAAATGAATATATATACTATCAGCCTTCACTACCAAGTTTTAGAAGTGGTGAATGCTATTCCAAAATAAAGCTGCCTTCCTCCCCTCTTATTTTATCCGTCCGTCTATCGTCCAACCTTTTTTTCCTCCTTGCTCCATCGGAACCGTAGGACCCCTGAGCTAGGCTACTTAGTCCCAGCGTTTGAGCCAAGGGCGACCAACCTCACACTTCCGTGAGTGGCAATAATGTGAGCAATAATTTCCAACTAACCCTCGGATATAAGCCTTTAGATACCCAGTGCGGTTGTACCGTCTTAATAAATTGTTTATCTCACACATCTTATTTTGAGGACGCAATGGATTAACGATGAAACCTGGAACATATTGTACGTACATAGTTTTACGCTTACATTGAAATCAAATTTTTTGTGCATTTTCTTAAAACTCCGACACCTCACATTTGGGGATTACAGTCGTGCAGAGATGTACTTTAGAACGCCGCAGGTCTCTCTCTCAGATGAATACGGCTGTGTACACCATATGTCAGTACACAGTTTCTATTGGTGACAGTGGTAGTATCAAAGCTGATAGTCGTGTACACATTAGCGAAACAGTGATAGGGGCATTGTTGTAAACATTCCTGGCAGATGTTGCACACAGTTTTTGCTACACAAGTCGTTTTGGCACCAATGTTGGTATGCTAGAGACATACAAATCTGTGACTGTGGCAGCTTTTTCCCATCTGTAGCCAACACCAGTGGTTATTAGCGTTGTTACTTAACCCTTGTATGTCAGACCGAGCAGACCCGTCACCCGCAGGTAAGCCACTGCTTCCACAAGACGTTGCTACAGCACAGTACATACGCTGTGCAGAGGTTTAGCCTACGTCTTGGAAGGAAGCCGCAGTTGCCTTCTCCACCAATAGTACACAGCGCAACCACTCTAGGTTTCACGACTCCACATCAGAACTCACTGTTACCCACCCGCCAGTACTGTCTACATTACACGTATCAGTTAGAGACGGTATTATGTTCCGAACACTGTGTCACATTGCAGTGAATCCAGGAATTTCGTGGCAGTATCACAATACTTTTATCAATACTGTATGTCAGCAAAGTTACCAACAATATTATCCCTGGATCCATAACAACACTGCGGTCTTTATGACATTATTAGAACCATTTTGTTTGGACGACATTAAGCACAGCAACCGTTCACACAGAGGCAGGCCACACTGTCTCCAACCATGTTACCGACAGTGTTGTTGTCGTGCCGACTGTCCTCGTTTATACAATGTACTTAGAGAGACTGACCGGATCATCGCAGCCGCAGGTGCACTGGACCTCTATCTCGAGGATGAGACTGTCCTGGAGGGTCTTCACTTCCACATAGCGCGTCTCACTGTTGTCTGTGGGGCACTCCGTTACCTGAAGGAACAGTGAGCAAGGGGTCTCAGGGTCAGATTAGGTTAGAGTAGATTAAATAATTAGCCAGCTAACACACACAGTACAGTAGGTACATAATATCTTGGTTATATCTGCCATAAAGTCAATTGGAGCCTTTCATACAAGAGGCTTGAGTGTTCCTATTATACTAACCCCTTAACTAGTAGACGTTCATCAAACCTCGATAAAATCCCTAGACTGAAGAGTTACTGAAATGGTGTTGATGTTCTCAAGATCATATTAACCACATCGGTATAATGAAAGCGCACTGGACCCACCTGGCACATGAGGAATAAGTTTCTGAGAGATACACAGAGTTGGATATAGCACTTGGAAAAAGTGGAGGCGTGATTCCTAGTGGAATTTCCACGAGTCTGAATTCATGCTGAGTCATTACTCAGTTTCTCAGAATTAATTATTAAAAATCTCATTTTCAGTTAAACTATTCTATGGTAATATGTAAGATATCTATAGCTCATAATTTGGTAAATTATCTTGCATTTTCATTGTAAGTAATCATTGGTGTGCCGATAATAGGGGTGATGGGGAAGCGTACGCTCCGTTCCAAATCCGTACCTGGTAAAAATGATATAACAAGGTAAAGTAGCTAGTTTACGGCATCCACACAAGTACTCTTCACTGCAAGTAATGTTATTAACTCAAGCATCACTTTACCCACTACTACTTCCATTTCAGTAATTCAGACGTAGTTCCAACCTCAGCATATATTGATTCCGGTTCATATACCTGTGCCTCAAAGGCGACTCGCATCACTATAAGCCCTGCCTCAGTAATTCAGATTTTATGGGCAGCATTCACAATGACGTGAAGAGCAGCACTTCCACTCCACCATGAGCGCACCCACTTAGCCTCTTTATCATTTTCTTCTCCTAAGCTCCTTCCTCCTCCCCCTCTTCTCCTCTCCTCCTTCTTTCATTCCTCTTTCACCTCTTATTCTTCAGCCATACCATTTCTCCCACTCTTACTTTCCCCTGCTCCCCACTCACCCAGTCTAGTACCCACCGTCACTTCAAGTCTGAACTGAATCGCATCGTCGGTCTTGACTCCCCTGCACTCTTTGGTGGGTATAGACGGCCCGTCACCCTTGCAGCGGGAGAAGTACTGGATGTTCACACCGTCATCGTCACTGCTGTTGTCACTTAGCCGCACCACAGAGGACAGTCTCTGTGGGAGGAATTAAGAATATAAGAAAAAATTACTCCTCAAGGCAAATTAATCCATAGTATCCAGCTCCTGGCCACGGTATGATTAGATTACAAGAACAGGATAAGGAGAGGAAAGACGAAGGCTCCCCCCGCCAACCAAAACCATCAGTTGGTGTGCAGGACCTAGACAGCGTGTACTCCAGCTGGCGAGCGTCGCCAGAGGTGTGAGCGACCTAGGGGATCTATGCACATGGATCACCAAGCTTATGGGATTCACGTGTTTTGTTTCGCTGGACTAGATTAAGTTCTGTCTCTAGGGGGTTCCCAAATAAGAAAAGACTATTTAAGATTTTACTGTATCACAGATTCCATTCAGTTCGAAATAATTTGACACAATAAAAAAAAAAAATCGTGTTTAATATAGGCCAAACTAGGAACTGGAATAAGTTATAGTTCACTATCGATGACATACTTTTAAGCAATACTTAAAATGAACTTACCGTATAAAACACTGAAAGGCCTCGTATCACCCCACATGGACGATTCCCTCTTGAACTATTTGGCAAATTATATTTAAAAGTTATCTTATGTAGTCCGAATATTTGCCTTCGCATTCACGTTCACAGATATCCACATATTTTTTTCGATATTCGCATTTACATTTGCATTCGTATATTATCATGTGAATATTTTGCAAATAATGATGGTACTGTATAAAGTATATAGAAAATCAAATAAAGTATTAAAAGCATAAGTTGAACAAGTGTTTGAGGTTAGTGTTGCCACCCAAGCAGCTGCGCCAAGCAAGCTAGGGCTGCAGCATGCATCATGCAGTTCTGCCAGATTCCCAGAAGTGTGAATTTCTCCAGATTTTTTGGCTAATGACAGATTTTCGGAATTTCTCATTAAAAAATTATTAATCTCCAAATTTTTAGCTCATAACCGGAAAAAGTACTTCAAATTTCAAGAATTTCTGAGAGAGAGAGAGAGAGAGAGAGAGAGAGAGAGAGAGAGAGAGAATGCCTGTCTGACGTGATTTGTCCTGGGTCCGTTCGATGTTGGTCCAAGATGCATCTGATATCCTTGGTGATGCATGTAAGAGTTGGGTCCTCGTCCCGCATCCTGGTAACATAAGGTAGAAAACTGATTGAAATTTGTTCATTCAATTTTTTATGGGTGAAACTCTTATAATGAAATAATATTATTTCGTTCAAAAAAATATGAACATCTCAGGTTTCTATGTCATCAAACAGAATATTCACATTCGCATTCATATTCACGAACACTGTACTGAACATTCATAATTGCTTTCGCGTTCGCATTCGCGAATGTTGAAAAATACACATTCGGACCATCACTAATATATATATATATATATATATATATATATATATATATATATATATATATATATATATATATATATCATGGTTGGTATTGATTAAATCAAATTGAGTTAATCATGTGATTAAATCATTGATTTTTTTGCTAACTAAAACTTTTTATTATTTAATGATTTTTTTTATTTTTTAATCTAAAAGTTAACAAAAATAAAATCTGAAGGTTTATAAAAGTTGTGTATAACTTTGTGTTGGCATTCATTTATTCAGATATTTAACATTAAGTTAGCAGATTCGGGAGAATGGTGCCATTAGAAATTGCTACACTGTATGACAGAAAAAACATTTTTACATTTGTGTAACTAAGAATTGAAATTTTTTGTACATCTGAAATAATGAGCCATAAATCAAAACTTGGAAATATGGTCAGCTTTGGAATATACTGTCTTGATTACCACTGGCAACTCAGCCTTAACCATTAGTGTACAGACAGGACTTGAACAGGTATGTATCTGGATTCTGGGCAGTGGCTTTCAGCCTGAACCATCAGTGGATAGACAGGACATGAAGTTAACAGTATTCAGTATACTGCTTTTGAAATATTACCCATATAATAAACAGGAAAAATAAATAAAACGAAATCAAATAGTTTGAATAAAAAAAAAATAATAATTTTTTGGACTTTTAAAAAAATCAAAATATCACCAACCCTGATATATATCTATATCTATCTATCTATCGATATGGTACAGTGGTAAAGTGTGCGTTTTCGTGCACTGAAGAACGAGGGTTCGCACCCCGCCAGGGTAATAAACTTTGGGAGCGTTCTTTTGGCCACGTACTGCATTGGCGGACATCAGGGGTGCTGTGGTTGAACCAGTATCTCATACTATAAAGTATGCTTGCACCCAGTCGGCTTGCGTGGACCGATTACACTTGGTTCACAGACTACACACACATCCAAAGCCACTCCAACACTACAATTACACTTACAAGCACTTCTCACCCTACATACAATCTCTACCAGACAGCCTAAGCCACTTGGTAGAGATACATTGGCTGTATCGTTCCCGCTTCGGTTGGGATAGGCCGGTCCTGCAGTGGGCACTCAAACGGCTGATGAGATGAAATTCATATATATATATATATATATATATATATATATATATATATATATATATATATATATATATATATATATATATATATATATATATATATATATATATATATATATATACACATATATATATATATATATATATATATATATATATATATATATATATACTGTGTATATATATATATATATATATATATATATATATATATATATATATATATATAAAGCAGTCCTTCAGTCACGCCCAAACCAAGGGCCAAAGACCCCCAGACCCAAATATATTCTGAATCAGGGTGACCCACAGATGGTTTTAGGGGGGTCAAAATTTAGATCTGGGTCATTTGAGGTCAATGGTAGAGTGTTTGCTTTTTTGGCCCAGGCAACTCTGGGTACTCCTGCTGCCCAATTTTTGGCATGGAAACTCACATGACCTCCAGTTCGGGCATAGGCTGTGCAAGGTTGACATCCGAGGTCATTTGAAGTCACCGGTAATGCATGCTCAAACGACTGGACCCAGCAGCCCAGTTTTTGGCATGGAGACTCGCATGACCTCTCCTTCGGACATACGCTATGTGAGATTGATCTCTGGGGTCATTTGAGGTCACTGGGCAGAGGTCATTTGAGGTCACCAGTAATAGCAAACAAGTGCACACAAATACTGTGCGTTTGTCTGCGAAAGCTGAAGTAGAAAGTTCCTGGACCTCTTATAATCCCTCTTCAAAAGCCTAAGAGGTACTATCACGATCCAAAGTTTCTTTACCCCCCTGAGTGGAGGAAGGTCGAAGCCAAGGTTAAAGAAATGACGGGCCACCGAACACAGGCCAGTTCATCATGGAGGGGTTCACTAACCTGAAGCTTAGGATAATAAGAATCACCCGGATGAAACACACGAGCCTATTTATGAATCTCGGTATCATGAACCATTATTAGTCTTGTATACTGGCAGAGTCCGATCATCTGGTCTTGCTACAACCTTGGCTTCGACCTTCTTCCACTCAAGGGGTAAAGAAACTTTGAATCGTGATAGTACATGGTCTTTCTGGAGCAGAAAGACTGAACTAGAACATATAGGATTAGAGTGTTAGCCTTTTTGGCCCGTGCAACGCCGGGTACCCCTGCTAGTATACACACACACACACACACACACACACACACACACACACACACACACACACACATACACACACACACACACACACACACACACACACACACACACACACACACATATATATATATATATATATATATATATATATATATATGTGTGTGTGTGTGTGTGTGTTTAAAATGTGTGTGTGTGTGTGTGTGTGTGTGTGTAAAATGTGTGTGTGTGTGTGTGTGTGTGTGTAAAATGTGTGTGTGTGTGTGTGTGTGTGTGTGTGTGTGTGTGTGTGTGTAAAATGTGTGTGTGTGTGTGTGTGTGTGTGTGTAAAATGTGTGTGTGTGTGTGTGTGTGTGTAGATAGACAGTCAGATAGCTATAGACAGATTAAGGTATGAACTGTACTCGTTATATAGAAACTCTGTGTAGACGAGGATTTTGTCTGATTTTTCTCTTACCTCGCCGGGGGCGGAATCCAGCGAGGTATTGTTGTTCATCGAGTCTGTTTGTTTCCTTGTTTCTGTGTTTGTTAGCAACGTTACGGAGAAACGGCAAAATGAAATTACATGAAACTCTCAGGCTATGTGGGTACTGGTCCCAAAAGGAAGTGATTAAATTTTGGAGGTAATCGAGTGATCCTGAAAGGTCAAAATCAAAGTCACGGTTTTCAGAGGGCTATAACTTGAAACAGGTTGAAGATAGAGACATTTACCATTGTCAGTAAACTGGAATTTCCATACGGGCTTTCACTTGGCACCAAGACCTTTGACCTTAAGCAACGCTGCAGGGTCAGACTCAAGGTCGCGGATATTCAGGGGGCTTCCTGTATAACTCGAAACTGGTTGAAGATGCATATTTACTATTATCAATAGATAGGAAGTCCCATATGGGTTTTTAATTGGTATCCTGACCTTTGACCTTAAGTGACCTTGAAAGGTCAAACTTAGAGTCATGGATATTCAAGGGACTATAACTCGAAACTGGTTGTAGATAGATATATTTGCTGTCGTCAGGATATAGGAAGTCTTATATGGGCTTTCATCTGACATCATGACCTTTGACCTTGAGTGGTCGGGCGAGGTTTGTTGTGCCTGGCATCACTTGTTATTTATTTATTTATTATTTTTTTTTTTTACAGTCGTGTAGCAGGTTTGCAGATAATGAAAGCCTCATCCAGCATACAGTAAGCTCCATGTGGCTTATTGTGCATGACCAGAAACTTGCTCTTTTTTTTTTTGCATGTGTACCTTTGGTGACTCAGTGTGTATACTGTCTTGGAGAAAGAATGGGGCTAACTAATGTGCCGTTTCAGGAACTAGCCAAAGTTACCTGCCTACTTTGTTCACACTAAATTGGTCAGCAACCGAATTGCCTGGTTTGTTTGCAATCCCATAGCGAAGCATTCGTAAGTTAAACGTGCTGGTATTTAAATAATATGTACTGAGTTTTCTTTGACCTATAAAGATATTCACCAGTTAGGACAAACGTTTCTAAAAAGTTAACAAGAATCAACATAAATTATTACTGAAGTATCTAGCAATACTAAAATGATCAGGCTGTGTCTACATGATGACAGTAACAGCATTGTGAGGAACAACTGCCGAAATGGGAATCATCTTTGTGGGAATCGTGTGCGTGGCAAACATTCTTCAGTCTGGAAGTTGTCGTAGTGGGACTAAACCCAAGGTGTGGGTCTAGCGATTTTTCAGGACAGACCGAGCAGGATTTTCATCTTTTCGTACTTATTTGTACGGTGTATAAATGCCATCAGTACTGATGGCAGTTAATATTACTGCAGTGCTTATATGGGTTAAATTAGCAGTATGAAATTGTTTTTAGTAAGGATACCCTACCTGCGGTTGCTGCTATACCTTTCTGCCTTTAATTCCTTGCTGCCCATCCGTCATAATATTTATACGGTACTTGTTGCTTTATTCCCTATTGATGAAAAATATTTTCAGCGGTAAGGAGACATGGTAGATTTTATCTTTTTCTTTTACACATGGCAAAAAAAAAGGGGGGGGGAAGAGAACGAGTTTCAAAATTCTTCCGGTGCAAAAGTAAATATTTTTCTCTATCTTTTAATCCGTATTATATTTGTAAATAAGCCACTACATCCTGCTAGACTGAAAATACTGATTTGGAAATTTTGAACCCGGTATTACTCTTGCCAGTCGTTTAGCCAGTGAGAATACAAGGCTATGACAAAAGTTTGGCACTGGATCTCCAAGGAGCTAAAGAGCTCCGACTCTGGCCATATTGTCGGGATTCTTTCATTATATTTCATTCACTGAGAGTCCTCTGGCTTATACTAAGTCGTCTATAGATTTTTCTTAATGGAAAACCGGCCAAATGCAGCGTAGTAACTGCATGTCTTTGAGTAACAATTAAAAGTTTCCATTCGTGACGTCGATGAGCCGTTTAAAATGGCCTACTAATTTACACAACCTTCCTAATTTCTGTCGTCGTCCGTGAGGACAACAGACACGGAAGTAGATGACTTTAAATTATTTACTAGTAATCTATCAAAAGTTATTTTTTAAATAATAATCGCTGGTTTTAACTGTTTATTGAAACACTTTTCTTTCCAGTCTTTCGTTGCTAAAGTTACTGTGGTGATTACCATACTATATTTTAACACTGCAAATTATTCCTGGCTGTCCATGAGCGATAGTTCTGATGTCAGTTCCGTCTGAGGATTTCTTATTACCGTATCACACGAATTACTTCCTACAATTGTGAAATGCACAAGTACTTTGGCATTTCTATTACAGTTTTACAAAATACGTTTCTTCTTGTAAGGATATAAGGAAAAATATGTGCATTGTCACTGACCGAAATCTTCTGAATACTCTGCCATCACTTCTTGGGGCGACTGTACAACAGATTATCGATCAGGAAATATCCATGGTCGTAGAGTAACTACTTGTCTAATGATACACACTCAGTCCTTCATCCATTCATCCACCCACCCACCTGCTCACCCACAATCACCCAACCACCCACCCATCTTGCTCACCCATCCACCCACATTCAACCACCGACCCACCCGCTCATCTTGTCCACCCACTAGCCCAGCCACGCTGCCCCACCAAACACACCCTCCCAGGTCACCCACCCCACCCACCTCAGTGTCTGCCCACCCCAGCCATCCACCCTCCACCCGACCCTACTTAATACTGATATAGTGTAGTTTAGTTAAAACTCTAAGGCAACTGGCCCTCAATCTCCACCAGGCTGATCTGATTAGTGACTTGATTAATTCTAATTTTGGCCTCAGGAGCGCCACTTTAGCAATTTTAAGCAACACAAATAAAATCCCGTTAAAAAGTCACCCCATTTAGAACCCTTTAATCTGCCCTATAAAATTCCCCTCAATATCCACAGCGGACGAACACAGTGACAGACAGACACACTTTCAAAACTATAGATAAGATGTTGCTTAGTCATGGTATTCTACTCGACTTTGTTCAGCTAGTAAATGCCTCTCGTACTGAAGAGATCAATGAACTAGCCTACATCTAACCTCTTGAATAGTCTCCTAAACTGAAATACGTCATCTGAAGGTAGCAACAGTGAAATTTAAAATACGCCACTTAAATGAAGGAATTAACTGCCCTATACCTTCCTCTCCCTCCACCCTTCCTCTTCCATCTTCTCCTTCCCTCCCTTCTCCCTCCACCCTTCCTCTTCCATCTTCTTCCCTCCCTTCACCCTTCACCCTTCCTCTTCCATCTTCTCCTTCCTTCCCTTCTCCTACCCCTCTTCCTCCTTATCCTCTTCTCCTCACTCATCTCTCCTTTCTCCTCCTCCTCCTTCTCCTTACCAGTGTTGCCAGATGAACAGTTTCTCGGCTAGATTTGGCCGATTTTTTAAACATCTAGCCAGGAAATATTTCATCTAGCCAGTTAGCCGAAAACCCACAACGCTTCGCCATTTTCTAGCCATTTGTAAAATAAATTGTAATGCTGTTTTTACGTTCATTTGAGTAAGAAGATAATTACGGTATCATACTTCTACCTCCAAATACTATTGTTCGTCAAAAATAAAAAATGGAAGGTTAATTATTTTACGCCAAGACGAACAGAAGCGAACGTGAACGAGACGGTCACAATCTCACACGTCCAGTACAGGTGGTACTCTAAGTGGTAAAGACGTGTCCAGGCTAGCGTTCGCCCTGGCACTGACATCCCCTTCACCCACGCATATGTCGTAGAGATGTGGACAAGCTAGCGTTACTGTGGCACTGACACATCTCCACACTCAGGTATGTGGTAGGCTACACAGCAGAAATTATTGATATGGATACTGATCTGGACAAACACCTCGTGAGCGTCAAGCTTTGGGATCACAGTCCACGACGGGGATTTCAACCTCCGAATTCAGTGATATTATCTCCACAGTTATCGGACATTAAATTACAGTATATCGTGTAGGACAAGTGTAATCTATGAACTTTGTGGATTGAGGTGATGGAGGGAGTACTTGCATTATAATGCAACTCGAACGGTGATACGCAACCTAACTACTGAAAAATTTCTTGTGCTGCATGATTATGGCGCCAACAGTGTAATGCTACAATTACGTGTAAGATCTTGAGAATGCATTATCCACTGTTCATAGAATACAATGTCTACTCACGGGTCGCCCGGGAGCAAAAGAAAACGCGCCCACTCGTGGGTGATGACGTCACACTCTCCTCTCTGGTGTCCCGCGTCCCAGCTCATACCTTACATTGTTATGCACTTAAATGTCTCATTCTTTCCTACCATATCCTAACATGTACTTGCACAATATGTTAGAAATGATGCAAATAAAGAATTTACTAATCTCTAGCCAAACAATTCATTGGTTTTAGTCATAGCATGCTCATATCATTTATAAGCTTGGAAACAGTATTTATGCATATTGACTAGAAAATTCTCATGTCATACTTAAAGTTCATTGAATATGAATCTCTCTCTCTCTCTCTCTCTCTCTCTCTCTCTCTCTCTCTCTCTCTCTCTCTCTCTCTCTCTCTCTCTCAAGCAATCAATCAGTCAGAATTGTATACATCTTTTTATCAGTTATCGGTTTACTCATTTTGTTTACAGTTTTTCTGGATGAAATGATTTTTAAAAGTTAGTACTCGCAATATAAAAAGCATACGACAACGAGCAAAATAAATAATTACTTCATAAGGAGAAACAAATTCAGCAGTTTGACAGGCTAGATTGTGGGCCGTGGCTTTTCCAGGTTGCAGGGTTTTAGCTCCATGGTGACAAATAAAAAATTGATGAAACCTATCTTTGAATTCCTAGAATAATTAAAAACAATGGAAAAGTTGTTTATTTGTCACCATGGAGCTAAGCCCTGCAACCTGGAAAAGCCACTGCCCACAATCTAGCCAGTCAAACTGCTGAATTTGTTTCTCTGCCTTATGAAGTAATTACTTATTTTGATCCCTGTCGTATGTTTTTTAGAATGTGAGAACTGAATAAAAAAAATATTTCGTCCAGAAAAACAAAAAAATTAGTAAACTGATAAGATAATAAATAATGTATAAATTTACTGAATGACTGATTGCTTGAGAGAGAGAGAGAGAGAGAGAGAGAGAGAGAGAGAGAGAGAGAGAGAGAGAGAGATTGATTCATCTTCAATGAACTTTTGAGTATGACATGAGATAATTTTCTAGTCTATATGCTTAAACAGTTTCACGGCTTATAATAATATGAGCAGGGTACGACTGAAACCAATAAAGAGTTTGGGTAGAGATGAGTATATTATTAATTGCCTCTTTTCTGACAATATGCAACCATATGTTAAGATATGGTAGGAAAAAAGAAAATTTTTACTGTGTAACAATGTAAGGAATGAGCTGGGACGCGGGAGACGAGAGGAGAGTGTGACGTCATCACCCGAGAGCGGGTACGTTTTCTTTCGCTCCCGGGCGGCCCGTGAGTAAACATTGTATTCTATAGACATTGGCATTATCTACGCCTTATTGCACAGATACGTAACATTGATGTAGCTACATATTTCAGTGTCATAATATTTCTTCTATGAAACATGAAATCCCTATCCATAAACGTAGGAAAAAATCAATAAATGAACGAAAGTGCAGAAATTCACATTCTGTGAAAATGTCACAAGGCACGTAATGCAGTATTTCTACAGAAGTGATCTGGAACTCTTAGACTAATAGAAGTATAACTTTCATCCTTATTTTAGCAGTAAACTGCTGTTTTAGTTATAATATCATTCCCACGGTAGTACAGTATATTTTATCCAGAAAAACATCATAAAATCAGATGTGGATTATGGATCAAAGAAAATTTTTCTTCTGACGAGGTCATCGAGATCACAGTTATTTTACAAACCTCCTCAAAACAAGGAAACCATATCAATATCAAAGAGGTCTACCTATTTCACAATGGTATTGTAGCCTACCTCGAAATTACACATCATGAGGACACTATCTATCTATCTATCTATAGCCCGACGCCCTAATCCCGCAAAGGGTGGCCGCAGACAAAACGCCTCCAAGTCACTCTGTCACCCACCATTTGACTACCCTCCCCCCAACTCACCCCCCCCCCTCCCTCATATACCTCTCAACTCCATCCCTCCACCTCATCCTCGGTCTACCTCTCCCTCTCCCTCCCTCCACCTCACCTACATACACCCTCTTAGTCAGTATTTCATTCTCCATTCTCTCCACATGTCCAAACCACCTCAGTGTATTTCTCCTAATCTTCTCAACCACATCCACATCTACCCCACAACGTTCCTTCACTTCTTCATTCGTCAACCTGTCCCTCCACGTCACTCCACATGCTTCTCTCAAGTAACTCATTTCCACTGCTCTCACTCTTGACTTGTTCCCCTCTTGCAAGGTCCACGTCTCGCTTCCATACGTCAGGGTAGGGATCACAATACCATCATGCAGTGACTTCTTAACTTCCATACTCACCTCCCTATTTCTCATCACTGCTTTCAGTGTACCAACAACCTTCCATCCCTGCTGTACCCTCTCACGTACTTCATCCCCCAAAGTTCCATCCTTACTCATCACACTACCCAAGTACTTGAATGCACTCACATTCTCCATATCCTCACAATCCAACCTCACTGCACACTCTGTGACTTCATTCCTCTCAAACACCATAACTTTACTTTTGTTTACATTAACTTTCAGCTTCCTCCTCCTACACAGTCCCAAATTCATTCACCAAACCTTGCAACTCCCATTCATCTTCACTCAACAATACTGTATCATCAGCAAACAACAACACCGGAAGCTTCCAAATCTCACCCTCATTCATTAGGGCCAGCCCCACATCCACTGCCCTACCTTGCACCTCCTTTACAACCCCATCCATATATATATTAAACAGCCATGGAGACATCACACACCCCTGTTTCAGTCCCACATTGAGATCAAAGAACTCACTCAGCTCACACGCTGCCTTTAAAACTGAGCAGCCTCATGCAAATGACTTTTTTTTTTTTTTTAGCATTAAGATGTTTATAATATGAGGGTCCCTTTCCGGGACGTGTACCGACATGGCAATTCCCAGTCGGTAAATGCGACATCAAATTTTTATGCGTAACCTCGCAGGTTAGGTTACGGGTGAAATTTAAACTAGCCTAATCACTTCAACGGAATGCTTTGAATTGTGTGGGGAATAGTTGGAAATCATTGGCAGATGCGACATCGTAACTGTTTTTGTGCATCCATTCATCATATTTCAATGTAAATGATAGATGCTACATTATGAAAGTGTTTAACATTAGATTATCTACTGAAGTCAAAGGATTTGTCGCTTGCGCTATGATGAGATTATTTAATATACAAAGCAATATTACGAAGACCATTTTCGCACACGGCATGACTACATTAGTTCGGCAGGAAGTGAAATTGAATTCGAATCGAGGTTAACTCAGGCATAGTATCTCATAGCTCAAATTGAATCGCCTGAAGTTGCAAAGGTTACAGTGTTACCACACGAAACGCGGAGATGTTGGCTAGCGAGGTGTACCTCTTCTTTTATGAGTGACTACATGCTGTGTCGAAAGCTTTGTGTGTAGTCAAAGACTCAAGCAGCCCTCGTCTGGAGTCTCTTGGTTATAATTCAGGGATCATTGCTAAAGCTGAGATGCAGTGGTCAAATATAACTCTGATAAAATGCACCAAAACTACAGCTACACTAAAACTTTGAGCAGAAGTACAATACAGAGATGCAGCTAACTCAGATTTATTCCTGGAACTTGCCATTTGTGCTGAATCCTCATTTTGCCGCACTCAAATGCTGACGTGCAAAGAGTATTCAGACAAATGAACTTAGTGAAAAACAAGTGCTCGTGGACCCTTCGGGCCCTCTCGCATTTGCTCCTGCGGAGGGCTCTCACGCTGCAAGCACGCTTTCTCGTGCTTCGCACTCGTTTCCTCGTGCAACTCACTCGTTTCCTCGCGCTTCGCACGCGCGTTGCGATCATTTTAGGTACTCCGAGTCACGTTTATGTGCTGTTCTAGACTAACGTTGTCACTACTGGCGGTCAAGGTGACATCGAGGGCCCATGATGGTCCATTTATGTGCTGTTCTAGTCTAATGTTGTCACTTGGATTTTTTGCAGCTAACCAATTGATCGTGTTATCTGCAGCTTCGGGAATGGAATCCAAGTTGTCCGCACGCACGTCCGAGATATTAACTACTCGGCCACGGCAACCGACCGGGCGCCGGGAGCGGCCATTTTTGGTCAAACTTTGATCGCCCATTAAATATAGTAAAAGTTTTTCAATCGTGATGGGACCAAGTTTTTTCACATCAGCGAATTTTTTGCGATTTTTGTGCCAGTTTTGGTGCAATTTGAATGTGTAGTTTCGGTTGCCCAAAATAAACACACACACACACACACACACACACACACACACACACACACACACACACACACACACACACACATACACACATGGCTACTGTTATAGTATATTAGATAAAGTAGGAAGTAAAATGAACAGATACCGTCACTGCAGTACTTCATATTCGATATGGCCTGAAAAGAATGGGGAAAACCTGACGTGCCTTTGAACTAACAAAAAATGTGTTTGATCTGGTGGCATGATGTAGTAAATGTGAAGAGTCGGTATCACCAGACAAGCCATGAACTTCAGTCACATGGCAGATGAAGAGGCAGAGCAAGACATCTTTATTCAGGATTTGTAAATTTAAGTGTAGAGAAAGTTGATTACTTTCATCATAGCAATAACTGTGTTTACATTATATTGTTTAAAAAGTTACCCCGGTAGATATACATGCAATGAAAGATTAGCCATTTTTTATGGCAGCTCCTATAGGGATTTTGACAATTTCCAGACAGTTTTTGCGCTACATTTAGCCGAAATTGACGAACCATCTGGCAACACTGCTCCTTACTCTTTATCTTCTGTCTCTCTTCCTCCCCCTCCTTACCTTTCTCTTTTCCACCTCCTCCTCCTCCATACCATCCTTCCTCTCTTCTACCCTTTTCCTCCTCTCTACTCTTCTCTCTACCCTTGTCTCCTCCTGCCCCATCTCAGTCCCACCTCCATTGTTTTCTCATCATTTTAATGTTCTCTTCTGCTCTTCCTCCACCATACTCTTCCCTTCCCCTCCTCTCGCCACAACTCACGTCATACTGATCCTTCACCAGATCGACCACATTCTTGGAGTCGCTTTCCATCCTTCCATACGAAGACGTCTCAACCACTGCCGACAGCCGCTGATACACTTCTTCATGATTGGGGTTGGAGATGGCGAAGATGATGTTGATGTTGTTCTCCTTGGATATTTTGTTGACCTGAAAGGAAGTTCAAGGATTACGGTGGCTTATTAGGCTCTCTGTTAAGTGTTCCTTTCCGTCTTATTTCTGCATATTTGGTGCGTTAATGTTCTCTCTGCTGCGTCATCGAAAAAGCAGTGTTATACAGGAGCATCTTAAGTTACTATAAACAGCAGATTCTTAATGAAAAGGATCATGAAATGGATTCACCACTTCAGTGCGGTGACGCCTTTAAAATTTTTTATTCCGGTTACTTTCCAACAATTTGATTCAGATTGAAGGAGGTTTGTCAAACTGAGGGAGTTAGATAATTATTACCTCAGCCAACTCCATTAGTCGAACTCATCTTTAAGTCAATGAAGAAAAATCGTTTGGTGACAGTAGGATTAAAATCTTAGATTTCAAAGTAATGAAGGGGCTAAACCCAAGCTAACACAGCTAATGTACCACTGTGTTTTGCATCATACCAAAAAGACAAAAAGATGGGTATATTTTATATAGATATACAGTAGAAAATGCACAGTGAAAAGCACAAATATCGAAAATACATTTATAATGGCAGATTTTTTTTTGAGTACACATGTATAGGTCCAAAAATATTATTGAGATTACCCTAAAGCATTTTTGGAATAGGTAACTCGAATGTGACACCTACAGAAAAAAAAAAAAAAAAAAAAGGTTTGATCAATATCTTCTACCAAACTCAATATACTGTATACTGTATATATATATATATATATATATATATATATATATATATATATATATATATATATATATATATATATATTGTGTGTGGGTGTGGTTGGATGTGTGTGTGTGTGTGTGTGTGTGTGTGTGTGTGTGTGTGTGTGTGTTTGTAAAAGTGCAGTTAATAGTGTATTTTAAAAAATAAAAGGTGAAACAAGAAAGAAACAGACCTCATCTTCACTGAGACGGAGGATGACTTATGAAGTGCAGCAGTTCCAGTGCAATATCTTACATAGGCACCGAGGCACTGCCTGTAACTCATTCTGATGGCTTCATTTTCAGTCTGGTGTCCCTGACCTTAAGTATGACATTGGCTAGCAGTCGATGTAATGGGGTCTATAAAAAAATAATATTATTAATAATTAAACGCGTTGCCTAGGGGCGTAGTGAGAATCCTTTCTGGCTCAGTGGTAACGTGCACACGTGTGAAGCACGAGGATCAGAGATCGAATCTCGGTCTGACCAGTGATTAATTTGTGAAGTTTCATTTGGGTCATTACATTGGTTGGCAGCGGTGTGGGATGTGAGGTGAGGCTTGGTGGGCAGTGATGTTGTTGGTAAGCTGACAGCGTCCTAGTCCTTACACTCCGGGGATGAGCTGTTCGGTGTGGTCCGCAGCGCCCCCAGTGGTGGCCTACGATGCTACGTTACCGTGTGTTCACAACTCTCCAGATTAATCACCAAGGGGAGAAAAGAGTGATGTAATGGGTCTATAAAGAGAGAGAGAGAGAGATATTTAAAAAAATAGCCCGCGTTGTTTAGGAGCTCAGTGGGGTGTCTCTCCTTGGTTCAGCGGTAACGTGCCCGTGTGTAAAGCGTGAGGACCTTAGATCGAGTCTCGATCAGACCAGTGATTAATTTGTTAAGTTTCATTTCGGCCATTACAGCGACAGCTCTATATCATGTTAGGCCAAAACTATTAGCTCTGTCAAGGCTGACCAGACAAGCATTCCAGGTTATGTCTTGCAAAATGGCGTGAAAAAGTGGTTAACCTGAATAGTAAGGATTGTAATGATAGTATGGTATCTGTTCTACTTAGTGACAAACACTATCTTTTCTTTTTCCTCGAATTTTAGTGGAATTTGCCAGTTGTCCACTTGAAGATCTAGTGGTGAAGTTTTAAGTTCATGCGTCTCAAGGCAGTTATTGATCCTCAGCAGTGCTTGCGTTTTTTTTTGTATATTATAGTTACCGGTATTCATTATTCAGTAATCTACAAAGTATCACAAATTTATCGTTCTAATTCGTGGCAAAGATGCTTGGAAAGTCTCTAAGTTGCCTGAGGAGTCTCCGATCCATAAGTTCAGCATTTTTTATACTTGTCTTACTTCTATTGTTCCATACTGAGTGTTTTTCTTTTTCTTCGGTGGTCACTGAACAGGTGACCTTATCACGTATATTCTGCTCTGTTGGAGATCTCTTTCAGTATGCTGCCATTATCGTTTAACACATCCTTGTATGCAAACATTAGTAGAGTCCTGTTTTCTGCAGATGGCTGAGTGAGTTGTGAGTTGAAAATCTGCAGTAATTTTTGTGTTCCAGTCTGCATAGCAAATTCATCCACCAGTCAAGGTAACAGTTTTTCTGTTCAGAGGCAACATAAAGCCAAAAATAAAAAATACAGTAATATGACGCTGTGCAAAGAATATACAAGACATATGGCACACACATATGGGAATGACAGGTTACTTTAGGTATTATACAAACTGCAGGAGAGGCTTCAGCAGTATCTCTTGTAGGTTTAGGCTGTCCTGGCCATAGTCATCGTGTCAGCAATACCTGCAACGGATGACGGCCATAGCGCATGTCACCAGGTTAGAGTTTGTCTTAGTAGCCACAGTGGTAGATAGCCACAGTATCCATCACGGGTGCAGATTTCTTAGCGTGGGTGACAACATCAGAAAACTCAAACACCTGCAACATATGCAATTCTTATTGCTTGTGTTGCTGCTCAGAGTGTCCACCTCGAAGTGGACGTCCTTGTGATTAACTCCTGTCGGCTAGTCAAGCAGACTGTCCACAAACCATCCAGTCACTGACCTGGAACGTGACATGTGACCTTAGTATGGGTGGTCTGGTGTCACAGAATCACGAGTGGCAGAAACTGACATTGAACAGGGGTCCTTGTCGACTTGCCTGGCATGGTCATATTCTTATACAACCCTTTACTATGGTGACAGTCACCTTTTTGTAGATATTGCACTCAGAAGAAGTGTGATAAACTTCTAGGGTCATATTCAGAAAAATTCCTATGCATGCGTATAACATTGCTTGCATTGCGTTTTCACTCATCCAGCTGCCAAGCACTTCCTAATCAAAAGAAAATAGATATTAAAGTGACAAAATACGAAAACGAAACGATCTTTTTTTTAACATATAGAAACTTGTCATTTATATTGTCTAGGATCCTTTATAAAAATATTCCTTGGTCAAAACTGTCACAGTGTAATGAAAGGGTCAGTGCTGATAATTATGCACAGCCTCCCTCACTGCCTGTGTCTACCTATCCTGGATCGTACCTCCTCCCACCAACTTTTTTTTTTTTTTTTTTTTTCATTCCACTAAAACAGGTGTGTGGCTTGGTGTTAGAATAAAAAAAATTTTCATTGAGAAGATCTGGTCTGCTTGGATCTGTGCTCATCTTGAGCGAGTTTGAGTAAATCACCCGCAAAATAATGTTCTTTTCTAAAGCCGGTAGTGCCCCAGTCCAAGTGCTTTCTAGGCAGTTTTGGAATGGGTTTACTTGACCTTCTTGAAAAGCTGGGAATAAACAGAAGGTTGCCACCAGTGTTTAGCCCGTTGGTTGGTTTATATTTGCATCAAATTTTATAACAACAATAAGATATATGTAATACTACTAATGCTACAATCACGCCTGTTATTTTTATTGCTACGAGTGTTCCAACTTCACTTTTTTTAACTGTTGCTCTTAATGCAGTTATGCAGTTAAAGTACTACCATTACTACTACTGCATCTTGTACTACTGCAGTTGCGTTCTACAGTTACTACTTCTGCTTCTATAACAACAACAACAATAACGGCAACAACAACAAGTAATAATAATAATAATAATAATAATAATTAATAATAATAATACCTGAGCAATTGACGGGTAGTCGTACTTGTCGTAATCAGTGTACTCGCCAGCGTCGTTGAGGTGGCACGTCATATCGTTTGGGATGATGACGCCTGCCAGCTGGTTCACAGAGAGGAAAGAGAAGTTAGGAAAGTTACTGACAGCTAACTGGAACCGGGTGTCTTTGCGCTCACTGAAACCACACACACACACACACACACACACACACACACACACACACACACACACACACACACACACACACACACACACACACCACATTCATGTCATTCATTCTCACACTCCATGCAATCCACCATGCTCTACATCCATGCTTATTAATCCTGCACCTCATGCCACACCTTCCCAATACCATATACATCACACAACGCAGCTCAGACCCACACACCATTGACAACCCCCACCACCACCACACCCACCAGATAAAAAAAAAAGTTACCCCTGCACTTCTTTTCCTCTTTTCCTTCCTCAGCATCACGTCACATGATATATATATATATTTTTTTATCTAGCAGCTCCCACCACATATCCACAACACACCACCACAACACCTTCCACCACGCTTCACCACACTGTGTCACTTCATTTACCCCTTCCACCACACCACATTATACACCCCATAGTTTCCTTTAGTATTTCATCACACCACCAAAACTTTCAAACCTCATGCACACAGTACCACACAAGGCCTTTGCCACCATACCATACCACCAGAACTCTCCCTCTGATCACACTCTAATACATCACCGGTTTCCATATTCCGGGTATCCACCACACCACATCACATCACCACAGCACCATAATACACCATACTACCACAACTCCCTTTCCCATCACACATCTCACCACATAACATTTCGGCGCCATATCACACCATACCACCACAACTCTCCTTCCCATCACACACCACATCACATCACAGCACCATACTACCACAGCTTCCCTTCCTATCACACACCACACCACACCACTATACACACCCTGCCGTCTCCCGCCTGATGGAATTTGGCGTCCGTGGAGAAGATGAGAATTTTCCTTGCCGTCTTCCTCCAGCCTATCTGATCCGTGCACACCATGGCTTGCATCAGGGCGTCGAAACCTCCCTCAGGGGCATCCATGTTGCCCGAGATGGAAGCAGCACTCACCCTTTGCTGTGGAGAAGAAGAAGAGGAAGAAGGGTTAGGATTGAGGGATTGTATTCTATGTGGCTTGGGCAATTCAGTAGCGCGTTTTCTTCAGCGATTTGTGCTGACTGTTACACCCTAATATCCTTTTATATATCAACGATAGAAACTGTGTCTATATAGAAACTATATAGATATTATGCGAGGGAACATTAAGATGTTTTTCTCTTGGAAAGAACAATAATAGCGGGCCCACGGCCTTTGGTTCCTTCTTCCTCGCATAAAAGAATAAAATAAAATAAAATAAAATAAATTGCTAAGAAGGGGGTGATACTAAGCCTCCTACGACACCAAAAATTCGGCCCTAAAGCCTGTTGATGAAACGAAGGTTAAAGACAATTACTTTTGTTGTCCAAATCTTACTCTTAAATACTGTGCGACCCATAATGATCGATGTTGTATCCAGATCCCGAATTGTACTGTTGGGTGAACGGGAGGAAACAAACTTTCTCCAAAAATCCATCCGGTCTGAGCCATCGATTTGCTGTCTGGATATGCTACCACTGCACCACCGGCTGCCCAAGGGAAAACGAAGGGCAAGACGGATTACGGCCAGTCCTCACTATACGTAAGGGATGTTCTCCAAAACTGCACATTTTCCATTCAGCTTATATTGTTTACTGAGAACCTTCCAAGGCAGCTTTATAGGCAGCAGTGGAACTGTGATTTTTGGCATTTTTTATGTGCGTTACTATGAACTTAACAAAAATTATAATAATAAAAGTACAGAAGTACTAGGTAAATGTGGGACCATATGGTCATGGCTACAGTGAAGCATCTAATAGGATTTTACCAAACTGAGGCACCGTATGTGCTAAAATCTGAAGAAAGTGACTGACTGACCAGGCAACTCCTAAAGATGTTCCTACATCTAAAAATAGCGACATACAACGAGGGCCTGCTGTATAACCCAATCATCACCATCATGTGGTGCTAGAGGACTCATTCTTGAAGTGGCATCGACAAACAACCAGGCATCTCCTCTCCCTGGTTACACAAACGTCCCTCGTCTCCCTCCTTAGTCCGCAAAAAGAGGATGGTGGACTGCAGAAAGACAGTTTCAGCTGGCAGTCCACCAGCTTCACGTTCAGATGAGCCTGGAGCCACAAGAATAACGACAGTGATTTCTGTTTATTGTATTCTTGCGAGTTTGTCTAGCTTAAAGAGGAATTCTGTAACTGAATGAATAGAAACAAATTCTAATAGCCATTTTATGAAAACAAGTGTTATTTTCACTCATGGGGGCAACCACCAGACGATTTGTTGAGCTTTGGAGAGGCTTGTCTGACTGAAGTACTTAGTAACAACAGTATGTAGCCACTTACGTCAGTGAATCTTTTTATCAATTGCACTAATTCTTTCAATTTCCTAAATTCACGCCACATCCAATACTGTGCAAGGAGTCCCAGAATGTCTGCCATCTGTCTGTCTGTCTGTTAAATTCTTTAACGATTAATAAGACTGCAACGAAAGTTGGCATGCAAATCGATTTCGAAAACGCGAGTGTCAGTCATAAAAATAATATACTGTCATGGGCATACTGTCCCTTTATTATGACCACGCAAAATTAATCACTACAAATTTTGGACAGAACTTAACCAAACTGTATAGGGAAGTTTAGAGCAAAACAATAGAGAATGAACTTGAGAATAAATATGAAGGTCACCGGATGAAATCATACATTTCCAGTTGTTCTCATGCGAAAACAAGAAAAAGCACTCAATGAGTACAACACCCTCGCCCACCAACTTGCCTAAGGGTCGAACATTTTACTTTGCTCCTGTGACACTGACCATCAATAGATTACTTTCAAAACAGAAGTACCCCGTTCTTGCGTAAGCCTTAACCCTTCCATCAATTTTGCTTCAAATCTGATGAAAAGTTTCTCAGTTTACCCAGAGACTTTGAACATGACATTATCCTGTGTCCTTAACCCCTGACTGATTCTTCTCCAAATCGACTCTATGTATCCTTGTTTTAACCTGAAACCTTCTAGAGTGTAATCCACATCGGACAGAAACTACTTAAAATGACCTTGCCAAAAACAGTAGGTTAGCCTCTTGGGTGATCCTCAGCTCATCTACCAAGTATGACCCGGAAAGATCAAAACTGTTTTAGTTATTTTGTTCAGTTACAGACACACGGGTAGAACTTTGACCTGGCCCTGTGACCTTGGCCTTTGATGATTGTTCTCAAAATTAAATTTCTTCTATTCTGACCCTTAACACTTCACCAAGACTGGGTCAAATTAGATCAAACCTGTTTGAATTGACCTTGCCATGTGACCTTGGCCTTTGTCCTCTACCTGTGATCTTGACTTCTGATTGATCCTTTTATCTTCATCCCATCCACAGAGCTTGGTCTATATCGGATAAAATCTTTAGACTAATCATGCCTTGTGAGCCAGGCTTTGGACCTGTTGTTCTCAAAAGCAATAAGTTTACGCCTTGACCTACGCTAAACCCTTCAATGGCTGGTAAAAAGTCAGATCAAAACTGTGATTAACATTTTTAACAAACACACACACACATATGGTCGGACTTTGACCTTGTCCTGTGACCATGACCTTTGATTGGTTGCTCTCAGAACGGAATCACTTCATTCTGCCCTTACCCTCAACCCTTTCCCAAGTTTGATTTAAACTGGATAAAAACTGTTTACGTTGATTTTGCTGGGTCAGCATTTGACCTACTCCTGTGGCTTTGACCTTCAATCTATTGCCCTCATAAACAATTAGTTTACTCATTGCATGACCCACAATCATTCCACAAAGTTTAGATAATCTAGGATAAAAGCAGTTAGAGTTACTGAAGACACACACACACACACACACACACACACCTATATATATATATCTATATATATATATATATATATATATATATATATATATATATATATATATATATATATATATATATATTGTTACATAGCCTATGATTTCATCATCCATTGTGTAATTCTAACGTACAGTATGCTGCATGTTTGATCACGAACGTGTTCTACCTCACTCCCCCCGTCCTCCCTTATAGTAGAGTAAGTCGTTCTTTCTGTTGTTCAGGGCAGGATTGTCAACTCTTTGTCCCTTATGGCTTCATTTGCGCGTCCTTCTTACAAGTTGTATCAAGCTCTGCCGGCCCCTATATAATGAGCTCAGTCTCTGCATTATTGCCACTTAGATCTACTCCTCATTTTGCTCACATCTCTGTCCTCCCCTGTACAGTTATTATTGTGAGTGCTCAGGAAGTCTCCAGCCATCTAGCAGCTGTGTAATTTGAGTATAAGTGTTATTGCATTTTTTCTTGTACTGTGTAACGTAGGGTGTTAATTCTTAGGCCTAGTAAAGTTTTTGTGATTCATGTGTTTTGGGTGTCAGCCCTTACGAATAATATTTTGTATCTGTAATAATATATCTTGCATTCACTGAGTATTACCTGGTATTGTCATTTTATCAGGGCTAAGATAAATTTACTCTTGCTAATTTCGTGTCAATAGAGGCTATTGCAGTTAACCATATATTTAACCTGTTTTTTGCCATTACATTATCCTTATGAGTCCTGAATGTTTTGTTGTTAGTTTGAGCATTAAACTTTAACTTGTAATTTTACCTAACTCTTTTGTTTTGAACCTGGAACTTTACGGGACAGTAGTGATTTTTAGTATTCTCACTTAAAGTGTACATTATCTTTCTCTGTTCCGTAACATAAATTTGGCGACCTCTTATCAGGATATTCAGGATATTATCATAAGGATATTGCTTGATATTTTGTGACTGTGATTTATTCATGATGTCTACTATTACTACGCTTGATGAAGCCAAAGATTTTTTGTCAAATGTGCAAACAGTGTGTGATGTAGAAAACAGAACAAAGAATGAACTTAAGCTTGTTGCTCAACAATTGGGAATTGCTGTTCGCTCTCATCATTCTAAAGATCAAATTGTTGACATGATTAATGGAAGCTTGTTCAATGTAACTCCTCCAGATGAGCAAACGCAGATTGAAATAGCTAAGTTACAGCTAGCCCTGCAGGAGGCTTGTGCTAAGGAGGCTGAATTTCAGGCAAAAGCTAAGCAGGCTGGGTTTCAGGCAAAAGCTAAGCAGGCTGAGGCACAAGTTGAAATTGCTAGGATTCAGGCAGACCATGAGTATCGCATGAAACAAGGTGGAACTGGATCATCTAGCTCTGATGATTTTGATGTGGCTAAAAATGTTAAACTTGTCCCTCCTTTTAATGAATCTGATTTAACAAAGTATTTTCAGTTGTTTGAGAGGGTAGCTACAGGTTTTAATTGGCCCAAAAAGTATTGGCCAGTACTCCTTCAAACTGTTCTCACCGGTAAAGCTCAAGTAACTTATGCATCTTTGCCTCAGGATCAATCTGATAATTATGATGTAGTTAAGAGCTTGATTCTTAAGGCCTATGAGCTTGTTCCTGAAGCCTATAGAGTAAAATTTAGGACAACTTATAAGCAAGATAAGCAATCCCATGTTGAGTATGCAAAAATCAAAGAAGATCTGTTAGAGCAGTGGTTAAATTCTAAGAATGTGGATTCTGATTTTGACAAATTTAAGCAGATGATTTTGCTGGAGGACTTCAAAAGGTGTATTTATAAAGATGTAAGCCTATATCTTGATAAGAAAAGAATAGATAATTTGTCTGATGCTGCAGTTTTAGCTGATGAATATGTTCTCACTCACAAGAGATATTCTAGAGAAAAAAGGAAAGCTGAGAGTAAGTACGTTGCCTCTACTCAGAGTACAGGTAACAGGAAAGAGAATAAAGATGATGTTTCTCAGGAAGTAAATACCAGCTCCACCTCTAGATTTCAGAAAAGTAAATGTACTTATTGTAGTAAGCTTGGTTATACTACGGAGAAATGTTTCAGGAGACAGCGTGATGTGAACAAAAAGGAGTCTTTAAATATTCAGTCAATTGGTCTAGTGTCCACCCTTGAGAGTTCCCAGAATTCTTTAACTGAGTTAACTGAACTTGCTTTGAGGGGTAACTTAAATTCTCATGATGGAGCTCCTCTTTTGAGCAGTAACGTGGGTGACACTCTCAAGAGTTCATGTGCTAATTTCCTGTCTGATGGTTTTGTCAGTCCTCTGGACAGTAATAACAGGAAATCAGTTAAAATATATCGTGATACAGGTGCTTGCCAATCCCTTATGCTGACCAGTGTTCTAGGCTCTAATGTTAATTCCTCTGATGAAACTGTAATCCTACAAGGTGTAGGGAATAATTACTTCTCTGTCCCTCTGTGCAGAGTGAATTTAGAGTCTGGTTTTGTTAATGGATCCGTTATGGTTGGGTTGGTTGAGACACTCCCAATGTCAGGTGTAACTCTCTTACTTGGAAATGATATTGGTGGAAGTCAAGTGTGTCCAGCTCCTCAGTTGTCTAGTGAGCCAATGGCTGCGGCCCAGGATTGTGATGTCCCTGATGTGTTCCCTGCATGTGCTGTCACTAGGGCTAAGTCTAAAGTTACTGGTGACTTAGAGGATAATGATGATGATGATGTTATCCTAGCTGACACTTTTCTTGCTAATTTGGACCACTCACCAGATGAGGCAGTACCCCGTAGTGTTGATAATTTGTCTCGTCAAGAGTTGGTTGAGTTGCAGGTTGCTGACCCTGAGTTGAAAGGTCTAGCTAACTCTGCTTGCAGTGAGGAAGAGTCAGCCGGTGCTTCTACTTGTTATTATATAAAGTCAGGAGTACTTATGAGGAAGTGGAGACCCCCAACAGCATCAGCCGACTGTGAATGGGAGGTTGTACATCAAGTTGTCATCCCTCGTGTTTGTAGGCAGGATATCATTAGAGTGGCTCATGATTCCAGTTTGGCAGGACACCTTGGAGTGAGGAAGACTGTGGCACGCATTTTGAAACACTTCTACTGGCCAGGTATCTTCAGGGATGTTTCCTGGTATTGTAAGTCTTGTCACACCTGTCAAGTTGTGGGGAAGTGTAATCAGACCGAAAAGGTTGCACCTCTAGTTCCTATTCCTCCTTTTGAGGCGCCATTCACCCGTGTGTTGGTGGATATTGTGGGCCCTCTTCCTAAGACTTCTTCAGGATTTTCTTATGTGTTGACCCTGATTGATATGGCTACTCGTTATCCTGAAGCCATTCCACTTAGAAATATCTCAGCAAAGAACGTGGTTAAGGAAATGCTAGGGTTCTTCACAAAGTTTGGTTTGCCCAAGGAGGTACAGTCAGACCGGGGAAGTAATTTCATGTCAAATGTTTTCAAGCAGTCTCTGAAAGAGTTGGGCATCACCCAGATCACGTCTTCAGCTTACCATCCCCAGACTCAAGGAGCGTTGGAGAGATATCATCAAACACTCAAATCGATGCTCAAGAAATACTGTTTGGAACATCAGAAAGACTGAGATAAAGGTCTTCCATTCGTTGTATTTGCCGCAAGAGAATCTCCAAATGAATCACTGGGCTTCTCACCTTTTGAAGTAGTTTGGCCATGAAGTAAGAGGACCCCTTAAGTTACTCAAGGAATGCTGGCTGTCGGAGGAAGATGACATCAACCTGCTGGAGTATGTGATGAAGTTCAAGGAACGGCTGTCCACTGCTTTACAGCTGGCGAGAGAGAATTTAGGAGCTGCTCAGGAAAAGATGAAGACTTGGTATGATAAGCAGTCCAGGTTACGCCACTTTCAGCCAGGAGATCAGGTTTTGATTCTGCTACCGGTTCATGGGCAACCTCTTCAAGCCAAGTTTAGTGGTCCTTATTTCGTGGAGAAGAAACTCAGTGATGTCAACTATGTCATCGCCACACCAGATCGTAGAAAGAACAAGCAACTTTGTCACATCAACATGCTAAAGTTATATCACAGGCGGGACGAAAATAACCCAGTCTGCACTGTAGCTGTTCCACCCGAGTCTGCAAGTGAAGTTCTCCCATGCAGCATGAGCCTGAGTGATAGTTTGGGGAAGAACCCTGATATCATGAATGATCTCCAGATTAAGCTTTCTCATCTAGCTCCCGAGGAAAGGCAGGAGTTTTCGGCATTACTGCAGGAGTACCCGCAAGTGTTCCGTGCCACTCCAGGAAGAACTACTGTGTTGATGCATGATGTCGATGTTGGAGACGCAAAGCCAATTAAACTGCCTCCTTACCGTGTGAACCCAGTGAAAGTTCCTCTCATCGAGAAGGAACTTGGCTACCTGTTGGACCACAAGATGATTGAGCCCTGTCAGAGCGAGTGGAGTTCTCCTGTCACTCTAGTCCCTAAGCCAGGTGGGTCACAGCGGCTTTGCATTGACTACAGACGTGTTAATCAGATAACCAAAACAGACACTCACCCTCTCCCTCGCGTGGAAGATTGCATAGACAAGATCGGAAAGGCTAGGTACATAAGTAAGTTTGATTTGTTAAAGGGATACTGGCAAGTACCTATGACTGAACGTGCTAGGGAGATCTCATGTTTTGTAACACTAGGAAAGACTTTTGCATGTTCTGTAATGCCATATGGTATGAAGAATGCACCAGCCACATTTCAGAAGTTCATGAATGTTGTAACAGAGGGTTTGGCAGGGTGTGTTGTTTATATTGATGATGTATTAATCTTCAGTGACAACTGGAAAGATCACCTATGCCATGTCAGTAAATTTCTTGAGTGTTTGGTTCAGGCTAATCTTGTAGCTAATTTATCAAAGTGTGAGTTTGGTCAAGCTAAAGTTCAGTACCTTGGGTACGTAATTGGTGATGGACATGTTGCACCACCAGCAGCTAAGGTTCAGGTTATAAGTGATCTTCCCAGACCTAAAAGTAGGAAAGAGCTACAAAGATTTTTGGGAATGGTAGGTTATTACAGGATATTTGTTCTTAACTGTTCAATTCTTGTATCACCATTTACAGACCTACTGAAAAAGGGAGTTAAATTTGTCTGGACCGATAACTATGAATCCTCTTTCAACAAACTTAAAGCTATCCTATTAAGTCAGCCAGTGCTCGCTACTCCAAATTTTGCTAAGCCTTTTAAGATGGCTGTTGATGCAAGTGATACAGGAGCTGGGGCTGTTTTGCTGCAAGAGGATGATCAGGGTATTGAACACCCTGTATCTTATTACAGTAAGAAGTTCACTCCACCTCAAAAGAACTACTCAACTATTGAGAAAGAGCTTTTGGCCTTGATTTTGGGTTTACAGCATTTTTCATTTTATTTGTGTTCTGGTTTTGACCCCATAGTCATTTATAACGATCATAACCCACTGAAATTCCTTAGTAAGTTTAAAGATAAAAATCAGAGATTGACAAGATGGAGTCTACTTCTTCAGGAGTATTCATTAGACATACAACATGTCAAGGGGAAAGAAAATGTTATTGCAGATTGCTTATCTAGACTTTAGACAGATTGTTTTAGAGTAATAAGAAATTTCCTTTGTAAATTTCTTTTTCTTTGTGGGGAGGTGTTACATAGCCTATGATTTCATCATCCTTTGTGTAATTCTAACGTACAGTATGCTGCATGTTTGATCACGAGCGTGTTCTACCTCACTCCCTCCGTCCTCCGTTATAGTAGAGTAAGTCGTTCTTTCTGTTGTTCAGGGCAGGATTGTCAACTCTTTGTCCCCTGTGGCTTCATTTGCGCGTCCTTCTTACAAGTTGTATCAAGCTTTGCCGGCCCCTGTATAATGAGCTCAGTCTCTGCATTATTGCCACTTAGATCTACTCCTCATTTTGCTCACATCTCTGTCCTCCCCTGTACAGTTATTATTGTGAGTGCTTAGGAAGTCTCCAGCCATCTAGCAGCTGTGTAATTTGAGTATAAGTGTTATTGCATTTTTTCTTGTACTGTGTAACGTAGGGTGTTAATTCTTAAGCCTAGTAAGGTTTTTGTGATTCATGTGTTTTGGGTGTCAGCCCTCACTAATAATATTTTGTATCTGTAATAATATATCTTGCATTCACTGAGTATTATCTGGTATTGTCATTTTATCAGGGCTAACTTAGATAAATTTACTCTTGCTAATTTCGTGTTAATAGAGGCTATTGCAGTTAACCATATATGTAACCTGTTTTTTGCCATTACATTATCCTTATGAGTCCTGAATGTTTTGTTGTTAGTTTGAGCATTAAAATTTAACTTGTAATTTTACCTAACTCTTTTGTTTTGAACCTGGAACTTTACGGGACAGTAGTGATTTTTAGTATTCTCACTTAAAGTGTACATTATCTTTCTCTGTTCCGTAACAATATATATATATATATATATATATATATATATATATATATATATATATATATATATATATATATATATATATATGTGTGTGTGTGTGTGTGTGTGTGTGTGTGTGTGTGTGTGTGTGTAAATATCGTATATATATATATATATATATATATATATATATATATACTGTATGTAGATACATAGATAGATTACTATGCATATATATTTACTGTACAGTATGTATGTATTTATATATACAGATAGATGGATAGATAGATAGACAGATAGATATATGAGCCTCTGTGGTACAGCTGTAGAGTGTGGGTTTCGCACGCTGGGAAAGCGTTCACCAAGCCACTTGCTACTTTGGCGGACACAAGGGGTGCTGTAGTTGAACCAGTGTCGCATACTAGTATGCTTGCACCCAATCGGCTTAAGGCGGGCCGATTACACTTGGTTCACAGACTACACACACATCCAAAGCCACTACAACACTACAATCACACTCACAAGCACTTCTCACCCTACATACAGTCTCTACAAGACAGCCTAGGCCACTGGGTAGAGATTCATTGGCTGTATCATCCCTGCTTTGGTGGGGATAGGCCGGTCCTGCAGTGGACCTCAACGGCTGATGATGATGATGATATATACAGGGGCAGGATCTCACTGCTACCCGGCGCATCCCCGGGTGACAGACAGGGGAAGGTCTTGTAGATATACAAGTACGAGGTACTGTCTTAGGCGGCGCGGACTATGGGACCCCCTGTATATATATTGGACTCCACTGAATAAAATGAATAAGGTGGTACAAAAATTACATCTTACCAGAAACTATATGGCAGGGAGGTGAGATTATTTGCCACAATCCTCCCAGTCAAACACAAGTTCTGTTGCAAATGATTTGACAGGCATTCTTGTTGGATCATCGTTTACTAAAGGTCCAACCGCACTACCTCCTGTGCTTACGGGCAGTGTGCCACAGAAACTGAGTAGGCACTGTGCTGGCAAGTTAGAGACTGGAGTATTAAACAACTGAAATCCATGAAGATCTATGCATACAATGTAAGAAGCCTCGCAGAAGATTACAAACATGATAACTTAATGACTGAACTGGAAAACATTAGTTGGGATATTGTAGGTTTGAGTGAGACCCACAGAAAAGAAAAAAAAAAAAATTCAGCTCGAAGACAGCAACCACCTACTTTACCAAAGAGGAATGCAAAATCAAAGAGTTAGTGGTGTAGGATTTCTAATTAACAGAAATCTTGCTGACAACATTGTTAAATTCAGCAGTGTATCTGACAGCAGCATCAGTTGTAAATAGATTGTGCAAAAAATATACCCTGAATGTAATACAAGTATATGCACCAACTTTTCAAAGCTCAGATGAAGAAATAGAAACATTCTATAATGACATCTCCCAGGTTATGGAAGAAGAAAAGACCACATATACTATACTCATTGGAGACGTCAATGCAAAAGTTGGGAAATCAAAAAATGGAGAAGCATGTATGGGAAAACTTGGAGTGGGAGGAAGGAATGAAAGAGGAGAAAGGGTGGTAAATTTTGCTGAAACTTAAAACATGAGAATAATGAACACATTTTTTCACAAAAGAATAGGGAGAAAGAGGACCTGGAGAAGCACAAATAGAGACACAGAATGAAATCGACTTCATTAGAGCAGATAAGAATAACACGGTCACAAATGTCACAGTTATCAACAAAGTGACCATAGAATGGTGGGTAATACAGCCAGATTCAGTCTCAGAAGTGAAAGAATGAAGATGATTAAAGACAAAAAGATATGCACAATAAAAGTAAACGAAAACAAGGCAGCCTTTCAGTTGGAAATAAGGAACAGATTTCAGGCTCTCAGTAATGCTGAACGTGACATTCATGAGCTGAATGGCAGACTAAAAACAGTGCTAAGAGAATCAGCGGAGGTAGCAGGAAAACCTAACACAACCAATTCCAAGAAGTATTCAGAAAAGACACTCGAGCTAAGGAAATGAAAGAAAAAACAAAGAAAGATCAAATAGAACGAGCGGAATTAAATAAGCTTATCAACAAGAGACAAAGAGAAGAAAAAAGAAAGAGAAACATGGATCAGATCAAAGAATCCATTAAAAAGGAAAACGTCTGAAACAGGTCCAAAGTAAAATGGCACTAGGAAAGCAACAAATTACATAACTGAAAGACAAAAACGATTAAGTCATTAAATGCATAGATAAGATGGTGAAGAGAGTTGAAGAATTTTACAAAGAACTGTATACATCAAATACAGCAGTACCAATAGCTAACTTTTCAGCAAACACAAGTGAGATAAAATGAGGCAGCACCAGATGAAGTAAATATTTCTCTTAAAAATAGGAAAAGAGGGAAGGCTCCGGGAGAAGATGGAATAGTAGCAGATTTACTGCTGGATGCAGCAGTGGAAGTACAAAACAGGCTTGTTCACTCATTTACTCAATGTATAAAAAAAGAAGAAAATTCCCAAAACATGGCGTAATCCAATAGTTATTTTAAATTACAAAAAAGGTGACTCAAAAGATCTTAGTAACTATCGACCCATTAGCTTATTATCAGTCATTTACAAGCTCTTCACTAAAGTCCCTACGAACAGAATAACAACAACTTTGGAGGAAAACCAACCTCTTGAACAGGCAGGATTTCAAAGCGGGTATTCGACCGCTGATCATCTATACACAGTGAATCAGCTTATTGAGAAAACTACAGAATATAATAAACCTTTGTGCTTAAGTTTCCTTGATTACGAAAAGGCTTTGA
>NC_137056.1:16681638-16816638 GCF_032717465.1 Coenobita brevimanus | reverse complement strand
TTACTACAAGCTATGTCAGGGTGCACGTGATATAAATAACAGAGAAGAGAATGTTTAGCATGGTAAATAAATAGCTCACCATGGGGCTCTAGAAAGCCTCGTAAGCACACGGCAATATGCGTCCAAGGGTCGTATTCTAAGTGGCTCGGAGTTTTCGTAACACCCCTATCTTAACTGATTTTTGTACAGATTACACCTCAGTATCCTCTTGTACGTTACTAATACAAACACTGTCGAAATGAAAACCATATAAATGATATTTAACACTATGTTAATGTGTTATATGCAAAATAAATCGCTAGAGGGGAGATGCTACGAAGCCTTCTGCCACTTACAGTATGGGTCATAGAACCTTAACTTAGTCGGCTAACCGCTTCAAGATGATGAATTCCTTATCCTATTCTTGATATCTCCAGACAGTTTTAATCAGCTCATGAGAGACTTCCAACTGGAAGGCTTAGATATATCCGTCTTTTGCCCTTTCAGTACATCATTCTTTGCTGCGATGAATATAGTAGTCTGAAGGACGCAAAAGTAAACTGAATAAGACATATCTGATTGACCGAGTTACGCTGACTGTCTGAAACTTCTTAGTCAGTGACAGATCTTGCAAATTAAACCTTGATGTTCCCTGCTTTATGAACCACTACCTTTTGTTTTCAAAACAGTTTGTATGAATATCAGAGAAGGAAATACAAAGGCATTTCTTTTGGTGGTGTTATCATAGTATGATATGATTCATTATAAAAACTACCGTACCTATTGTAAAGAAAGGAGATAATGAAGGCTATAGGTTCCAGTATCTTATCCCAACCTGAATAACGTCATCGGGGAAAGAAGGAAGGAAAAAATACAGAAGAACTAACACCAAGCCATATATGGCTATATGGCACTAAGGTTGTTGAAGTGCTCTTGGTGTGAAAGTGGTGTGAGGGAGAAAGAGTCAGTGTCAATGTGTGTGTGTGTGTGTGTGTGTGTGTGTGTGTGTGTGTGTGTGTGTGTGTGTGTGTGTGTGTGTGTGTGTGTGTGTGTGTGTGTGTGTGTGTTAATAAAGGTACTCATGTCATGATAGGATTAGAGGGAAAGGAAAAGCCGGAAGAAACATGAAAATGTCAAAAAGGGAGATGGGGCATGTAGAAGAGAGAAAGAGGACAGTAAGAAGAGAAAGATGGGAGACAAAAATACTGGGGAAGTATTCTGTCCCCACCCTCCCCGAGGGGGGGGGTAAGAGCAGGTTTTAAAACATACAGCAGCGTAGTGAATAGGTAAATATAGGTTACCCCCAAGGTCTTGGTTAACCCCTTCAGTACGATGACGCCTTTGTTTTTTATTCCTGTTGCCTCCAGACGATTTTAGTTAAGAGATTCCCGTTGCTGTGGCGGGGGAAATAGAAGCGACATGGAAACCTTTCAGCATACAGAACACTAATACGAAGATTATTAAAATCCTGTAAGATACAAAAAAAAAAAAAAAAAAAAGTCATGGGAGTAACTGACAAACTGATCCATCCTGTCATACCAGTCTGTCCTGTTATTACCCTTTTCTTCAACAGTACACTACTCAGAGAGAGAGAGAGAGAGAGAGAGAGAGAGAGAGAGAGAGGAGAAACCCAAACACTTACTTAGTAGGTGATGTATCGGCATAAGGCATCAAAACCTTATCGACGAACGAGCCGAAGCCAAGTTGATACTGCGAGGTAAGGTTGCTCAGAAGATGGGCCAGAGAAGCTCCCAGGCGGGCTATGTTTTCCTTGTCATCCTTCATGGAATTGGAGAGATCCATGAGGTAGTATAGATCCACGGGGTAGTCGGTAGCCAGGCGGTAAGTCACGTCAATGCTCTCAGACACACCTGTAGAGGGTAAAGTGATGGAAGGTTAGGAGGAAGGTCGGCCTGATACAGAGCATACACAGTAAAACAAATGACAGTAGTAGTAGACTGCGGTATAGTGTAAGTGTGGTTATATGACTGTTGCGGACTCACGTTACATTGTCAGTATCCATCCCACAATATGTGTCAGTCAGTGGGATTCGGACCCAAGGCAAGAGCGTCCCAAAATATAATGCCATTACCAAGCCGACGGATTCACCGTGTCGCCCTGAACAATCATGCTGTTGTAGGTACTTATTTATAGGGATGTGTGTGTGTGTGTGTGTGTGTGTGTGTGTGTGTGTGTGTGTGTGTGTGTGAAGTAGGGTTGGGTGTAAGTGTGTTGGTGTGAGTTTTGTGTGGGTTTATGTTGTGAGTGTTGTATAAATGTGTTTTGTGTTGTGTTGTGTGGGTATTTAATGTGTAAGTAATTGTTGTGTGGGCGTACTCGTAAGGTGTGTTGTATCGTACTGTGTGGATATGTATTGTGTAAGTACGTGTTGTGTGGGTGTGTGTTGTGTTGTGTTGTGTTGTGTTGTGTTGTGTTGTTTGGGTATGTACAGCAGGCCTTCTCTATACTGGATCAACTGGGGTGAAACCGATGATCCGGTAAGTCCAATGTTCCCCCCCCCCCTCAAGTGGATTTCAAGCACATAACGGGGGGAAATGAGTAAGATTGTATATTTTAATACTAACAATGAAAACCATACCCATTTTACACTAATATGGTACATAATTTCACACCCTTGTCATAGCACTTCTTCATGACTAGCACAGTATAATTATGTAAAACAACTCAGCAACCATGAGGGGGAGAGGGCCAGGTTGGGGTATGAAGGGTAGGAAATTAATGTATTGTACACTGTACTTGTATTGACGGATGTAGACTGCTCACATTCCCTCTCTCCTGTGTTGTATACTGTCATTCAACGACACTGTCGGCAAAGATGATTTCTGGTGGCTCTGGTGTCACCTGTTGTAGAGAGAGTCCTGAGGTGCTGGAAGCTGGGGTCCTGGAGGATGTTCTGCTGGATCCTGAGGCAATGTAGACGCTGATGCTACAGACACATTGGAGGTCTCTGACTCTGTGCGGATCCTCTTGACAGCAGGAGAGGATATAGGCTTGAAAACTGTAAGATCTTAGCCTAGTTCTGCCTTGGCTGCTGCAGGTGCATACCTTCAACCTGACGAACCGCATGACCTCATAGTGGTGGGCAATAGGCCCACCAGCTCTGTCTGTGATGAAGAGAATTGTGTGGCAGCATAAATGTCTGACGCCAGAGACGGTCCAGGTGCCTCCACCTCCTCATCCACTTTGTCTTCTTCCTTGGCTAGTGACTTGTCTTGTTACAGTTCAGCAGCAGTTTCCTCTTCCGTCTGGGGATGGTAGCCAGGCACACCAGCATCCTCAACTAGCGACTCATGCAGCTTCTCAGCAAGGTTTCCCTGCCCTGTCGTTGCCAACATATCTGCCATCCTCGGTGGTTCAAACCCTTCAAAATCATGCAGTTGTGCTGGAGTCCTGGGGGTTCTGGTGAGTTTGCACAACCCATTCTTCAGTGTGTCAAGAAACACTTTCTTCCACGCTTTTGCCCAGTTGAAAGTGGCGTCCTTAACAGTGTCATTTTAAAAATTTTGCAGGGTCTTCTTGCCCTTGGTGTCCTCATAGCCATCCTGGTCCATCCCATCCTCAGTCGCAATGAGGCACTGGTGAAGGTGGAGGTTCCTGTAGTGCCCCTTTGCACTAACTCCCAAGTCCATAGGCTGGAAAAGGCAGTGATGTTGGCCGGCAGGAACAAAGCCTTGATTTGTCCATCCATGTTGCAGACTTTGGCAGAGTAAGGATGGGCTGGTCCAACACCAGCACTGCCTTCATTTCGTCAGGACTAATACCATACCTTTTTTGGTGCTGCTCCACCGAAGGGTCGAAGCTATGATGGAACCAGTTTTTGATGATTTCCTGGGTAAACTAGATAGACTTGTTCCTAAGGTACTCCACAGGAAGCTTGGCCATCACGTCTTAAGTGACCTAGGCACTTGCTCTAACCCACTATGCTGGCTGTTGACGATGAAAGCCATCAGCATTGTCACAGGCCAGAATGGAGATGTGCTCCTTCATTGTCTTATGCCCTGGAATGCTGCCAATATCTTTCCAAGCCTAGGTATTTTAAGGAAGAGCACGCCAGAAGAGCCCAGTCTCATCTGCATTGTAGTTCTGAAACTCACGCAGGCCTTCATCCTCCATCAGCTTTGGACGAACAGCTCCACAGCATTGGCATCAGCGATGAGCATCTCCCCAGTTATGGAACTGTTAACAGTGCCATGACTCCTCCTAAACTTCCACAGGCAGCCATCACAACACTTGAAATTTTCAGCTCCAAAGGGAATGACAAACCTTTTTGCTGTGTGTTGGATATCCAGGCCACATACAGGAACACCTTCATCTTGCCCCTGCCTGTGCCACTAATGAATCACTTCGTCTAGTTTCTTGTTGGGCAGCTTTCTGCCTCAAACACATCCTCACTCTTCCATATACCATCCATTTTTTTTTTTTTTTCAAAACCTCCTTTGTTTTGACTTTGGCCTTCAGGATGTCATGCAGGGTCGACCTCTTAATCCCTAACTTCCGACTGAGGTCGCCCCTGCTCGTGCCTTTCTCATACGTCTCGATCACTTCCGTCATCTCTGCAAGGCTTAAAATCTTCCTCTTTGCTTTCTGATTGGAGGAGGGGGAAGGTGATTCCTTATGAGAATTATGTTTTACATGCTCATTACACATTACACTTCCTATTCAAAATTTTACTAAAAACGAAATTCCATCACCCAGTCTGAGTCCCCAGGGAGGAAGGAGGGGGGACCATCAAAACCCCCAACATCCACCCCTCTTCCAGTGACGACTAAATAAGATGCCTGGAATCACTGTCTTACTCACTTTTTCTTCATTCCTGCAACATTCTCGGCCTTTCCTGTAACTTTCTTTCTGTTCAACACCACCTCTCCTCTAAACCCCACCTTCTCTTCCTCACTAAGACTCAGCTGTCTCATGCGACAGATAGTTAACCCTTCTCTGTATCCTCCTATTTTCTCTTTACTCGTTCAAAGCAAAAGGTGGCTGTTGTATATATGTATGCAATGACATCTTTCTTTTGTGTTCCTGAGCTTGAACCTTCAGTATTCTCGACTCTGGCTTTGGCTATCCTGTCATTCTCTGACTAAATATGTCTGTGTTGTTTACTTATCCTCTAATTCTACTATGAAAAATTCTTTGGCTGTCTTACTTCTAAGATGGAACACATCCCATCAGTTTCTCCTTTCTCTGAAATCTCTATTCTAGGTGACTTCAATGCTCCCCACCACTTTTGGCTCTCCTCTCCTTCTCATTGATCCACCTGGTGGACAAACCTATATATTTTCTATCCTTAATGACCTAGAGCAGCTTGTACAGCACCCTGCCTGTATCCTTGACTGCCTTTGAGAGAATTCCAACATACTTGACCTCTTCCTTACATTTAATCCTTTTGCTTATGCTGTCAATCTTTTCTCTCCACTGGGCTCCTCTGATCAACCTTATCTCCTTAACCTGTCCCATCACTCCAGTAAGGCCTGTAGACCCTCCCAAGAAGCAGTGGCTGTGGCACTTTGGAGCTGCTAATTCGGAGACCCCCAGGCAGTATTTCTTTGAGATCCCCTGGAGCGATTATTGCTTCCACGGCCGAGAGCCGTCTGAGTTTGCCTTGTGCAATACAGAGGCTATTCTCCTGGGCATGGAAGCATACATTCCTTTCTCATATCCTGTGACTTATGCAAAAAAAAAAAAACTTTGTTTAATCACACTTGTTTTAATGCTGTCTACAACAGTGAGAAGGCCTAAAAATGGTACCAGAGTCAACTAATCCCTGAATCTCATTTCTTTTATATTTTCGCCTGGAATTGTGCTGAGTCTGTTCTTCACTCTGCTGAAAATAATTACATTCATACTAAATGCTCTGAACTCTCCAACTCAAACTCTTCCCGTCCTTCTTGTACCATGACAAGAACCTTCCTAATAACTTTACCTCATCATCCTTCCCTCCTCTCCTCCACTTTGATGGTTCTGTAGCTGTTTCTCCTACTGATAGAGCAATACTCTTCACCCAGACTTTCTCCTCTAATTCCACCTTAGACGATTCTGGTGTTGGTCCTCCATCACTTCCCTCTCTGACTTCCTCATGGCTGACATTAATATTTCTTCAGCTGATGTATTTTCTGCCATCACTAGCCTCATTACTAACAAGGCATATGGGCCTGATGGGGTTCCTTCTGTTGTACTCAAGAACTGTGCTTCTGTGCTTACACCCTGCCTAGGTAAACTCTTTCGCCTTTGTCTGTCAGCTTGTATCTTTCCTTCTTGCTGGAAGTTTGCTCTCATTCAGCCAGTCCCAAAGAAGGGTGACCATTCCCAGCCCTCTAACTATCGCCCAATTGCTTTAACATTCTGTATTTCAAAAGTTTTTGAGTTTATTCTTTAAAAAATTTTTAAGCACCTTTCCTATTGCAACCTTCATCATCAGTATGGGTTCCGCCAATGAGCTCCACTGGCGATCTTCTCACCTATCCCTCAGACTCCTGGTCATTCTCCATTTGGGAGCTTGGCGAAATCTTTGCCATTGCACCTGAAATCTCAAAGGCTTTCGATCGAGTCTGACATAAATCTTTAATTTCCAAACTGCCTTCTTGCGGTTTCTGACCTTCTATCTGTGCCTTCAGCTCTTGCTTCTTTTCTGGGTGTTCTATAGCTGCTGTTGTAGACAGCCACCGTTCTTCTCCTAGAGCTATCAATAGTGGTGTTCTTCAGGGCTCTGTCCTATCACCAACTCTATTCCTTCTATTCATCAGTGATCTTCTAAGCTGTAATTCTAACCCTATCCACTTATTAGATGATGACTCCACCCTTCACTTTTCCATTCATTTCCCGTAGCATCCATCTCAGCAGCGGTTACTTCAACACACAAGGGATGAGGCTACGGTACACCTAATGTGTGACTTGACTCATATCTCTGACTGGAGTAAAAGTAATCTTGTTGTTTTTAATGCATCAAAAACTCAGTTCTTACATCTTTCAACCGACAAAAATAATCTTCTGCCGGAGTATGCTCGAATTTTTAACCATATCCAGCTCAATCCGACATCATCATTGAACATACTAGGGGTTTCATTCTCCCGGGATTTATCTTGGAAAGATCATATTATCTCTCACAAATTCTGTTTCCACGAGATAAGGTGCGCTAAGCCGACTCTGTGCCTTCTTTACCCCTGCACAGTTATTGACTTGATTCGCGGGTTTTATTCGCCCCTCTGTAGAGTACAATTCTCATTTTGTGGGGAGGCTCCCCAAATACAGCTCTTCTTAACAAGGTGGAGTCAAAGGCTTTTCGTCTCATTAACTCTTCTCCTCTTACTGGCTCCCATCAATCTCTGTCTTTTCATCACACTGTTGCATCTTTATCTCTTTTCTAGGAGTATTTCAATGGTCACTGCTCCTCCGAACTGTCTGTTTGCACCTCTCCACCACTACAGTCTAGCAACAAACTCTCATCCCTTTTCTGTCCAACTCTCTAATGCAAGTGTTAACTGTAACTCCCAGTCCTTCATGTATGTAACAGGTCAGCTCTGAAACTGTCTCCCTCTGTCTGTATTTCCTACTGCCTATGATCTCCAGTCTTTCAAATGCTGTGCCCAGGCATCTGGAAATGAATGGATCTTGAATTTGACTCTCTCTTATCTCGTTTTTGTTTTTACTTAGAGGGAACAATCTTGTGGGCTCCTGGTCATTGGTTCCTTTATTCTTGCAAAATAAAAACAATCACCGTGGAGTAACACTTTTCACACTCAAGAGGCACGAGATGTGAAGGTGGAGACGTGAACACAACGAAAGACACAGCAAGACTGGTGTTGACCACGTGTGGTAGTGTGTCCACAGCTTCTCTCCTACCCATGCCTACCAGAAAGAGACCCAAAATAACCCAACGTGCCATTGTTTCCCGTCCACTCTTCCCCAACCAATGCCTCCAACATTGATAACTGCATTCTGAGTCCTGCTGCACATGGGAAACGGTCTGGTAGACCTGCCGAATACACCCATTTAACAGAGATCATACGACCAATGCAAAAAAGTGTCTGATGAGCCCAGAGTTGTCTGAATGGTCTCAGTGATTTTTTTTTTTTTTTTCGATTTGGATGGTATCTGTTATGTACAATGGTTTTTCCAGGGGTCCTCAAAATGAACATTAAAGCAGATATCCAGGAGGTAGAGTGTTTTAGTAGTTAGGGTCACATGTTGCTGTGGATAGAAGAATAGATGCAGAGGTGAAGGTTAGACTGAATGAGGTAGGAAAGGTGCTGGGAGGAATGAAAAGTGTTTGGATGTCGTTCACTTAGAATGGATATAAACAGGCGGCTGTATGAGGGAGTAGTGGTACCGACTGCGTTATATGAGACAGAAACATGGAATATTGGAGTAGCAGAAAGGAAGAGATTGAATGTAATGGAGATGAGGTGTCTGAGGAGTATGTGCTGAGTGACGAATATGGATCGAGTGAGATATGATAAGTACAAATGAGAACTGGAGTTCTGTGAGAGACAGCTAATCGAATTGATCAGAGAGTCTTGTGGTGGTCTGGGCATATGGAGAGAAAGGATGAAGAGCGATTGGTAAAAAAGGTAACTGGATCTAATGTGAGAGGTGTAAGGCTGAGAAGGAGACCAAGAATAAGATGGATGCACAGTGTGAAGAGAGCATTAGGTGCGAGAGGGATGTCTGTAGAGCAAGGAAGAGTGGCAGCGCATGATAGGGATGAATGGAGAGAAATTGTGAATGCACAAATGGTGACGGGGCCCCGACGGGATGTTCTCCTGCATCTGGTCTGATCAGCTGATCGGATCAGGTGTGGGGAAGGGGATGGGTCCATTATTATGTGGCAGGGGTAAACCAGCTTTGCTGTCAAGCCCTGCTGCGGATGTTGCTGGATTGCATTGTGCAGTTGGCCCTCGTGTGGTGTGGTGCAGTGAGGAGCGGTCCCTTCTCCCCTGAGACTAAATGTGTATATGTGGATGAGTAATTTGGTGTGTGTCGTCCTGTCTCGGCAACCCCCCTAGGGGGAAATAGCCTAGGTATATAGAGCAGACAGCACTTACAAATTCATTGCGGGAAAAAGGAATAAACGAGAAAATTGTAAGACTGCTCGAAAACATATATAAAGTGGGAGCTGCAACAGTTACGTTACAAAAAGACTCTGAAAAAAATAAGATAGAGAAAGGCGTGCGTCAGGGAGATACAGTTTCACCAAAATTATTTACAGCATGCCTTGAAAGTATTTTCAGACAGCTAGACTGAGAGGACAACGGAGTAAACATAGATGGAGAAAACTCAAACCATTTAAGATTTGCAGATGAATGTTCTAATCTCAGAATCAGCAGAGACATTGCAAATATGTTAAATGACCAAAATAAAGTCTCAAAGTAGGGCTAGAGATGAACCGGAGTAAAACTAATGTTTAATTCAGATACACCAAAGAGCATCATCAAAATAAACAAAGAAATTCTTGAAGAAGTTAAGGAGTACAATTACATGGAACAAGTACTAAAAGTAACTGAAAACCATGATAGCGAAATAAAAAGACGCGTTACAATATGATGGAAAGCTTTCGGTAAACATAGGGACATCATGAAAAGCAGCTTGTCAGTATCTATGAAACGAAAAGTACATAACTACTGTATAATCCTAGCTACGATATACGGTTGCGACACCTGAAAACTGACAAAATCGATTGAAAATCACCTATTCCGTTTTCAAAGAGTAGTGGAAAGGTCAGTGTTGTGAATATCTTTGTGAGTCAGAAAGGAAATAACTTGGGTGAGACAGCACACTATAGTCAAAGACATTATAGAAGTTATAAATGAACAGAAATGGAGGTGGGCCGGTCATGTAGCAAGAATAAGCGATAACGGATGAAGCAAGAGTCTACCTGACTGGACTCCAAGAGATTGCAAAGGTAGCAGAAAAAGGTCAGACAGAAGATGGAGAGATGAGACAGAAGTTTGCAGGCAAAACATGAGAGATTGGCTTAGTCAAGGAATTCGTGCATGGAGAAAGTCGGCGGAGGCCATTGTTCAGCAGTGGACTTGCAATGGCTGATGATGATGATGATGTAATCGACATTATGATAAACCTTACTTGTGCTAATTTTGATAACTTATTGTACATACCAAAGTACCATTATCTGTATAGTTTATCGCTTCTCCAGTGGCCCGCCAGACTCAAGTGTATTTGACTCAATATCCTTACAGTTGATCAACCTTAATCTCACCGTTATTTACCCTGTTTAGTAATTTTAACGTCCATAATGTAGAATGGTTATTGCATTATTATATTCTGTCATTACTCACGATATTGGTCTATAATGCGCGCTGTTTCCAGAATCGTTTAATGTCATACAACTGCCAAAACAACCAACCAGAATGCCAGACAATCATGACCACAGTGGCTGACACTTGGACCTACACCAAACATATAATCCAGAACAATATAGGATGATGGTACTCTCACCACTTGGCTCCTCCGACTACAATCTCATCAAAGCATCATTCTTCAGTTGCCTCAAACCTCCCCGTTCTGAACCAGTCAGGGTGACCAGATGGCACTTTTGATAGGGCAGACTAGGATGAGTTCAGAACTTATCTTGCTGATGTTCCACGGCAGTCTTTCTTGTCCACTGACATTAATTATTCCCAACCCCACAATGATGACAGTACAAGTTGGAATGGAATTGTTCATACCATGTCAATAATTTACTAAAAGATCAGATTCCCCATATTGGTTCGACTGCAGTTGTGCCACAGCAACGACCCATAATGATCTATCATGTAACTCTTACTTAGAACAAATGAATCCCTCAGCCACCTTAAAATTGCTACAAGCAATAAATCTCGCAAAAATCAGCTTTTTTCACAACCAGGCAACAGCCTAATGACAGTAGAATATTTTGGTCAACTCTCAGCTCTTTTAGCAACAACTTTAACATGTCATCATCTATTCCCCTCTAAAACTTTCACAAGGAAACCTTGTAAGTGACCCTCGTGGAAAAGATAACATACTTGTTATTACGTTTGATAGAAATTCTACCTCAGGGATCAGTCAGGACTTTCCTTTACTAGAACTTAGCTCTCCCAAAATTGCTCCACTAAAGATACGGACTAGATACGTAATATCTATACTAGACAACTGACCTGCCAACAAAGCTCTAGGTTTAGTTGGAATTCCTCCAATGGAATTGTGTCCCAGAACTTCCTCCTTTTCTTACTAAATTATTCAGACTGCATACGTATTTTTCATTCATCCATTCATCATCCAAACCTACATTGCCCCATGAGGAGCGTAGGAGCCCGGGGCTAGGCAGTTCTCCAATTTTTGGAAAGAAGACATCATCCACCCAGTCTCAAAGCAAGGAAGTTCCTCTGATCCCACTGATTACAGACCCACAGCTATCACATCTTCTCTTGGAAAAGTACTTGATATTGTCATACATAACCACATTGTTAAACACCTTCAATCCAACAACTTAATTAGTGACGGACAGTATCGTTTTCGCCACTGTTGACACACTAAATCACGTTACTGACTGAATCCATCAGTCAAAACTAACCAACATGGAGAAACCCATGCAGTGTCCCCTGACATTTCTAAAGCTTTTGATAGTCTGGCACCGTTTCCTGTTATTCACACTCCTTTGCTAAGGCCTATCATCTTTTGTCCCACTAGTCTCCTCATATCTCAACAACAGAAAGATAACAGTGAAGGTAGATGATGTATCTTTTTCTTTCCACTCATTTAATGTCAGTGTGCCACAAGGATCCGTCCTGCGTCCAACTTTGTTCCTTATATTAATAATCTCTTGTCTTTCACTTGTCACCTCGTTCACTCACATGCAAATGGCCTAATACATCACAGTTCTTTCACACTTAACAACCTATTCACAAAGTTCGATTTTTCTAGCTCCCAGCTCAGTACAGCAATCTCCATTAATAAAAAATATCTGAGATCACTGAATGGGGATGAAATAACGTCGTCTCATTAACTGCCGGGAAACTTAGATATATCCAGTTTTACTAATAGACAGATATTGCCCGATTCCTACATTGCCTTCAGTGCAACCATTTCCTATCTAACACTACTGAAATTCACGGCGTTTCGCCTCTCACGTTACACTTCTCACGTTAGATCACTTGCTAAAACCGCCTCAAAGAAGCCTGGATTATTGTACACAATTCGTAGCAACTTCGCTGACGAGCCTTTAAACATAATCTATAGGAGGCATTTATGCTTTCAGCTCGAATGCTGCTCACCATTGTGGAGTGGATATGGAGAGGTTGCACTAAAACAGTTTGACAAAATTCAGAACAAAGCTAAAAGAAATATCAATACCCCAGCAATTAAAAAATTAATAGCCCAGCAATTACAAATAAACTACCTCTCTTACAAGTAAGATAGAGTGTTGCCTCCTTTGCATTATTTTACAGATACTTTCACAGCTAATGCTCAGACGAAGTTGTATCCATTCTGCCACCTCATCACGCTTTCCCCCGTGCTGCACGGGCATCTGATAGCGTTCATTACGTGACTGTCACAATGCCATATTGCAAAACTGCTGTCTATCAAAATTCCTTTATTCCTTGAACTGCTTGTCTTTGGAACTTACCTCCCAAGATTGGTTCCCCCCAAAATTCAACCTTCAGCATTTTAAGTCCAGCTGTTATTGATTTTTTTTTCCTATGAATGGAGGACACCTGTAATCCAGTGTATGGAGTTATTCATTTGGTTTTCCCTCCTTTGTTCATTTTCTGGGGGGGGGGGAAGTGGGAGTATATTGTGAAAATATGAGTTGTGTGGGTGTGATGTATTGTGTTGTGGGGGTATGTACTGCGTATGTGTTGTATGGGTACCGTATGTATTGTCTATGTACGTGTTGTATGGGTGTATGGTGTATTGTGTTGTGTGGGAACGTATGGTGCAGTTAGGTGGTGTGTTGTATGTAGTGTGTAAGTACTTGTTGTGTAGGTATGTAGTGTGTAAGTACGTGTTGTGTGGGTGTGTGGTGTGTTGTTTTGTGTGGATATGTTGTGTGTAAATACGTGTTGTGTGCGTGTGTGGTGTGTTGTGTTGTGTTGTGTGGGTGTGTTCTGTGCATATGTAAGTACGTGTTGTGTGGTGTGAGGTGTGTTGAGTCGATATGCCGTGGTGGGTCGTGTGGTCTTTCGTTGTGTTTTTGGTAGGTGTGTTGTGTTTTGTGGGTGAGTATCGTGTTTGTTTGTGTGTGTGTGTGTGTGTGTGTGTGTGTGTGTGTGTGTGTGTGTGTGTGTGTTTTCAGTATGGGCATATGTGTGGAAGTCCATTGTATGTGTGTGTGCGTGTCATGCTGTGTTTGGACAGGTTGGTGTAACTGAAGAGGGCAGTGTGAGGTGACAGGGTAGTGTGAGGGAAGAGGGCAGTGTGAGATGACAGATAGTGTGACTGAAGAGTGCAGTGTGAGGTGACAGGATAGTGTGAGGGAAGAGAAAGACAAAGAGAGATTATCAACACAGGAAGCATTTTTTTTTTTTTTTTTTTTTTTTTTTAGGGACTCTTCCTCACTGACAATATATGTTTTTTTAATCAACCGTAACACCACCACGACCAGTGTCATCAAAAGTTACAGCATCCACAATGACATGAATATGAGTTTCAGCAGTGGTAACTGACTATTATGCACTTTATAACAACACTGAAATCAGTATAATTATAGTTACAATATTACCATCAGTATTACTAATCTTACAATAGGAAAAGTCAATATTATCACATTTTATGCAGTAACAACATGGTAATTATCAACGTTACAACAGCAATAATGTAACTATTATCGGAAGCAAAACGGCAATAGTCAGTATTATCGATATTATCAAATTGTCGACAATAATAAAGTCAATGTTATCTAAGTCACACCAGGAATCACATCAGCAGTAGTCAGTGTCATCGATATTATTACATTTAAATCTTCAGTAAAGTCAATATTATTCAAGTTACAGCAATTCTGTCATTATTTTCACGGCTACCCTGTCATAACAATGGACTTATTTCATTATCATATTTGAGTTATCCCAAACGATTGTATTAGAGTGAAAAACTTATTGTAGATTCCAGCGGGGAAGGCAACATATCGGCAACTTTATCTCTCTCCCTCTTTTTTCTTTTTTCCATAACTGTGGAAAGTGTCAGTCTTCAGGAACACAGTTGTATCATTACTATACCGTTAGCTAACATCTTCTCCCAGCGACAGGAGAATTTAGGTTTATTTTGGCTACATCCAGACTATTTTATTCAGCCTGATGCAATAATTGAATAAAGGAATACATAATATACAAGATAGAATTACACTGGTCACATACAAAAACTTTGTATTTATGGTATGAACAAAACTACACATTTGTAGTCTTTGTCTTGAAGGTCAGGATACAACCCACATATTATTTCCTGTTTTAGATAAACATAAACAAAAACATCATTACTTTTTCAGATTATTTTTTTTAGCGGATGTTTGCAGATGATACTGTGTTGTTAAGTGAAGAAGAAGGGGAGCTGCAAGGCTTGGTGGATGAGTTTGGGAGTGTGTATTAAAAACGGAATTTAAAGGTGAATGTAGGGAAGAGTAAAGTTATGGTCTTCGAGAAAGGTGAAGTCAGTGAATGTACAGTGAGGTTGGATTATGAGGAAATGGAGAATGTGAGTACGCTTAAGTACTTGGGTAGTTTGATGAGTAAGGATGGAAGTTTGGAGGGTGAAGTGCTTGAAAGGGTACAACAAGGAAGAAAGGTTGCTGGTTCCTTGAAAGCAGTGATAAGAAACAGGGAAGTGAGCATGGAAGTGAAAAAGTTACTACATAACAGTATTGTGATACGAACTTTAACGTATGGAAGTGAAGCTTGGACGTTGTTGGATGGACACAAGTCAAGAATGAGAGCAGTGGAAATGAGTTACTTGAAAGGAGCCTGTGGAGTCACATGGAGAGACAGACTGACAAATGAGAGTGTCAAGGAGCGTTGTGGTGTGGATGTGGATGTGATAAGAAGCATTAGGAGAAACACACTGAGGTAGTTTGGCCGTGTGGAGAGGATGGAGAGTGAGAGACTGACAAGGAGTGTATGTGAGTGAGGTGGAGGGGGAGAGAGGGAGGGGAAGGCCAAGGATGAGATGGAGGGATGAAGTGGAGAGGTATATGAGAGAGGGGTGTGTGAATTAGGATCACGACAGTGAAATGGCGGGGGGCAGGGTGACGTGGAGGCGACTTGTTTGTGGCCACCCAGTATAAGGGATTGAGGAGTCTGGCAATAGATAGATAGATAGATAAGTATATTGTTCAGTTTCTTGACTTCCCTTCCCGCAGGTGAGTCTAGACTAGGTTCACACGATTAGGTTAGATTAAGAATTTATATGAGGGGAAAGCCTGATGACAGCGGGTTAACTCAGTGTGGCCTTGGTTTGGCTGGGTTATCATGCACAATATTAGAGGGACGCTGGTTAGATCAAATGTTGCGTAGTGTAGGAAGCTGAAAAGATTAGATTATTTTAGAATGGGTTAGACTCTACAAAACAGAAGGTGTAAAATGAGTTAGATCAGGGTGAGCGTAGCCTAAGTGACGACACCAGTACGTACCGGTACTGCATGAATACATATACTTATCAGCAACAACATCCTGTCACAGCTGAAAATTAATCTGGTGATGACCGTATTTGGACACAGATCAGTGTCATCAGTGTCGCTTGCTTTGGAATCAACAAACTATTTCAAAAGTCCATGGAGAGAGAGAGAGAGAGAGAGAGAGAGAGAGAGAGAGAGAGAGAGAGAGGAGGAGACAGGCGACAAGACTTGATGCTGATGATTACTCACTAACCCCACGAAAGCATGTCACCAGCTTCGGCTTCAGTCCTTTGGTCAAGGTTTCCTAACTAACTTATGATCAACTCCTTGTTGCATCTATGATTTGTTTTCCCAGGAAGGACAAAGGAAGTTTTAGTCAGACCATAACTACCATGGTCTAAATCGCAAACACAACGACCATCAGTTCCCTGCCGAAAGATGTGTATGCTTTGGAGGGACAATGGGTGCAGAATCTTACCATGTGTCTTCTCTCCCGCAAAGTGAAATCACAGATAGGACAGGAAAATGATGTTAACCCCTGAAATGGAAGACATACATTTTGTTTATTGTCTTTACTTCCCGATAATTTTGCAAACCACTTTAAGTGACAAAGAAACATTTTCCATTAATCCCTTCCCAGCCTGATTTCTTTCCATAAAGTAAATAAAATAGCCAGAAAACAGAAAGAACTAAGTTGTGATAATAAAATGAATGGATAGGAAAGAGGTGGTGGCAGTGAACCTCCAAGTTCACCAAAATACGGCATGGGTCAGTGTTGCCATATATACGACATTTATGGTGCAGTACAAATATATACAATAAATTCACCTTCGATACGAAGTACGAAAGCATTTCTCATTATCGTACGTTTTGTACGGTAATTTTGGTGTAAAGTCCATAATTTTGTAGTCTCTATGACAATTCTGTGTGTCTAATCTGGCAACATCATCATGCATAAACTGAGGTAGAGTGAATCGGACTACATAAGGCTAATCAATCCACTCCTATGACGCATTTTTCATTGCTATATCCAGGCGATTTTCTTAGCCTTTAATGGTGATACTTCATACTGGAGGAGTAAGATATAGCCTCCATTAACCCCTTCACAACTGGAGGAGTATTGTAAGCTAAATTTTATCGTGTCAAACTAGCCAGGATAAATTGGAAAAAAAATGTCACTACCATGACGTACTGTATTATGATAGATTATTATTACTGCCAGACGATTCGATTCAGCCTAGAAGAGCCCCGTGATGGTGTTGGAATTAATGTTCGATACATCTAAGCCTTCGTTTGCTGTCTTTCTCCTAAGCTGAATAAATTCCGTCTGAAGGTAACTAGAAGTAACTAGAGTGAACTAAAAATACATCATCGGACTGAACGGGTTAAGGGAAGCAAGACCTTAATAAGGAGCTGCGCCAAGTCCGAATTTATAAACTTCCTAACCTAAGCTTAAGTTGTGATTGAGATTTCTTGCGTAATTATTCGCTAACCTTCAGTCATACACCTAACAAACATTTAACAATACAAAAATCAGAATATTCATACATACATATAGAGTAAGGATGGAAGTTTGGAGGGTGAAGTGCTTGAAAGGATACAACAAGGAAGAAAGGTTGCTGGTTCCTTGAAAGCAGTGATAAGAAACAGGGAAGTGAGCATGGAAGTGAAAAAGTTACTACATGACAGTATTGTGATACCAACTCTAACGTATGGAAGTGAAGCTTGGACGTTGTTGGAAGGACACAAGTCAAGAGTGAGAGCAGTGGAAATGAGTTATTTAAGAGGAGCCTGTGGAGTCACATGGAATGACAGGCTGACGAATGAGGATATAAAGGAGCGTTGTGGTGTGATGTGGATGTGATAGGAAGCATTAGGAGGAACACACTGAGGTGGTTTGGCCATGTGGAGAGGATGGAGGGTGAGTGACTGAAGAGGAGAGTGTATGTGAGTGAGGTGGAGGGGGGGAGTGGGAGAGGGAGGCCGAGGATAAGATGGAGGGATGGGGTGGAGAGGTATATGAGTGAGGGGGTGTGAGTTGGGAGCAGGGCAGTGAAATGGCGGGGGACAGGGCGACGTGGAGGCGATTTGTTTGTGGCCATCCCGTACGGGATTAAGGCGTCTGGCAATACTGTAGATAGATAGATAGACAGACATATAGATAGATAGGGTACAGAATAAAAACTACGTGACCGAATTCAAGGGATTGACTTACTGAGGCCAAGGACGTCAATTTCATTTTATTATTGCCGTTTGCTATTCCTCTGATGATTATAGTCAGTTCAGGACAGACTTTTCAACATGAAGTGGTTAATAAAGGTACTAATAATCCCCTTCAGCACGAGAGGCATTTTGTAAGTTGAACAAAATCGCTTGGCAGTAACAATAACAAAAAAAAAAAAAAAAATCGCTCTGATTCAAGTGGGTAAGGGATGGAAAGGAACAAATGATGGCAACTGAAACAATTAGGTCAGGTGGGTCAGGTTATGTTTAGATGGAAACCACTGTGGGGTGGGTTAGCGAAGTGAAATAAGGGCTTCTGCCTCACATGGGTGTGTTAGGTTAAGAAAAATATAAGCTGGGTTACAGAAGGCTAAATCAATCTGGCGACTGAGTTTTGCTAAGTAAAGTTTGGACTGGGTTAGCTTGAGTATAATTAGAGATAGGCTAGATTAGATTAAGGGAAACTAGGGCTACATAAGGTGAATTTAGGGTCTGTCTATGGAGGTTTACTAACATAAATTAGGATTGTGCTAGGTTAAAAATAGAATAGAATTTCGATTTCTTGAGTAGCACTCGATTAAGTTTTATATAAAAAAAATAGGGCTTCTGTCTCTTAGGTAAATATACTACTGCATTACATTAAATGAACTGAGAGTCTATATTTTAAGCTAGGTGTATTCTCATATTCTTGGAGCTCACTCTCAGATGAATAAAATCGTCTGACGTAAGCTGTAATACAGTAGTGTCCAAAAGTTCCCATGCCCATGAGAAATAACAGTGCTGACAGCATCCACACTCAGGCTCCTATGACTCACTCTAAGCTACATAAAATCGTCTGGCATTAGCAGAAATAAAATCCTTTAGACCACGGCGGTGAGAGTTAAGTGAAAACAGGGCTAGGTTGACTAACACTGAAACTGGTGTAATAGTCCAGGCTAGAAAGTACGATTTTTGATGAACCATGCACTTGGACACAGTTTTTTTTTTTTTTTTTTTTTTTTTTTTTTTTTTTACGCTGGTTTTAGACAATTTCGACCTGCTGATTTCAAATGTGATGAATACCAGACGATAAAAGTTGTGCGTTTTTGTGGACATCTCTTAAAAGCAGGTATATAAAATCATGGTAAAAGACATTGGCTATCTCCTTTTTATACCTATCTAGAGCAAGAACTCTGCCAAGATTGACAAATTTGTATGGAGTTCTGTAAAATTAATTTATTTTTACACTTCATTATTACTAATTATTACAAAATAGGTCATTATTGTATATTATTAAAAAACTATAGACGCTATATTTTATACTGTAGTTGCATTCAAAATTGAATTCTGATTATAAGGCTGGTAAATATTTGTCTTTGTCTTTCTTGCAGTGATAGATTGTATAATATGTGGTAGCAAGAAGCCGAAGCTTATTCAGTCTTCAAGAATCCAGAGTCTGCATGATGCGAGTCGTCAACGTGGCGATGGTTTGAGTGAAAGTCTTGCAGAAGGTGTTAACACAATTCACCTGTCACAACAATTGCATCAGCGCTTACTGCTCAAGGCATCATATAGAGCAATTTCTGAAAAAGCGTAAGTTGCAGCCAGCTGATGGCACAAGTGGTGAAAGACTGAGAGGAAGTCATGCATTTAATTTCCTTGAAGACTGTTCGTGTTGTGGTCAGTAATGCTCAATGGAAAGACCCGTAAAGAATCCAAGTCGTTGGAGAGAAGCATATATTTGTAGAACTGCTGATGTTGGAAAGACCACATCAAAAGAAGCCATTCTAAGGCAAGCAAGTGAAAGAAATGATGCTTGGGCAAAAGATGTGACATCCAGAGTTTATTGTGCTTAGACCGATCTGCATGCAGCAGACGCCCCTTACCACAAAGACTGTCTTGCTAAATTTTTCACCAACAGTCCAACTGAGTCCACTTTTAATGCAGGTGACAGTGCACTAGACAATTTGGTCAAACAAATTGTCACAAACAAAGAACGCATTTGGCATAGTGTTGATCTGTATAATTTGTATATTGAACTGGGGGGAACACACCACTCAGTGCGATCCCTCTTAAAGACTGTCAGCAAGAAACAGCATCCTGAACTGATTGTTTTGTCCTCTCCTGGTGTGGCATCAATCTTAGTGTTTCAGGGTAAAGCAGCAAATCAACTTCATATTGTAGATGACACTGAGGATGAATGCAATGTACGAGTCATCTCAAGTTTGGCCAAAAACATCAGAGATGAACGCCAGAAACCTAATATGAAATCTTATTACACCCGCATATCAATGTCCGATGTTATTAGTGATTGTAGCCAAATGCTCTTGTCAATGCTTGCAGCAATATCACCTAAGCTTGATTGCACACTGGAAGCAGCAATGATTGGCAACATTGTAACAGGTATTGTGACTGGTCAAGCAACACACCTACAGATATCTTTGTGTGTACTGTTGAATCGACACCGAAAGCCAGTTGAAAAGTTTCATAATTTTGGTGTTACATCCTCTTCCAATGAACTTCGGCGTTTCAGAATTTGTGCTGCCAGTTCAATGGCCAAAGCTCCTCGCGGACTAGCACAATATGACAGTACAAATGGACTGGTCCAAGTTGTCGCTGACAACTTTGATACACACATTTCCTCCCAACATGGACAGAAAGCAACCCATGGGTTGGCTATGATCATAACTCAGACTGGGAAGTCAAAGCCTGATCAGACCCATGGTATATCTGACATTCCCACAATTGATCGCCTTAAATGGGATGAAACAAACGCCACTTGCTTGAGACTGGAAGAAGTGAATGTACAAAGTTATCATGGAAGCAAGAAGCCTGAAATGCCAGAGCATTACAGATTTTGGGATGTTCCTACTCTTGCCTTTTTGGCCAGAAGGCAGGTGTCTGTGATGACACTGATGTGCTTCTTATCCTTGCACATCACCTGCATGCATGAACCAACGGCTTGACAACTACAACTGAGGTAACCATGTAGTCATGTTCTGGAAAGCACACTGTCATTAATGTCAATGAGTTGATCAAGAAGCATGCTGCAGTCATCCGTAACCTTACTGGAGCTCATGCCCCAACTGGATGTGATGCAGTCTCTTCATTTGCTGGTATTGGCAAGGCAACTGTGTTCAAAACACTTGAAAAGTTCACTGGTTTGCTTCTTCTAGGTGATGTTGCAGCATCACCGGATGACGTCACTAGCTCTTGTTTGAAATTTGTAGCCGTGTTATATGGGCAGGAGCCAGAGATATCACTAGGCCACATGAGTGCTAATATTTTCAAGAGAAAACTTGGTAAACATGTACCACCAAAGTTGAGCAGCCTTCCACCTACTCGAGGTGCATTTAACCCATCACGTCCCGAGCTATTTCGCACCTCTGACACCCACCAATCCTGAGGTATTTTCGAAAAAAATTTTTTTGGCTAAAACCTCCGCTTTTGGTGAGAAACATCGAAAATTCATAGAGAAATCGCTCACCTGAGGTTTAAAATACTCGATCCAGGCACCAGTACCTCCTTACCTAACTGGGTTTTCTAACAGGCTGGCACCAAAGAAAACGAGTTCTGTGGGAGGGTAACTATTTCACACCACTCATAAACGGTATTTATTTATTTACTTGGTACGAATTTATATGTAGTACGAGAGTATATTTGTTTTCAAACAGTAATATAGGCATTATAAGCATTGTTTCACTCACTAACTCATCACCATACCTGACCTTCTTTTGCCACATTACCTGATCATTATTTCTGACTATTTCTTCCTGTAATGCTATGTAAACTTTGTCCTCCACATTGTCATTGATTGGAGAATCACTCTGGCCCTGAATGTCTTTCCTGGCCAGGTCACTGGTAACAGGTGAATTGCTGAGACAATGGCATGAGGGGGGGAGGGGGGAGGTTATGCAGTGTAAGGCACTGTCCCTGCCTGGCATCTTGAAGAGGAATAGAGGAAGGTGTCCCATATATACGTACGAAAAATTTTCATTCATTCATTGCCAGACGCCATGTATCCCAAACGGGGTGGCCAACGGCTTAGAGTTAATTGTTTTACAGGGAGGGGCACTAATCCTCCACCAACCCCACTTGACACGTAGGGATGCCAACAGCATCTGGTGTTCCCAGGCGGTCGCACGAAAATTGAAAATTGTGCAAATTAGGGACCTTGCAATTGCACGATGTACCAGTACCTCGCCGGGACTGGCAAATGCAAAATGTTGCAATGTAGCCATATGTCGACGGGATGGGGCGGGTTAAGCTACATTGTGAGGGTGCCCATTTCCAAACAGCTTTGTGGAAATCACTAGGCATGGTTTTGCTCCCCGACTTGGACCTTCTGCAGCGTGGCTGGGAAATGAATGGACAAGAATTGCGACCAAAGTATGCTCTGCCTGGCCAGTTAGCTGCACCAGATGAAGTGCTTAATCACGTCTACTGTGGCTACAAAACGACACACTGTCCATGCACAAAAATTACACTTCCGTGCTCAGACTTCTGCAAATGCAAGGGCAAGCAAGCTGTCAAAACCTGTTCAATCTGAACATGGAGCAGTGATGACAGGGGCGATGAGTCTGAATAAATATTGTGTGAATATATTATTATAAACATTACATTTTGTCAGAATTAATTTCTTGAATTGATTTCTAGAAGTGAACACTCATAACTCGTCATATGATACCATTACTACATAAAGTCTTTGTGTACTTTTTTCATGCAAGGATAAATCATTATTGCCGTATTTCTAGTAATATTATCTGATTGTTTTGTCAACAAAAATATAAAATATAACATAATTAACACCTTTAATAACCATTTAGAGTCATTCTCAGCGTTTCATAAGATTCCTGGCAGTAATTTTGGAATTTTGCGTTTTTACAAAAACGCTCAAAGTTTTACGTCTGGCACTCATCATATTTGGATTCAGCAAAAAAAAAAATATTCAAGAAACAGTCATGAAAACTACTATATGTTAAAAGACAAGGTCTAACGATTTGTAGCCTGGACTATAAGGCAAGACAGTAGGAGTTGGGCCTCTCTCTCTCTCTCTCTCTCTCTCTCTCTAAGGTCCAGCAGTCATTCTACATGCCACGCACTTTCACATGTCACTACTTCGGCATTAATACACACCGGCCTTCCTCTTTTCTTTCCTTTTCTCTCACACGTTGGTTACACGTCATTAAAATTTCTTTTTTCCAATTCAAATGTCGTCATGGGCCAACAGGCCTCCTGTTAACTGTACATCCTGTGTACTCCAGTGTACTCCTGTATCCATACTAAATACAATGTACTCCTGTGTCCATACAGAATACAATGTACTGCTGTGTCCATACTAAATACAATGTACTGTTGTGTCCATACTAAATACAATGTACTCCTGTGTCCATACTAAATACAATGTACTCCTGTATCCATACTAAATACAATGTACTCCTGTGCCCATACTAAATACAATGTACTGCGGTGTCCATACTAAATACAATGTACTGCTGTGTCCATACTAAATACAATGTACCGCGGTGTCCATACTAAATACAATGTACTGCGGTGTCCATACTAAATACAATGTACTGCTGTGTCTATACTGAAAACACTGTACTGTACTCCTGTGTCTATACTGAATACAATGTACTCCTGTGTCCATAATGTAAACATGCTTGAGGTTGTCTTATGTAGGATTGGTGCACTGGTAATAGTGGAGGTGTTTTTATGATATGTAAGTGGGTTGTGAGGAACATCGGTAAAGTCTGTTTTTATTAAATTCAGTTCATGTTTTTCTGCCCCAGTCTGGGAATGTACTCCCGTCATTTAAAACAGCAGATTACCTCCCTATCCACCCGGCCACCACCTCCCCCACCTATGTATTTATCTGTTTATCTTACCTTTCCTGAGTTTAAGCTTCATCCTTTGTGGCCTCATCTGGATAATTCTGTCATCTACTCGTCGGTTCCCCTGCCTGTTGATCTCTGGAAAGACAAATACGATAAACTAACATGTGATACAGTATTTTAAAAACAAAATTTATCCCACTTTCCATTGATGCTCTCTTTCTCTTCCCTCTCGCTATACCATATCCCATCCATCACTCCTTGTCCCAGCCCTCGCCCTGCCCCACCACTCACTCCCTGCCCCAGCCCTCACCCTACCCCAGTCCTCGCCCTGCCCCAGCCCCAACCCTGCCCCAGCACTCGCCCTGCCCCACCACTCACCCTGTCCCAGTCCTCCCCCTGCCCCAGCCCTCATCCTGCCTAAACACTCACTCTACCCCAGCACTCACCCTGCCCCAGCACTCACCCTGCTCCAACCCTCACACTGCTCCAACCCTCACCCTGCCCCAGCCCTCACCATGCCGTGGCTCTCACCCTGCCTCAGCCCTTACCCTTCTCCAGCCCTTACCCTGCCCCAGCCCTCACCCTGTCCCAGCCCTCACCCTGGCCCACCCCTCACTCTGTCTTGACCCTCACCCTGCCCCAGCCCTCGCCCTGCCCCAGGTCTCACCAGTGAAAGGGTGGTCAATCGTGATGCTGTGGGAGTTGCTGGGGTTCTCCACGTCATCGTTGCAGTAGGTGGTGGGGTCGGCGGTGTGGTGGTGGCAGTGGTAACCAGCCTGTCCACTGCTGCCCTTGTCTCCACCCTACAGAGGGGGGGGGGTAAGTGGTGCGCGTGGTGGCGGTGGGGGGGAGGGGGGAGGTTGATGGTGATGTTGGTTGAAGAGGTACTTGGTGTTGTGGAGGTAGGTGTTGGTAATGGGTTAGGTAGGTGGTGGTGGTGATAGTAGGGGTGGGTGGCGAGGTTGGTGAGTGATGATGGTGGTCAGGTGGGTATGGTGTGGTCGTGAGGTAAGTGGGTGGTGGTGATAGTGGTAGTAGCAGAGGTAGGCGATATTGAAGTAGGTGGGTGGCGATGGTGGTGGTGGTGATGATAATGGTGCAGGGTGGTGGTGTTGGTCGTGGTGGTAGGAACGTAGGTGGTGGTGGTTGTTTGTGGTGGTGGCATTGGTGGGTGATACAAAAATGTACAACTGAGCGCAAACAACATCATGCACATTGGTTCTTTTAAATCTTTTTAAGTGGTAGACTATATCTGAGGCTATATCTGCTGTAAGAGCCAAAGACAAGGACAGAAAAAACAGGATAGCTTTCCCACCCACGAATCACTTCAGTCAGACTACCAGAAAAAAAAAAATGGAAAGCGTTATCATGCAGTAAGGAAAAACTGTATTAGTATCCCATATGAAAAGATGAATGGAAGTCATATTATACCAGCACTGTCTTAGCTTGTAAGAAAAAGTGCCATCAAGTGAGCATCAGGTAGTGGTACATAACAACGAGAATGTGTCCTTCATGTTCTGTGTTGTAAAATACACATAAGTACGTAGTTTATGGGTGAACATGATTATCTGAGGAATAACAACAAATATTTACTTAATCGCTTTCTATGTTACAACTGTTTCACACTTTACCACATCGGAAAAAGTTCTACTGAAGAAAACAAGATTTACTGCATATTACTGGAAACGTTTGCCAAAAAAAATTTAATACCATTATCTCCAGCATAATCCGACCGATCTACTGTGAAGCGTTTTTTGACTTCCATATTACCAAGTCCATGACGCTTTTCTTCTCGTGGTCTTACCCATGCTGTGCAGACCACATAGTATTTGTTCTGTTTCTTTCTTCTTACTTTTTTTCCCAACGCTTTGCCACGTGGAGCAATTTTTGTAATTCTTCACTAACTCACTTCGGTTTTGGTAAACATGTACCCTGTGAAAGTCCAAAATAACTTTTTTCTTTTGGTTGCATGCCATATACAGGGCTTTATGGGGTCATAGATAAACCCATATTTCATCGTGAAAATGATGCAACACAAATTCGGGAAGTTTATTTGATTCTGCAAAGAACTGTGGGCGCTAGAGATACATTTTTATTTTTATTTTTTTTATTTTTTATTTTTTTTGTTTAGTGGAGACCATCCTGCACACCCCTGGGAATGTTGGCAGTCTTTAGATTATATTTCATCAGAGTCTGTGCTCAACTGAATTCACCAAAGGCAGTTCTAAATGTTTATCATATGGCTTCTACTCTAGAAAAGCCGCTGACCTCTCTCTCTCTCTCTCTCTCTCTCTCTCTCATCGTCTACTAACGCTCCAACCGCACTGCCTCCTGTGCTTACAGGCAGTGTGCCACCGAAAGTTAGTAGGCACTGTGTTAGCAAGTTAGAGACTAGGATATTAAACAAACTAAAATCCATGAAAATCTATGCATACAATGTAAGAAGCCTCGCAGAAGATTACAAACTTGATACCTTAATGACTGAATTGCATCATATGAGATGGGATATTGTAGGTTTGAGTATGATCCACAAAAAAGAAGGAAAAAATAATTCAGCTCGAAGACAGCAACCACCTATTTTACTACAGATTAAGGCAAAATGAAAGAGTTAGTGGTGTAGGCTTTGTAATTAACAGAAATCTTGCAGACAACATTGGTAAATGCAGCACTGTATCTGACAGAGCAGCATGGATCGTAATTAGACTAGGCAAAAAATATACCCTGAATGTAATACAGTACATATATATATATATATATATATATATATATATATATATATATATATATATATATATATATATATATATATCTATATATATATATATATATATATATATATATATATATATATATATATATATATATATATATATATATATATATATATATATATATACGTAAAGGTGAAGGGTGGGGTCATCAGCATGTAAGTGGATAGGGTTAGATGTATAGCTTAGAAAGTCAATGATGAGTAGAAGGTAGAGAATTGGTGAAAAGGACTGAAGCCTGAGGAATCCCATGTTTGAATGTTTTAGGGGAAGAACGGTGGCCGGGTATAACAGCAGCTATAGAACGACCAGAGAAGAAGCTACAGTAGAGATGAAGGCACATATAGAATGACAGAAACGGCAAGAGTGCAGCAAGGAGGTTGGTCTTGGGTGACTGGGAAAAATAAGACACTGGAAAATAGATTTATTAGGTAAACATGTTCGCGGTTGTAATATGTTCATGTAGGAAATTACAGTAGGTTCATGTGCGATACATCGTTGGTGGGAATGGGCCCAAGTAAAAACATATAGGTCCAATGGGTAAAAAATAATAATAATAATGTCCCTGGAGGAAATCAGTGTGAGAAAATATGTCCATGTGGGGATTTGGTGTGTCCCCAGTGGGAGACAATGGGTCCATGACGAAAAAAAAAAAAAATACATTAATGGAGAAAGCAGGAAAACTCAGGAGAAATAGGTTACTGGAAAACTAGATCCATGGGAAACAGGCAGCTTGAAGGAAGTGGGTCCATCGAGAAAATGGGTCCATGAGGAAAGTCGGTCCATGTGGTAAAGAATTAAATCTTTGGGAGGAAGTAGTTACAAGGGGAAATCGGACAACGGGATGAACGGTCCATGGAGGAAAATAAGTCATGGGGAGAAATGGGTCCATGAGAGAAAGATAGATCCATAAAAGAAAACGGGTCAATGGGATGAAAATAGGTCCAAGAGGAAAAATAAGTGGGTGGGGAGATGACCCCTATGGGGTGTAATCGGAGACGGTCTTATGTGCCAGTATTCCTCAATCTGGGCATCATTTTTGTCACCTTTCACAGTACCGTCGAAAGCTTCGTCATACCGTCTTGTTATAACGTTACCAGAACTGAACACAATACTCTAAGTTTGAGCATACTAGGCTATTTTACTAAACTTGCTCTGTGCATAGACAAGGCAGACACAGTAATGAACATCTGTGTTGTGGGTATGTATAGTCGCGTTCAGGAGAAACGATACACGTCTACTCGTTCAGTGTACTATGGTATCCATTGCTGGTAAGATTTGGAACTAATTCCCTCATTTATGACGCATTGATGACCAGTGCACCAGGCAGTAAGTGAAACTGTTCCAGATCTCGCCAATAGTAGGCCCTACAGCAGGAAATATAAGATGTGTATTCCTACCTATGAACGCGGCAGTACCTCTCCACGTTTGTGTCCATTGTTCACACAGACCACAGTTACCTGCTCACATCGTCATCCTTGTTTACCCAACCACTCTCAACAGTAAGATATTACCAGCAATTATTTTGTACTGTAATTTTCTCTTTAATATTCACTTTAGTTTGGTTATGAAGTGTTTGGTAGCTCAGTGATTGAAGGGACAAATGTAAGCAAAGCAATATAAAGAACAACTTACTCGTGGGCTCAAAATCTATGAATAGGCTACGCCTCCAGGTTCCCGCCACACCCACCACAGTCTCAGCACAAGGATTTCCGGTTAGTGTTGGCTCACCTTTACACCGGATTTGTTTCTTTACTTCTTCACGCCAATGATGTATATCAATTTTATTCGTGCTACTTCAAGACGAATTTATTTAGAACATGACAGACTTTTCAGACTGAAAAAGTTATAAGAAGCTGTCATTAACCTCTCCATGCCAGAGGTTCTCCTGGATTGACTGAAATCGTCTGAAAGTGTCAAGAATAAGCTAAAAATAAGAAAGGACGTCAGCAGATTCCAAGGATGAAATTCATCAGGGTTGAAGGTAATATTCTGGTGAGCATAGGATGATCTTAGGACGTCTTACTTAGCGATTTATTTTGCATATTGCACTCGAAAGCTGTCTTGCAAGTCATTCACGTCGTCTCATTACCGACAAAGATTTTATAAAAGACAGTACTGATGTACTGTACGCAGAAATAAACTGGTAATGAAGAGAAGTTAGACAGCCACCGAAGCTGACGAGAACACAAACCTGTGTGTGACCAGTTATAGTTCACCACAGTCTACTTGTCCTGTTGTTATACTGACAGCACTGCTAGGCCAGTAGGTAGTAATGAACTACAGCTGGCCACACCCAGGCATGTCTTAGCAGTCCGTGTAGAGCCTCTTCCATATCAGTATATTTCACCCTACAACACATCAGTGATGGCAGGTGGTGGTGACCATTATCATCATCCACTCACTTGATGTACTGCTGGATACTTCTTCCTTTGCCTTTACTATTATTTTTCTGTGTCAGCTCTCCTCTCTTTCCTGTCACTTTGCATTTCTCTTCTTTCCATTGCAGGTGATTCTACACTGAATGAAAAACCTGCTGGTTTCCTGTAACCCAGAATACCATTTATAACCTTGGGTGGTAACCATATAACCAAATAACGGAGTGATGCGGAACCTATTATGGTGTCCTGTTAACTGGGTGGAGAGGGGCAACTTTGGCGTCCACCCAGGAACCAAAAAACCCACACCTTGCCATGGAGAGAGGCCCTGCTTGCAGCAGGGGAACATCAGTTCACTGGACGGGACGGCCCTGAAGGGGTGGTTGCTTGTCTGCGATCGATGTAGCTGCTCGACCAGACAGAACAGAGCTAACAACAACAACATCAACAACAGCACATCAGTATTGGCCTATAGCAATAATGTCTTCTACTGACATCCTTGGTGCTGGAGAGGGGAGCCTGCATGTGGTGCCATTAATACAACCAGGCAAAGCCGCCACATTGATATACATGATATACAAACGTCCCCCAACTCCCTGTTTTCCCAAAGGGGAAATGGTGGACTGCTAGAGAAGGGCAGCTCCAACCTGCAGTCCAGGTGGGTCACATTTCACATAATTAAGACAAAAACAAAACAACAACTCTACCACTACTACTACCACTACTTCTACTACTACTACTGACAACCCTAGCTCCTTCAAATACGACGAGGTACGTACACAACATTTAATTTTACATTTGCTTCTACCAGTGCATTTGACTCATCTTAAAGGCAGCATCACACTGGGCCAAAAGTGGCTAGCAGCTTTTGGGGGGCGAAACGGCTAGCAAAGTCGAGTTATCTCACGCATGTGTTTTTGCGAGCCAAAACGATTAGCAGTGTCGTCTGCCTTGGCGCCTCGTGGTCATTTGTAAACAAACCTCCACGGAGTACCCCACACGCATTTCCTCAGTCTCTGCACCCGCCTCACGTACTTCCGCAACTCCAGAGCCACTAGGCAGTCTACCGGAGTTTTTTTTGCCACAAGATCCATATCGAATATTGGTCACAATCTGATTTCCATTTCTTTGGAAACAATACAGACAGCCTCCGCGGCTGGTCACCCGAGTGTCCCAATATTTATTTCATGTCAAGAAAAAAATAGAAATGAATAAAAACCACAAGAATTAAATTATATTTACTTAATTTTGGTCAAGTAAATAGAAATGAATAAAAACCACAAGAATTAAATTATATTTACTTAACAATTTTGGTTAAAGATTCCTTCTGTGATTAGCTGAATATTTTCTCACCAGTTACAGTACAAAATAAATGTAGGTTCATTTGAGTTCCACTCCCAGCAACAAGCTGAGAGCGCAAATTGTTATCCAGTTCGCCTCGCCAGCGAAATCTCGCTCACCATGGGTCAGTTTGGCTAGCGGCTGGCAAAACTGGCTTGCATGTTTGCCACTGACGCCGCATTTCGGGAGACGGTTTGTACCATACTGGTTTATATCGCTAAATTTAACCCCACCAATTAAAGAAGTGTCTCCTAAGCAGAATAAAATCGTCTGGGTATGGGAAGGATAAACTATTAAATACATCAGCAGATTCAAGGCACTAATTCCCTACTATTGTTCCCTCTGTCACTGTCACGTCTTCCTGTGTGTGTGTGTGTGTGTGTGTGTGTGTTTACCTAATTGTTCGTACCTAATTGTATCTTTACAGGACTGTCAAGCTCGTACTGTCCCATGTTTTGAACCAATCGTGGTCCCATGTTTTGAACCATTTTTATCATATATATCTTTGAATTTGTGAATAGTGTTGACACATGTTGACACACAACATTTCATTCGGTAGTGCATTTCACTGATCAACTGCTGTCTTTGGAAAACTGAGTTTTCTTGTGTCATTATCACCTCTCTTTATACAGTTTTTTGCAATGTCCTCTTGATGTTCGTTCGTTCGTTCGTTTAAAGTTTTCTGCACCTTTAGTGCAGGCCGGGCCATCTATTAGCCCGGTTTGTGTGGGAAGGCTTGTAAAGTAACTGGGAAGATGGCATGTCACTGCGGTGCCCCTAGGGCTTAGCAGCGCATTGCGTTCTTCTGCTGATTTTTTGGGGGAGGGTTATTTAGGAGGTGGGGCAGCTTGTGCCACTTCTAAGAGGGTGCGAGTTGGCTCTTGATGTTGCATCCCCACAAGTTATATACTCTTTTATGTCTATTTTCTCTCTCCCTGTGATGGATTTATATAAAAAATCATGTCTCCTCATTTCTTTCTCTCATGTAATGTTGGTAGGTTTAATTTTTCTAGTCTTTCTTCATAGCTTGGATCCTTTAAGCTTCGAGCCCGTCTTGTAGCAGTCCTTTGTGCCTTTTCAATCTTATCTATGTGTGTGTTTTTATGTGGATTCCAGACTACTGATACATTAGCCTATCCAAAGTTGGTCTAATGAATGATGTGATTATGTTTCTCAGCATGTCTTCATTTATGTATGTGAATGCTATTCTCATATTAGTAAGCGGTGTATACATGTTCCGTACTTTCTCATTGACGTGGTCAGCCGGTGACAGTCTGTTATTGGTAATCACTCCTAAGTCCTTCTCCTCTGATATGTGTAGAGTTGAACTTCCTCACTTATAATCCCAGTCTGGTCTTTTTTTTTTTCACTTTTACCAAACTTAATTACATGGCATTTGTCCACATTGAATCCCATTTACCATCTACTACTCCATTTACGTAGCTTATTTAATTCTTCTTGTAGCTCTCTGCAAGAGTCTGTGTTTGTAATTTTCCTTTGTACTTTTGCATCATCAGCAAACATGTTTAGACAGCTTCCATTTCCAATGTTGATGTCAGTGTCATTCATATATAATAAAAACATAATTAGTGCCAGCATTGAGTCCTGTGGACTCCACTAGTTACTTCTCTCCATGTTGAGTAATTTCCCCTCAATACTGTTCTGACTCCCTTTTTCTGATAAAATCTTGCATCCAAAAGTACATATTACCTTGTATTCCTTGATGGTACAGTTTCCATAAAAGTCTTTGGTGCGGTATTCTGCCAAATGCCTTCTTGAAATCCAAATAGATGCTGTCTACCAATCCTTCTCTTTTCTGTAGTGTTTCTGTAACTCTGTCATAATAGCTTAATAAATTAGTAACAATATTTTCCTCATTCTAAAACCGAACTGTTTTTCTATTATCATATTTTGTTTTTCCAGATGATTTACCCAAATTTTCTGTGTCAGCTTTTTTAATATCTTACTTATTGTCAATGACTAAGTGATGACGCAGCCCTGAGGGGATATTCTCCCGCATTTAGTCTGATCAGCTAGTCAGGTCAGGTGCGGGTAAGGGGATGGGTCTGTTATGATGTGCCAGGGGTAAACCAGCTCTGCTGTCGGGCCCTGCTGCGGATGTCACTGATTGCATTGCACAGTTGACCCTTGTGCGGTGTGGTGCGGTGAGGATCTGTCCGTTCTTCCCTTGGGGCTAAGATGCGAATGAATGTGTTTGAATGGATGAGTAAATGGGGAGTGTGTCGTCCTGTCTCGGCTACCTCCCTTTCCTTGGGGGAAACAGCCTAGGTATATAGATAGAGAGATAGACTTATGACGTTGGTCAGTGTGTGTGTGTGTGTGTGTGTGTGTGTGTGTGTGTGTGTGTGTGTGTGTGTGTGTGTGTGTGTGAACTTTGCTGAGTCGTCCTGTTAGTGCTGAGACATGCTGCACTGGGTTGGTGGATCAGTGGGTGGGTGGGGTGCAATAGTTCCATTGGCAATAGGTCCATAGGAGAATAATGCTTCCATGGAGGGAATAGTTAAATCATTGCATGGAGGAGAGATAGGTCCATTAGGGGAATAGATGCCTCCTCCTTTGAGAGATAAAAAAAATCCCTGAGGAATAGGCAAGTTCCTCATGAGGGGTATCTAGGTCTATGGGGAATAGATAAGTGTAGTACTTCCACATTGGGGAAAATGGGGCAATGATGAAACCAGGTCGGAGAAATAGGTTCACTGGGTAAAAATAGGCCTTTGGGGATATAGGTCTATGGGAGAAAATAGTACCATGAGACTATGGTCTATGAGCAAAGCAGGTCCACGAAAGGAAGGCTTCCGTGGGGGAAAATTATTAGGCCTGTTGAGGAAATCCGTTCACGCTGGAATAAGTCTACAGGGAAAATAGGAGGGTGGAGAACTAATCGCTGGCAACTGGACTTACCCCCTTTTCCTGTTGTCTCACTGTGTCCCTTCTCAGTAAATGTTTTGTATTAATGAACACTAACCATAAAGAATTGCCGCCTACATTCGTATTATTAAACATGAGTGAGCAAATATGTAAACAAGACCCATATTTTTTAAGGTCATTCATGGAGCTCTTGTAAGTATTAGGGATGACTAGTCTGCTTCTCACATTCTAAAAACTGTTTTTTCACCCTCAATGTTTCAGAAATGATCTTGAAAAAATAGGGGCTTGTCTGCACCTGCACTTTCTGTTTTAATTATAAGAACCCTAATGCCACCCGTGTCGCCAGTAGTTCCTACCATTCACTAAAAGGACAACTCTGGCCATCAACCTACAAGGAAAGACAAGGGGCTAGAGCTCCTCCCAGGGGCTGTATTCTAGGTAGTAAACGACTTCATAGCACCTCATCCTTAGCAATTAATTTTGCATAATATATCTACATAGTTCCTTAGAAAATCACTCTAATTCCAACGTGTCTTCACTGGCCCTTCCAATCCCTCTTATTGCCTCTTGCCCCGATAACATCCTCCTGATAGAGGTCCTATGGGCGTCAGTGCGAAGTTAATTTACCTACAGCTCCCTAAGATTGTTATTCACTGCATTTGTTCGCCTTTGATAATTCTTCACGACTTATCCTGGTATCAATAACCTCATCAATTCAGTTACGTCTTTTTTTTTTTTTTTTATGTACAGACGAAAAGGTTAATGTAGAAAAGTTTATCTTAGATTGAATGTAATTGTGCAGTGATATCAAGAGTAAAATATGAAATACCACATGAAACGGAGTGTTATCTTGGTAGTGAGTCTGATTTCGTTTGAGGCCAACCACCAGTGCTGTATTTTAGTCGCGTTAGGAGGCTTCCTACCACCATTTCCTTAGCGATTTGAACATTGCAATGCACTACCCCTTCTCTTCTACGTTTATGTCTTTCTAATACCGACATAGGTTGCATATACATTATGCATGAGAATATTAACGTGTCATTTACAAAAATAAACTAATTGGCTGGGGATCCTTCTAACCCGAAGAAAATAAGGGATTGATTATCTTACCTGCAGCGGCTTTGGGTTGCTGCACCACACGCACCCTGGGATTTGGATACACTGGGCGCAGGTGCTCTGAGACTGGCACCTCTCTACCTCGTGTAAGTCCTGCCCCTCCACCACCACCACCATCATCACCATCACCACCACCACCACGCCAGTCATCACTAACCCTGGCCTCAACAACATCACTTCTTCATAAGTTCTGAAAAAGAAGGCCAAGGTCATTGAAATGGGAATTGTTGATTGACTTCATCTCTTCCCAACCCTAAAGACTTAATTTACAAAGTAAAGCATCATCAGCCAGTCCCATTTTCCCCCTAAGAGGTGCATGGGCCTGAGGTTAAGCTACCCTGTCCATCACATCTAAGGGTACTTGGTCAACCTATGTTTAGTCGAATTACTTGATCGAAAAGCCTCCAATCCTCTCTTAGGCTTCGACGATATGAAAGGCCGTCACTTCGACTGGGGTGTTTTAACCACTAAACCACTTGACCTTAGCCGAATTCAGAAAAAAAAATAAAAAAAATCAATGGATTTGCCAAGAACGACTAAACAGATAATAAAATATCGGAAAAGTATGTTTTTTTCCCGTTCGTGGAACATAAGATATTGTAGGTAGTAAAAAAAAATAAAATAAAAAAAAGTATGAATAATAATAATTCAGTAAAAAAAAAAACTGCCTAAGTTTTGCAACCCTGAAATGAAGATATGGAGCATTGATGTTCAGTTTTAGACAAAAGTTCTCCTAATATTTAACTCTCCTACTTCTCACTTTCCTCAGCTGGCTAATTACCTCAAAAAGAGGCTTGGCATGTTTCACAGCTTATGTGTACGTTTCTCTGCTATAATGCGTCAGGGAAGAAAGTGACGCACATCCTACATGTGAGGCAGATACAATGGAATGTAAAAAGCGAACTTTTGTCCTTAACTGTACACTGACCAGGCACCCAGAGAAAACCTCTCATGCTATGAAATATTTTCATCTGTGAATTTCAACAACTTGCCTATCATGCAATCTTTTCTTTCCTTATCAGGAGCGTAGGAGCCCGGGGCCAACCTACTTAGTCCAAACACTTAAGGCGAAAGAGATCAGTCGCTCCCCTCTGGAAGGAGCCTTTGTTAACATATTCAGAGCGAGATATCTCCCTTAAACTGAATAAAATCATGTGATGATGAAGTGAAAATACGTCTTAGGATTGAAGGAGTTAAGAATGGTAGGATGAATGAGGGAGTGATTAAGTGAGCATTAAGCAGGGAAAGGTGACAGGTGCATGGCAAGACGCGATTAACCACTTCATTACGATGACCATGATTTATATTATTACTACCTTCACATGGTTTTATTCATCTTGAAGCGGCTTTACTTACATGAGAAGTTAAATATAGATTAATTAATCCCTTCAATACAAAACACATTTCCTGAGTCTAACCAAATCATCTGTGGGCAGCAAAATTAATTAAGTATAGTATACAGGTCACAGGATTAATGAGTGTCAGTATGTAAGGAAAGAGATTTCTGCATAACACTGTTTCGGTGCCAAGTCTGACTAACGGGAGTGAGATGTGGACGGTAGTAGAAAGACAAGTCACGAGTAAAAGCAGTGAGTACAGTACACGCAGAGTTACTTGGAAATACTGGTGGCAAAGTGCAGAGGAGGTGGATGTTGTACGCATAGTTAACTTCTTTAATACCGTGACGGCTTTTATTGGTATGTTCATGCCACTTCCCGGAGGTTTTATTCAACTCACTGTAGGAAAGACTCCTCGCACTGAAGGGGTTAATAAAGGCTACATCTAACCCGTCCAGTACAAAGAGTCTGCAAAGGCAGACAAAATCGTCTGTCGGCAGCAAAAATGAAAAACAAAGTCACTGGAGTGAAGCGGATAATTGGAATGCGGTGAGGTGCTTTCTACACATTGAACACATGGGGAATAAAAACAGAACTGTACGGTAGCGAGGATGGAGGCAGAATGAGCAGAGGAAGGCAAATATATATATATATCGAATTTGTGTGTTTTTTTTCTTCATTTCATCCTTGCCATCTCGTAACTGATTATATTCAGATTAAAATAGACTTTTCGAGGTGGAGGGATCTGATGTGGCCTTAATTGGTTCCTCCAGTACAAGAGGCGTTTCTTAAGTTAAATAATATCGTTTGTTAGCAACAAGAATGAAGTAAAATGGACTTGATCCGACTTCATAAAATACAGGTTCTAGTACATGGAAGAACGTGGGTGGCAAAGACGTGGTGGAGTGAAGTTTGTAAGAATGTGTGCTTGATGACTAGGAGAGGATCAGAATGGAACGACACTGGGCAAGGGAGGCGGGACTAATCTTCTCATGGTCTGGAAAGCTCTAGTATTCTCTTCCAGCAAACGCTGGATAATTTTGTTTAGCTAGGAGTCAGTAATACTTACAAGCTCGAGGGTAGATACTGCTACCATTAATCGCCCCACGGTTGTGCCAACACAACTACATGACTCTGGTCAATGTCATAAGAACATAAGAACATAAGAAGAGAGGATAACTGCAGTAGGCCGGTTGGCCCATGCTAGGCAGCTCCTAGAAGAGTAACTGAACTACTAGAATGAGATAAGGACAGCAAAGAAGAAGGCTCTCCCCCGCCCTCCAAACCCTCCAGCCGAAGCCGGCAGGAAAAAGTCAGAAAGAACACCACGCCGTATAGAAAAACTGGCGTGGACATTTTACAGGAAAGTGTGAAAGGAGAATAGAGACTATCATAGTTTAACCTGAAAAGAAAATTTTTTTGAATTAGTATTGGTTATAAGATTTTCTTTATTCTATATCCACCCCTTATTTGTCATATGCTTATCTAGCCTATGCTTGAAACTCTCAATGGAAGAGGCAGCAACTACTTTACTAGGTAGCTTATTCCATTCGTCTACTACTCTATTACCAAACCAATTTCTACCGATTTCCTTACTGAAACGGAATTTTTCTAGTTTGAAACCATTATTTCTAGTTCTATCCTGTATGCTCACTTTAAGTACCTTGCTAATATCTCCCTTATTTATACCATTCATCCACTTAAACACCTCAATTAAGTCTCCCCTTACTCTACGCCTCTCTAGCGAATGCAGACATAGTCTTTTCAGTCTGTCTTCATATGACAGGTTCCGGACGTCATGTATTATTTTAGTCATTCTTCTCTGTACATTTTCTAACGAATTAATATCCATTCTATAGTAAGGACACCAGAATTGTACTGCGTAGTCTAAATGTGGCCTTACTGATGCTAGATAAAGTTTTAGTATTACTTTAGATGATCTATTGCTCACGCTTCTCGAAATAAATCCTAGGACCCTATTTGCTTTATTTCTCGCATTAATACACTGTTGCCTAGGTTTAAGGTCGTTACTAATCATAACTCCTAGATCTCTCTCGCATTCCGATTTGCTAATTTCTTTGTTATCTAAGCTGTATTTAGTATCTCCAATGGTCTTGCCTACGTTAAGTACTTTACATTTTTCAACGTTAAATTCCATTTGCCAAGTTTTAGACCATTTGGACAATGTATCGAGGTCTTTCTGTAAGTTATGGCAATCGTCAGTCGAGTTAATGATACGCCCTATTTTTGTATCGTCGGCAAATTTGCTGATGCTGCTATTGACTCCTAAGTCTAGATCATTTATATATATGATAAATAATAAGGGACCGAGTACTGAACCCTGTGGTACACCGCTAGTTACTAATCCCCAGTCCGACTTAGTTCCATTTATTAATACTCTCTGCTTTCGTCCTTTCAGCCAGGATTCTATCCATTTTAAGATATCGCCGTCTATACCGTGTGCTCGAACCTTTCTAACTAACCTTTCGTGTGGGACCCTATCAAAAGCTTTACTAAAGTCCAGATAAATAACATCGTAAGCTTTATCGCTATCTACTGCCTCATAGACCTCCGAGTAGAATGACAACAAATTTGTGAGGCAGGATCGTCCTTGCCTGAATCCGTGCTGACTTTCGTTTATAAGATTAAATCTTTCTAAGTGTTCTCTAATCTTATTTGCCAAAATTGACTCTAACATTTTTCCTACTATTGACGTTAGACTTATCGGACGATAATTCGACGCAGCTGATTTATCACCCTTTTTAAAGATGGGCACTACGTTTGCGGTTTTCCACGCCTCTGGAACTTCTCATGAACTTAAAGAGTCATTAAATAACGTTAAAAGTGGCTGACATAATTCTTCTTTGGTTTCTTTTATAATTTTTGCATATATATCGTCCGGACCTGGCGATTTTTGAGGTTTTAACTTATTAATTTCTTTCAATACGTCCTCCTTACTAATGGTTATTTTACTAAGAATATTTTCCGTATTCTCATGGTAAATATTTGCTGCTTGAGGGACCAGGCTTAGATTTTCCTTGGTGAATACTGATATGAAATAATTATTTAGGATGGAGCACATTTCTTTATCTTCACTGGTAATGTCACCTGATTCTGTTCTGAGTGGTCCTATCCTGTCTTTATTTTTCGTTCGGTAAATTTGATAAAAACCCTTGGGGTTTTCTTTTGATTCACTGGCAACCTTAATTTCATAACTTCTCTTTGCTTTTCTTATCTCCCTCTTTACAGACGATTAGATTCTACTGAGAGTGAGTATGGGGGATGAGTGTGTTAATGAAGGATATATGAAATCTCTTTAAATCGAAAGTCTCCCTTAAGCTGAATGAAATCGCCTGGAGACACCAAGAATGATGCAAAACAGCCCATCATGAGAAATTAGCCTCTTCAATAGGCTGGTGTCCTTTATACTACGTTCGTTCTGTCTCCAGACGATTATATTGAACTTGGGAAAGACTTTTTGAATTGGATGGGATTAGATACAACACTTAACGATCCCTTTCACAGTTAGCGATCTTTCCTGATTTGAATAAAATCGTCATATGGTCGCCCGAGTATAAGGAAAAAGGAAGACCAAGGTAGGTGGGGCGCCCACCATCCGTTCACTTAATGTCGTGTTGCCTTCAGGTGACTCTGTATTGAGTGACAGGTCAAATGGTCTTTTATATTCCAGGAAACGATTTACTGCACTGGGTGGTAACCATAACGCTAAATAAATGTCTGGTGGTGTAGCTGATTATGGCGCTGCAACTGGATGTGGCACGTAAAGGTCTATATACAAGGAATAAGTGAAATTTACCACTCACGAAATGCTGTTCAGGGAAAAGCGACTGATTACTCTCGCCTGAAATAGCTTTTTTTTTTTTTTTCTTAATGTGCTTGACTCTGGGCATAGGCTTCACAGCCTGCTCCCAAGGCCCAGTAGTCCTTCTACATATCATACACCTGTACATGTCACCACTAGATTACATAGCCTTGCCTCGGGCCCCTACGCTGCTTATGGTGCCATAAATGGCTGGATGGCAGGCAGATAGATAGACTGATAGATAGAAGAACCAAACTGAGAAGAGTGAGTGTTGGTGGCGGTGGACACAACCCGATGACGACACGTCCGGTGTTGATAGTGGCTTCCAGGTGCTGATGTGGTGGATGTGGTGGTTAGCTGTGGTGGTTGTGGTGGATGTGATGGTTAGCTATGGTGGTTGTGGTGGATGTGATGGTTAGCTGTGGTGGTTGTGGTGGATGTAATGGTTAGCTGTGGTGGTTGTGGTGGATGTGATGGTTAGCTGTGGTGGTTGTGGTGGATGTGATGGTTAGCTGTGGTGGATGTGATGGTTAGCTGTGGTGGTTGTGGTGGATGTGATGGTTAGCTGTGGTGGATGTGATGGTTAGCTGTGGTGGTTGTGGTGGATGTGATGGTTAGCTGTGGTGGTTGTGGTGGATGTAATGGTTAGCTATGGTGGCTGTGGTGGATGTGATGGTTAGCTGTGGTGGTTGTGGTGGATGTGATGGTTAGCTGTGGTGGTTGTGGTGGATGTGATGGTTAGCTGTGGTGGTTGTGGTGGTTAGCTGTGGTGGTTGTGGTGGATGTGATGGTTAGCTGTAGTGGTTGTGGTGGATGTGATGGTTAGCTGTGGTGGTTGTGGTGGATGTGATGGTTAGCTGTGGTGGTTGTGGTGGATGTGATGGTTAGCTGTGGTGGTTGTGGTGGATGTGATGGTTAGCTGTGGTGGTTGTGGTGGATGTGATGGTTAGCTGTGGTGGTTGTGGTGGATGTGATGGTTAGCTGTGGTGGTTAGCTGTGGTGGTTGTGGTGGATGTGATGGTTAGCTGTGGTGGTTGTGGTGGTTAGCTGTGGTGGTTGTGGTGGATGTGATGGTTAGCTGTGGTGGTTGTGGTGGATGTGATGGTTAGCTGTGGTGGTTGTGGTGGATGTGATGGTTAGCTGTGGTGGTTGTGGTGGATGTGATGGTTAGCTGCGGTGGTTGTGGTGGATGTGATGGTTAGCTGTGGTGGTTGTGGTGGATATGATGGTTAGCTGTGGTGGTTGTGGTGGATGTGATGGTTAGCTGTGGTGGTTGTGGTGGATGTGATGGTTAGCTGTGGTGGTTGTGGTGGATGTGATGGTTAGCTGTGGTGGTTGTGGTGGATGTGATGGTTAGCTGTGATGGTTGTGGTGGATGTGATGGTTAGCTGTGGTGGTTGTGGTGGATGTGATGGTTAGCTTTGATGGTTAGCTGTGGTGGATGTGATGGTTAGCTTTGATGGTTAGCTGTGGTTGATGTGATGGTTAACTGTGGTGGTTGTGGTGGATGTGATGATTAGCTGTGGTGGTTGTGGTGGATGTGATGGTTAGTTGTGGCGGTTGTGGTGGATGTGATCGTTAGCTGTGGTGGTTGTGGTGGATGTGATGGTTAGCTGTGGCGGTTGTGGTGGATGTGATGGTTAGCTGTGGTGGTTGTGGTGGATGTGATGGTTAGCTGTGGTGGTTGTGGTGGATGTGATGGTTAGCTGTGGTGGTTGTGGTGGATGTGATGGTTAGCTGTGGTGGTTGTGGTGGATGTGATGGTTAGCTGCGGTGGTTGTGGTGGATGTGATGGTTAGCTGTGGTGGTTGTGGTGGATATGATGGTTAGCTGTGGTGGTTGTGGTGGATGTGATGGTTAGCTGTGGTGGTTGTGGTGGATGTGATGGTTAGCTGTGGTGGTTGTGGTGGATGTGATGGTTAGCTGTGGTGGTTGTGGTGGATGTGATGGTTAGCTGTGATGGTTGTGGTGGATGTGATGGTTAGCTGTGGTGGTTGTGGTGGATGTGATGGTTAGCTTTGATGGTTAGCTGTGGTGGATGTGATGGTTAGCTTTGATGGTTAGCTGTGGTTGATGTGATGGTTAACTGTGGTGGTTGTGGTGGATGTGATGATTAGCTGTGGTGGTTGTGGTGGATGTGATGGTTAGCTGTGGCGGTTGTGGTGGATGTGATCGTTAGCTGTGGTGGTTGTGGTGGATGTGATGGTTAGCTGTGGCGGTTGTGGTGGATGTGATGGTTAGCTGTGGTGGTTGTGGTGGATGTGATGGTTAGCTGTGGTGGTTGTGGTGGATGTGATGATTGGCTGTGGTGGTTGTGGTGGATGTGATGGTTAGCTGTGGTGGTTGTGGTGGATGTGATGGTTAGCTGTGGTGGTTGTGGTGGATGTGATGGTTAGCTGTGGTGGTTGTGGATGATGTGATGGTTAGCTGTGGTGGCTGTGGTAGATGTGATGGTTAGCTGTGGTGGATGTGATGATTAGCAATAGTCGTTGTGGTGGCTGTGATGGTTAGCTGTGGTGGTTGTGGTGGATGTGATGGTTAGCTGTGGTGGTTGTGGTGGATGTGATGGTTAGCTGTGGTGGCTGTGGTGGATGTGATGGTTAGCTGTGGTGGATGTGATGATTAGCAATAGTGGTTGTGGTGGATGTGATGGTTAGTGGTTGTGGTGGATGTGATGGTTAGCTGTGGTGGGTGTGATGGTTAGCTGTGGTGGTTGTGGTGGATGTGATGGTTAGCTGTGGTGGTTGTGGTGGATGTGATGATTAGCAATAGTGGTTGTGGTGGATGTGATGGTTAGTGGTTGTGGTGGGTGTGATGGTTAGCTGTGGTGGGTGTGGTGGATGTGATGGTTAGCTGTGGTGGGTGTGGTGGATGTGATGGTTAGCTGTGGTGGATGTGGTGGATATTGGTAGTTGTGGTCAGCTGTTACTTGTTAGATGTTCGTAGTTGTGGTGATTGCCTGTAATTGTGGTTAACGTTGGTAGTTGTGGTGAATGTTGGTAGTTGTGAGTGGTTTTGGTAGTTGTGGTGAATATTGGTAGTTGTGAGATGCTGGTAGTTGTGGTGGATGTTGGTAGCTGTAGTGAATGTTGCTAGTTGTGGTGAATGTTGGTAGTTGCGGGGATGTTGGATATTGTGAGATGTTGGTAGCTGTGGTGAAGGTTGGTAGTTGTGGCGAATGTTGACAGTTGTGATGAATGTCGGTAGTTATGATGGTTGTTGCTTGATGTGGTGAATGCCAGTAGTTTTGGTAGATGTTTGTAATTGTAGTTGTGGTGTCAGTGAGGTGGATGTAGGTTTTCTCGTCCTGAACTCAGGCTAGGGAGAGGATGTAATCTTTATCAGTCTCTCCTAAATGTCACCCATTGCTACACGCAAGACCTCGCGGGGGTTTTACCTGCCTCATTATTGCTACACGTATATGGGGGTGGCCAGGACTTATTTTCTTTTGTTTTTAACCTGTACCTCTTACATACCGTTGAAGCTACACTCAAAATCATAGGATATATATAAGATATATAATCATAGGATCCCCTTCCTACCGTAGCACTCATATGGTCCCAGCACTTGCTGCCCACTATCTTCTGTCCATCCCACACTTTTTCTGCCCACCACCTCGCCACTGCATGTGACCTTGTAAGATAACGCCCCTTCCCATAGCCCACGACGTCTCTCATTCGGGGTGTTCTCGTCATTGCCCCGCCCCTTCGTCCACCGTCATCCCAGCCCGTCCTGGTACTTCACTCATTTTTTCTTTGTTATGGAATTATGCAGGAGATATTTGTGACTTATATTTAGCGGCCGACCTATATCATCCATTTCCACAACGGATACTTCCCCCAGCGTGCATGATCACCATCCCAGCCTATCTCCGCCCACATCCCTCCACCTACACACCAAGGCATGAGACTTGGATCAACATTTCTCAAAATCCATTGTACCGACAGAGGAGCTTTCTTGCACAAGCCTTCTTACGCCTGACCTGAACCGATCTATGATGATTTGAACGGGTATGACGAATCTGAAGGGACTTAAAAGGACCTCAAAGGCCTGGACTCATACCTCCAAAAACACTGACATGGTTGGAGTAATTACTGACCCAAGCTTTTATGGTATGACTTGAATCGATTTGTTTGGCCCTTATGATGGTCATAAAATAACCTGAAAGGACCTGAAGGCTTCGTCTGAACATTTCTGAAATGAGCTAAAATGAAACTCAGCCGCCAAGGATGTGTGTGAGGGAACCTGGTGTTCCTTGAATGAATTTGGACGTGTTTGAGTAAAACTGTGGTTAAACAAACTGGAGGAACTGAAGCACATTTAAGAGCAAGGATAAAAGCAGCATGGACGAAGTACAGAGAGGTTAAGGAATATGAGACAGAAAAATGAATATGAAACTAAGACTGAAAATTATAAGACCGTGGTTACATCTGTACTATGTGTGGAACAGAAGTGTGGGCAGAAATGGAAACAGAAATTATTAAAAATAACAAAAAAAGGAAATGTTGTGAAGATTTATGGATGTTGCGTGAATATAAAGCCGAAGTAACGAAAATCTATCAGAAGAGCATTGCTGGTGTGTACAAGTACGAATATAACACAGGGGACGAAATAGGCGTGACTGCACTGGTATGGACATGTAGTGAAAATGAACGAAGAACCAGTAAAGGAGGCTTGAGGTGAGAGAAAGGGTGAATTCAGATGGTGACATGATGTGGAGCGAGATATGAGAGAACTGGGTGTGTAGGAGGAGGACATGGCAGACACAAGGCACTGGAGGAGATGCACAGGAGTGTTGGACCCTGACTGGGACACTGCAAAGAAGAAGAGTGGACCTGAAGTTGATTATTTGAACCTGAATGGACCTGACTATCTGAACTGATAAATGTGGAGATGAACTGGCCTGAATGGACATGAACCAAACTGACAGGCCTGGCTGGATTTAACGCACCTGACTGGACTGGACTGAAATGACCCTGACCACACATGAACCACCGTGGATGTGAAGGACAGAGATGGAATTGAATATCCTGAATGGACCCAATTGACCCAGAAAGATTTAACTGAACCTGAGTGGCTCTGATATGACTTATATTCATCTGCCTGAGTTGAAATGGATGAGAAAAGCTGTACCGGATCGAAACAAGCATTAATATACCTAACTACACATAACTGACCCTATATAGGAGGAGGAGGCCGTAGCACGGGCCGAACAGGGTAGTACTCCCGAGGGGAATGGGAATGCTGGTGATAGGGAGAGCTGGAGCTCCTGTTTCACTAGCTATCTAACCATCCCCCTTTGCTGACCTTTTCAGTGTGACAGTAACATGGAGAGTAGACCAGCATAGTCTCCCAAACATTACCTCTAACTATCTATGCACTACACCACATGCACTTTACATTTCACACAACGTATCCCACTACGTTACAGGGGTTGGCGCCAGCAAGGGCATGCGGCCAGAAAACTTTGCCCCCGCTACCTAGTGGCGGACTTCTGGGGAGGCGTGGCGGGGGGTTCCGCCGGCATAGATCATGGGTCCAGGGCGAGATGGGGCTCGGGCCTGTGCTAGAGGGTACAGGGCATTGCGGTTCCCAGGCTGCCGCTTCCGCCCAATAGAGGGGTCCGAACCTGGGAGTAGCGTCCCAGGAGGCTGCCCTATCAGTGGGTGTATAATGGCGGGATAGTTGCAGTGCCAAGACGCGCTTGGAGGGTGTCCCTGCAGCTGTCCTGGCAGGGTGCCCCGAGGCCACTACCACAGCCACTGGTAAGCTGGTGGGCTAGGTGTCCCAGATCCATTGCCTGGACCTGGGATTGTGCGGTGAGTGGGACCTGTGCTGTGTCTGTCCCCATTTATTAATACTGAAGATGACAAAACAAAAAAGGTTTCAAAGCAAGCCTGAGGACAGTAAATCACCCATGGGGATGAGGGTGGGTTCATGGAATGTGGGAAGTTTGAGGGGAAGAGCAGGGGATGTCGTTGAGGCATTCAGTAGGAGGTGGGTGGACGTGGCGTGTTTGCAGGAAATCCGGTACAGGGGTGGATCAGCCAGAAAGATTGTTGGGAAGGACTGTTGCTATAAGTTGTTTTGGCAGGGGAGGACAGATGGATATGGAGGTGTTGGTGTGATGGTTGCGGAGAAATGGGTGGAATATGTTATGAATGTTTTGAGAGTAAGCGATAGGATATTGGTTGTGAAAATTCTGTTGGGAAGAAAGATAGCTGTGATTATATCGGCATATGCTCCACAGGCAGGATTGGATGAATCAGAGAAAGATAGATTTTGGGATGATTTAATACGTGTAGTGGGTGGTATGCGGGATGATGAGATAGTGATTTTGGGAGGGGACTTAAATGGTCATGTAGGTGAACCAGCCCAAGGTTATGAAGGAGTGCATGGGGGCTGTGCATATGGTCTAAGGAATGCAGAAGGGGAAAGGATACTCCGAGTTTGGGAGGCAACGGACATGATTGTGTGCAACACATATTTTAGGAAAAGAGACAGTAGGTTAATTACGTATGAGTCTGGGGGAAATAGCAGTCAGATAGATTATTTTCTGGTTAGGAGGGCCGATAGGAGGTTAGTGAGGGATGTTAAAGTTATAGGAAGTGAGGAGTGTGTGCAGCAGCACAAACTACTGATTTGTGATATGGTGCTTAAAGAACAAATGATGAAAAAGAGGACTTATGTACCTAGGAGGAAAATATGGAAGCTGAAAAACCAAGTAGTAAGGGATGCCTTCTATAGCGAGTTGAGGAGAGTGGTGGCTGAACAGGGAGCTGTAGACAGAGGCGTTAATGAACAGTACAGAGCCCTCAAGAACAATTTCTTGAGAGTTACTGATGTAACATGCGGCTGGACAAGAGGACCACCAAGACATAAAGTAACTTCATGGTGGGATGAGGGTGTAGAAGCTGCAATTAAGGAGAAAGAAGGCTTTTCCGGGAATGGAAGAAGGGTGGTAGCAAAGAGGAATATTTGGCTGCCAAGCGTAGGGCTAGGAGAGAGGTATACAGGGCAAAGTCTGAGTCACAGAGACAATTACTTGATAACCTAAATCATGGGGAAAGGAAAAATATATTTAGGGTGGCAGGTCAGGTGAAGAGGGATAATCGGGATATCATAGGTGAGCAGTGTGTGAAGAATGATGAAGGAAGGGTAGTGGTGAACAGTGAGGATATTAAAGATGCATGGAGAGAGCATTATAACCGGTTGTTGAATGAGGAGTTTGACTGGGACAGGGAAGGTTTGGAGCCAGCAGATCCAGTGTCTGGCCCTTGGCCTTTGATTGATACTGCTACTGTGAGTGAGGCAATAGGCAGGATGAGGGTGGGGAAGGCAGCAGGTGTGTCTGGGTTGACTGCCGAAATGTTGAAGGCCTCAGGCGATATAGGGGTGAGTTTAGTCACTGACCTGATAAATAGGATTATTTATGAGTGTGTTGTCCCAGATGATTGGCTGAAGAGTGTAATTGTAAATGTGTATAAAGGGAAGGGTGATGCCCTGGAAAGAGGGAATTATAGAGGTATAAAGCTTTTAGATCAGATAATGAAGGTAATGGAGAGAGTTTTAGAAGGTATGATTAGAGAAAGAGTGAATATTGATGAGATGCAGTTTGGGTTCATGCCAGGTAGGGGGACCACTGATGCCATATTCATTGTTCGACAGCTTCAGGAAAAATATATTGGTAGGAGAAGGGATCTTTATTTTGTTTTTGTTGATTTGGAAAAGGCCTTTGACAGAGTCCCTAGAGAGGTGGTGAAGTGGACAATGAGAAAGCTTGGCTTGGAGGAGTGGCTGGTTAGGGTGGTTATGGCCATGTATTTGGGTGCTCACACCCAGGTGAGAGTGAATGGAGATTTGAGTGATGAGTTTTCTGTGAATGTTGGTGTGCATCAGGGGTCAGTCTTGAGTCCCATGTTGTTTATCATGGTACTTGAAGCCCTTTCACGTGACTTTAGAAACGGACTCCCGTGGGAGTTGTTGTATGCTGATGATTTGGTGTTGATTGCAGAGAATGAAAGGGAGGCGGAGGAAAGGTTTAGGAAGTGGAGAGATGGTATGGGGCAAAAGGGGTTAAGGGTAAATGCAGATAAAACAAAAGTGATGATATCTAGGGTTGGTGGCGGTACTGTCAAAGACGAGGGAGTGGCCATGTGCAGTTTGCCACAAGGGCGTGGGAAGTAATTCCACCTTGTGCGGTGTGTGTGATAAATGGGTGCATAAGAGATGTAGTGGTATCAGAGGTAGACTGCGAGATAATGCTGATTTTATGTGTACGGCGTGCCGGGGTGAGCAGGTGGAGATCGTCAGACGTGAAAGTATTGAACTTGCTGGTGAATCTCTTGAGTGTGTGGAAGAGTTTTGTTATTTAGGAGACATGTTGTGTGCTGGGAGGTGGGGCTGGAGCTAGCTCTGTGGCTAGGGTGAGAAGTGGTTGGAAGAAGTTCAGGGAGCTCGTGCCTCTCGTGACATTGAGGGCTCTCCCTACGTGCTAAGGGGTCTTTGTATGCAGCGTGTGTTAGGAGTGTAATGCTGTATGGCAGTGAGACCTGGGCAGTGAAGGAGGAAGACATTCGCCGGCTCAGACGTACAGAAATGACAATGATTAGGTGGATGTGCAGTGCGTCCCTGCGTCCAAGGCCTGGAGGGGCTGGGTTTACAATGGAAGAGTTGAGAGGTAGGATGGGACTGGAGTGTATTGGTGTTGTGATGAGGAGAGGTAGATTGAGGTGGTTTGGACATGTGGAGAGGATGGGGGATGATAGTTGGGTGAGGAAGGTGAGAAGTGTTAATATTGGGGGTGGGGTTATGAGGGGTAGACCGAGAAAGACATGGGACGAGGTCATTAAGTGTGACCTTAGGGTTAAGGGACTGAACAGGGAGGCTGCAATGGATCGTGCAGCATGGAGAGCCGCCATTAGGTGACCAAGGCCGACACATGCAAGCATGTTGGAGCCTTTAAAAACGAAAATATATATATGGGCCGAAATTATCCAATAATTATCTAAATGGTCCTAAGTGGACGTGAACTGTACTGGGTCGGAGTAGGTCTGCATGAACATAATCGGATTATCCCTAAAGTGGCCTGAACTGATATGACTTACCTGACCTGAACTGTTTTCTAAATGAACGCTGAAATTACAGAAATGTGTTTAACTCTTTCACTGCTGGTGGTGCCTGATTTAGGCAAATGTCAATAATATTTAGCTCAACTGACAAAAATCTTAGCATTCAAAGGCTTCAAAAACCATATCAGGTAACCCTTGGTACACATACAGTACGAATTATGTAGGCCAGCACCAGATTTTGATCAGGTCACAGAAAACAATCGTATGATCATTGGGAGTTGGGATCATATTTCAAATGGTTTTGGAGATATCATAACACGTCTTTCTCAGCTATTTATTCTGCACTTTACTGTTCAGTATCATCTTGAATGTTACAGATGCAAACTATGTCGACATTACAATGATGCAGATGCCATCCATGAGAACGTTACGGTGTATTACCGGTATGTAAATCTTTAAGTATGAGGCCTTACAAAGCCTCCTATGCCACCCCCACCTTCACCCACCTGCTGAAGGACGCCCCTTGGTGTGAAGGTGGCAGACGTCACCTAAACGACTGGCTGATGCAGCAGAATCTGAGCCCAGCTGACCTCAGTGGGACGGAAGGGATGTGGAAAGACTGAGTGGAAATGACCTGACCTGAACTTGACAAAAGTGTCCCAACACGCCAGGCAGGATAACAGCAAGCTGTTTCAAAGGCTACTCTGACTAACGTCTGGTGGTCTACTGGCAACAACACCCAAGTCGCAGTGACGTCCTTTCATAAGTTGGATCCGGAGAAGCAACAAGATTCCTTCAGTCATGTAATGCCATCAGAGGGAGTAAGCTGGTTGTATGCCCTTCAATGTACTGGCCTACAATAGCCTAGCATCAGGCCCTTACACCCTCAGGGATAAAATAAGGTGGACTATGTCGTTTTTTATCATTGTGTCAGCGCGACGCCAGCACTCGGTCAGCGAACGTGCTTGTCCTCTTTACTCCTGAACTACCACTTACGAGTACCTTTGCCCTAACTCCTGCCACTAGCAAAGGTCAGTCACACTAACTCTCACACTCACTCTCACTCACACTCACTCACACTTACACTCTCACTATCACACTCACTCTCACTTTCACACTCACTCACACTCATTATCACACACTCTCTCTCACACTCACACTCGTTTTCACACTCACTCCCACTCATTCTCACACTCAAACTCAGTCTCGCACTCGCTGACTCTCTCTCTCTCTCTCTCATTCTATCTCTCTCTCTCTCTCATTCTATCTCTCTCTCTCTCTCTCTCTCTCATTCTATCTCTTTATCTATCTCTGTATTTGATATTTTAACCCCTATTTTCTGATGATTTTCTTCTTTCGTTCTTGTTGTTGGCAGGCGATGTGAGGCGGCTAAGGGGAGTCCCAAGGCGGCCATGGCCATAATGAAGGCTGTCTCTAATCCCACTGGCTCGATAAATAATACCTAAGCTGAAGAAAACTGTCTGGATCGAGCAAGTCCATTATATAAGGTACGTCTTCGTAGTGACTGAGCTAAAGATTACACACACACACACACACACACACACACACACACACACACACACACACACACACACACGCACGCACGCACGCACGCACGCACGCACGCACACACACACACACACACACACACACACACACACACACACACACACACACACACACACACACACACACACACACACACACACACACACACAAAATGCCTTCTGCTGTATTAGTGTGGTTAATTGGTACAGCACTAGGATATGTCGCTGGAGAGGGACGGTTCCATGCGGTGGCACCGACATAACGGTGTGCCTCCACTGCTCGGTTATACAAACGTCCCTTAACTCCCTCCCAATCCCTGAAAGGAGGATGGTGGATTGCATAAGAAGGGTAGCTTTTACCTGCCAGTCCACCAGTTCACGATGATATGTATGAGTCTGAGGCTGCAACAGTAAGCAATGGTATATCAATCACAGTAGAACGCACTGAGAATATGAAAGCTGGAACAGAAGGTAAAACATCTGGAAGTTAATTTAATCATTTGTTGCGCCTGATGGTTTAGTAGTTACAACGCGACAGGTGGAGTGACGATCCTATACAGCTCTGGTCCCTAATCCCTAAGAGATAAGTTTTTTTCCTTCTTCCTCATCATGTACTGCCATCAAGGGGAGTAACCTTGCCTCGGACCCATACACCTCAAAGGGGTTAGATGTTACCATATTTATAATTTTTTTCGGGGGGGGGGGGGGCTGCTACTAGACGATTGTATTGAAATTAGGATGAGCCCCTAGTGTGTGGAGTCACTAAAGGCTATGTCTAACCCAGCCAGTTCATAATGTCTCCTGTGAGCTGAATCAAACCGTGTGTCAGTAACAGGAATAACATTAAAAAGGCGTCATCATAGTGAGATGAAATGGGCTATTTTTCTTATGTCATTGGCATTGTAGGCTTCGTAGCACTTTTTTCTTAACGATATAATGCCTCTCATATCTTGATTATCCTCGTTTTATGCTACATGTTGTATTACTAACACAGTTGCCTCAGCCATCTCCAGCAGGATAAAGAAATGTAATCTGCAAAATAAATATGTAAGGAATAGGCACTGGGAAGACTCTTGGGCCAGCGAGAATGCAGGTGTCACGGCCATATCTAAGGCGGCGTACAAAACACCGAAGCACCTGGCCTGTCATCTGTCATGCCTATTATACCGTCATGTTCTCTTTTATAACATTCAAATATTTCTAGTGCAGGAGCAGTTTCTCCAGTAACGCTCCGGTGCTAAAAAAAAAAAAAAGTGTCTATCTGCCTATCTATCTAAGTACCCCCTTACCAATCTATTTTCAATGTATCTATCTATCTGCCTAATTACCTACCTGCCTACCTTCCTACCTATCTATATCTATCTATAGTCATACGCCTTAATCGCGTAAGGGGGGAGGGCCACAAATAAACTGCCTCCACGTCGCCCTGTCTTCCGCTATTAGGCTGCACATCCCCTAACTCACACACCCCTCTTTCCTATGTCTCTCCCCACCATCCCTCCATCTCATCGTCGGTGTCATCCCATTATTCCATTCAAAATATAGCATAAAGAAATAGGTGCTACGAGATCTCCTCTACCAGCGGGAATACGGTATATCGGTCCATCATCACACACCCTCCAACAACGGACATGTGCTACTACAATGAGCCATCCGGACATAGCTCTGTACACACACATTCACACACTCTACCTTGGTGTATATATGTTTAGTGTGTGTGTGTGTGTGTGTGTGTGTGTGTGTGTGTGTGTGTGTGTGTGTGTGTGTGTGTGTGTGTGTGTGTGTGTGTGTGTGGCTTCCTACGCAAGATTCTGAGTCAAATGTATTTAAAAAATCTTCTTATCTGTTCAAAAAAATAAGCGACTTACACGATGGTTAGATTATATCACCATGATTCCGTATTGACTGTTTAGATCTTGGTAATGCTTGTCGATTTTATTCAGTTCAAACAAGACCTACCCGAGTGAAGTTGTTGGAATCAGACACCATTATCCTTTCAGGTCGGTGATGCCTTTTATTTCGTTCTTGCTGCCTCTACATTATTTCACTCAGCTTCGGAGGGACTTTTGACAGAACATGGGTTAAACCAAGCTGCCGGTGTTGCAAGAGGTTGGTGTGGCAAGATATACTCGCCGGTGACTAACAGGAAAACCATAAACGACCAGATGTGGCCACACAGTGCCACACCCTCAGTCGTGCTCTTAATATAGCAAGCACCAATGATAAATCCAGATATAATAATGATGCTAGTAATGATAATAATTTTGCAGCACATACAGTATACAACAAAGTTTGCAGCCTTTTCCTCATGGTGAGCGGAATGACCGAACATTTCGGAGACAAAGCTATCGATGGAACTGTCAGACGCACATACTTTAACCAGGATGACGTCAAACGATTTTTTGCAGCAACGGGAAGTTCCAGCAAGTCAAGAAGTTAATTACTGAGAACGCTTCATTGCCACACCTACCGTCTAGTATTGCTTTTCACGTTTCTGGATCTTGCTCGCCCGTTGTCGTAAAACACGGGAATTATGATGATGACGATATATTTCCTTTCCATCCCGCCTGAGGTCATACTTTTATCACATCCTCTCAAGTTTGCCTACTGTGAGTAAATTTTCATTTCACCCCACCTCTCCCCACCCTCCACACCCTCCCTTGACCCACCCTACCCTGCCTTACATTCTTGCTCCTCTCAGACAGAGGGGAGGAGGGAGTCTACGAGTATTCCACGCTGCAGACAAAGATGACTGACTAACTCTACAACTATTGTAACTACTACTACTACTACTACTACTACTACTACTACTACTACTACTGTTGCTGCAGTAATAGGCCTACAGTCTAAAACTACTGCCACCATTACTACTGTTCATTACAGCTCTTTTTTTTTTTTTTCATCGAGGCAAAGATGCACTTGACAGGTTGGTAATACCTGGCTGAATGCAACATGCCCGAAAAACACCGTTGTATTTCAGATAATTACCAGTTTCGATTCACATTACCGGTAATTATTTGGAATACAACGATGTTATTCGGACATGTTGCATTCAGCCAATCATCACCAACCTATCAAGTGAATCTTCCCCTCGATAAAAAAAATTAAAAAAAAATAAATAAAAAACTGTGGTGAGTTTTATTCGATGAGCAGGCATAATATTAGTTGTAAAGAATACTGATAAATATGGCAAATATTTATAACTGTGTTAAAGGAAACGGATGTGTGAGCTGGCAGCAGGGCAATGAAATGGTGGGGGACCAGGCGACATGGAGGCGATTGGTTTGTAGCCATCGTTACGGGATTAAGGCGTCTGGCAATTAACAGATGATGTTAAAGAATACTGACTGTGATGGATGTTGGTAGATGTAGTAGATGTTGGTGTTTGTAATGGATGTATTTTTTTTTTTTTTTTTTTTTTTGAGGATGATGGAACCAAAGGCTAGAAGCCCGCAAAATTGTTCTCTCCAAGAATATATATATATATATATATATATATATATTATAGCCTCTGTGGTACAGTGGCAGAGTGTGCGTTTTCATACATGGGACAACCAGGGTTCGCCCCCGCCAGGGTAATAAACATTGGGAGCGTTCTTCCGGCCATGTACTGCCTTGGAGGACATAAGGGGTGCTGTGGTTGAACCAGTGTCGCGTACTATAAAGTATGCTTGCACCTAGTCGGCTTGAGTGGGCCGATTACACTTGGTTAACAGACAACACACACATCCAAAGCCACTCCAACATCAACAGTCACACTTACAAGCACATCTTACCATCCATTGATCCATCCATCATCCAATCCCACATTGACCCATGAGGAGCGTAGGAGCCTAGGGCTAGGCAGTTGGTCCCGATAGCACGTCTTACCCTACATGCAATCTCTACCAGACAGCCTAAGCCACTTGCTAGAAATACATAGGCTGTATCATCTCCACTTCATTTGGGACAGGCCTGTCCTGCAATGGACACTCAAACGGCTGCTGCTGCTGCTTCTTATACATATATATATATATATATATATATATATATATATATATATATATATATATATATATATATATATATATATATATATATATATATATATATATATATATATATATATATTTATTGTCATCAGCAGAAGCAGCCGTTTGAGTGTCCACTGCAGGACTGGTCTATCCCAAGTGAAGTGGGAATGATACAGCCTATTTATCTCTACCAGTGGCTTAGGCTGTTTAGTAGAGATTGTATATAGGGTGAGAAGTGCTTGTAAGTGTGATTGTAGTGTTGGAGTGGCTTTGCATATTGGTGTGTAGTCTATGAACCAGGTGTAACCGGCCTGCGCAAGCCGACTGGGTGCAAGCATACTTTATAGTTCGTGACACTGGTTCAACTACAGCACCCCTTATGTCCTCCAAGGCAGTACATGGCCGTAAGAACGCTCCCAAAGTTTATTACCCTGGCAGGGGCGAACCCTGGTTGTTCCATGTATGAAAACGCACACTCTACCACTGTACCACATAGGCTTATATATATATATATATATATATATATATATATATATATATATATATATATATATTTATATATATATACCACAGAGGTTGCAGTACATACTATATAAATATATACCACAGAGGCTAGTGTCTGTGTATATATATATATATATATATATATATATATATACCACAGAGGCTACTATACTGTGTGTATATATATATATATATATATATATATATATATATATATATATATATATATATATGAGCCTCTGTGGTAGAGTGGTAGAGTGTGCGATTCGTACACGGGTGGACCAGGGTTCGCATCCCGCCAGGGTAATAAACTTTGGGAGTGTTCACACGGCCACGTACTGCATTGGCGGACACAAGGGGTGCTGTGGTTGAACCAGTGTCGCTTACTGTAAAGTATGCTTGCACCCAGTTGGCTTGTGCGGGCCGATTACACTTGGATCACAGACTTACACACAGATCCAAAGCCACTCCAACACTACAGTTACATTTACAAACACTTCTCACCCTACATACAATCTCTACCAGACAGCCTAAGCCACTTGGTAGAGATACATTGGCTGTATCGTCCCGACTTCGGTCGGGATAGGCCGGTCTTGCAGTGGATACTCAAACGGCTGCTGCTGATGATATATATATATATATATATATATATATATATATATATATATATATATATATATATATATATATATCATCATGATACGTTTCAGTATCCACTTCAGGACCGGCCGATCCCGACCGAAGTAGGAACGATACAGCCAATGTATCTCTACCAAGTGGCTTAGGCTGTCTGGTAGAGATTGTATGTAGGGTGAGAAGTGCTCGTAAGTGTGATTGTAGTGTTGGAGTGGCTTTGGATGTGTGTGTAGTCTGTGATCCAAGTGTAATTGGCCCGCAGAAGCCAACTGGGTGCAAACATACTTTATAGTATGCGACACGGGTTCAACCACAGCACCCCTTGTTTCTGCCAATGCAGTACGTGACCTGAAGAACGCTCCCAGTGTTTATTACCCTGGCGGGGGCGCGAACCATCGTTCTTCAGTGTACGAATGCGCACACTTTACCACTCTCTCTCTCTCTCTCTCTCTGTATATATATATATATATATATATATATATATATATATATATATATATATATATTTTCTTTCACAAAAGAATAAGGAGAAATGGACCTTGAGACGTCCGAATGGAGAAACAGCGAATGAAATCGACTATATTGTAGCAGATTAGAGTAACACGATCATAGATATCAGAGTTATCAACAAAGTAAACATAGGAAGTGGCCATAGAATGGTGGGTTGCACAGCCAGATTCAATTTCAGATGTGTACGAAGCTGATTCGTTTCGTTTCGTTTTTGAAGGCTCCAACATGCTTGCATATGTCAGCCTTGGTCACCTAATGGCGGCTTTCCATGCTGCTCGATCTCTGGCAGCTTTCCTATTCAGTCCCTTATTCCTGAGGTCACACTCAATGACCTCTTGCCAGGTCTTTCTCGGGCTACCTCTTGCAACCCTACCCGCAAGATTAATACTTCTCACTTTCTGCACCCAGTTATCATCTCCCATCCTCTCCACATGCCCAAACCATCACAATCTACCGCTCCTCATCACAACATCAATACACTCCAATCCCATCCTACCCCTCAACTCTTCCATCGTAAACCTAGCCCCTCCAGGCCTCACACTCAGGGACGCACCTAACCACTGTCAGTACTTTAAGTTTGAGCCTGCGAATATCCTCTTCCTTTACTGCCCAGGTCTCACTACCATACGACATTACACTCCTAAAACATGCTGTATACAAAGATCCCTTAGCTGATTAAAAAAAAAAAAAATGTCCAATAAAGGAAAGAAAAACAAAGCTTCCTTTAAATTACAAATACAGGACATATTTCAGACTGAGTGTGACACTGATGAATGATACACTTAAAAGTGCTGAGAGAATCATAGGTGGTACAACCAAAGCCATCAGGTATTCAAAAATGACCTTCGAGCTCATGAAGGAGATGAAACAAAAACAAAGAAAGATGAGATGGAGAGAGCGGAATTAAATAGGCTTATCTACAAGAGAGAGAGAGAGAGAGAGAGAGAGAGAGAGAGAGAGAGAGAGAGAAACATGGATCAGATCAAAGAAACCATCAAAAAAGGAAAAAGTCTGAAACAGGTCCGGAGTGATATGGCACTAGGAAAGCAACAAATTATATCACTAAGAGACAACGACGGTGAAGTCATTAAATGCAAAGATAGGATGGTGAAGAGAGTTGAAGAATTTTACAAAGAACTGTATGCATCGGAGACAAACAATAGTACCAATAGCTAACTTTTCAGCTGACACACGTGAAATACCTGAGGTAACACCAGACGAAGTAAACATTTCTCTCAGTAGTATGAAATGGGAAGGACTCAGAGGAAGATGGAATAGTAGCAGGTATACTGCCGGATACATGAGTAGAAGTACAGTACGAAACAGGCTCGCCCACTTATTCACTCAGTATGCATAAAGAAGAAAATTTCCAAAACATGGTGAAATACAATTAGTTATTTTGCTTTACAAGAAAGGCCACTCAAAAAATCTTAGTAACTACAAACCTATTAGCTTATTATCGGTTACTTAAAAACTCTTCGCTAAAGTCCTTGCAAACAGAATAACAATAAACTTGGAAGAAAATCAACCTCGTGAGGAGGTAGGATTCCGAAGCGGTTATTCTACTACAAATCGTTTACACACAATGAATCAGCTAATTGAGAAAACTTTAGAATATAATAAACCACTGTTCTTAGGTTTTGTTGATTATGAAAAGGTTTTCGACTCTGTGGAGCACATAGCAATAAAAATTCATTGCGGGAGCAAAGAGTGAATGAGAACATTGCAAAACTGCTCGGGAACTAAGAGGGAACTGCTATAGTTAGATAACATATAGACTGAAAAAATTAAGACTGAGAAGGACGTGCGTCAGGGAGATACAGGTTTCACAAAAATTACGTACAGCATGACTAGAAAGTATTTCCAGAAGGCTAGACTGGGAGAACAAAGCAGTAAACGTAATGGAGAAAACCTAAACCATTTAAGATTTGCAGATGACACTCCTGATCTCATAAACAACAGAGACATTGCAAGAAATGTTAAATGACTAAAATTGAGAAAGTCTCAAAGTAGGGCTAAAGATGAACCTAGAGTAAAATTAAAGTTTAATCCACATACACCAAAGAGCGTCATCACAATAAGGGAATAAATTCTTATAGAAGTCGAGGAGTACAGTTACTTGGGGCAAATACTAAAACTAACGAAAGACCATGATAGCAAAGGAAAATTAAAAAAAAAAAAAAAAAATTGCAGTTGGATGGCAAGCTTTTGGTAAACATAGAGACATCATGAAAAGTAGCTTGCCAGTATGTATGAAACTAAAAGTATAAAACGAATGCATAATCCCAGCTATGACGTATGGTTGTGAGACCTGGAAACTAACAAAATCGATGGAAAATAAGCTAATCCCTTCTCAGAGAGTAATGGAAAGACCAGGACTGGGAATAACTTTAAGAGACAGGATGAGATGAACTTGGTGAGAGAGCAGACTAAAGTCAAAGACATTATAGAAGTTATAAAAGAACAGAAATGGAGATCAGGCGGTCATATAGCAGGAAGAAGGGATATTCGATGTAGCAAAAGACTGACTTACTGGCCTCCAAGAGACTGCAAGCGTAGCAGAAAAAGGCCAGACAGGAGGTGGAGAGAGGAGACAGAGAAGTTTGCGGGCAAAACGTGACAGAGATTGGCTCAGTTAAGGAATTCGTGGAGAAGATTGGGGGAGGCCTTTGTTCAGAGGTGGACTTGCAATGGCTGATGATGATGATAATGAGATGATATATATATGATGAGAGAGAGAGAGAGAGAAGAAAAGAGAGCTAAATGCAAGATCTCTTCATTTCCTCGTTTCGAGACGTATGGACACATCTCACTTAAAAGACTGGGGGTCACAGGCAAAAGGAAAATGCCTACAGACAGAGAATTTCAGTTGCAGAGTTGACTTATTGCATACATGAAGAACTGAGAGTATCGATCAACTGTAACAATTGAGACATGAACGAAAAAGGGGTAAAAGTTTGTTGTCAGACGGGTGCTACGCACCCACCGTAGTAGAGGAGGGATGCAGGCAGGCAGTTCAGAACAACAGTGATCACTGAAATGGCGATATACAAGAGATAAAAGATGCAGTGACTTGAAGAGAGTTAGTGAAAGGAGAAGAGTTAATGAAACGAGAGGCCTTTGACTCCATCCTGTTTAGTAGTTATAAGTTGGGAATCCCCCCCACCCCCCAATAAAAAAGTTGTACTGTACAGAGGGACGAATATAACCCCTATATAAAGTCAGTGGCTGTGCGGGGCAAAGAAGGCACGCATTGAGTCTGCTTGGCACACCCAGTCTCTTGAAAGCAGATTTTACAAGAAGGTAATATGAGCTTTCCACAAAAAATCCCTAAAGAATGAAACCCTAAGAACGTTGAAAGATGATGCAGGATTGAGTTGGATTTTGCTCACTATTAAAGGATACTCCCGTGGAAGAGCTGTGCTGATTGTAGCTGTGATGTTTGTTTGTTTGTTTGTTTGTTTTTACAGATGTACAGAGAAAGGAAAAACAAATTAAATTATAAAAAGTCCATAAGCTAGATTACAGGTGTTATTCATTCATAGAAATTCGGTAACAGTCGGACTTAACTGCTGTAGGATGAAGTTTGAGGGGAAATTATTCTGGGGAAGCGAGTTCCAAAGAGATGCAGTTCAAGGAATAAAAGAATTCTGACAGGCAGAAGTTCTGCGACATGGCAGTGTGACAGTCCATTTATGAGCGCTACCAGATGCCCGTGTAGCACAGGGGAAGTCGAGGAGAGGTAGCACAATGGATGCAACTTCGTCTGAGCATTTGCCATTAAGTGTCTGTAAACTAATTCAAGGGAGGTAACATTCCTCCAAACTTGTAGGGGAGGTAGTTCATTTGTAAATGCTGGGTTATGAATTATTCATATAGCTTTGTTCTGAATTTTGTGGAGTTGCTTTCATGCAACTTCTCCACATCCACTCCACAAGGGTGAACAATATTCCAGCTGAGAGCACACATGACTTATAAATTAGCGCTAACTGCTCGTCAGTGAAGAAGTTACTGATTCTGTAACCTAATTCAAGTTTCTCTGAAGTGGTTTTAGCACGTGATCTTATTTGAGATGTCCAACTGAGGGTTTTGCTAAGTGAAACACCAACAGTTTCAGTACTTTTAGAGGTAGGAATATTGGTTGCATTGAAGTTAATATGGGAATCAGGCAATATCTGCCTTTCAGTAAATTGTATATATATTTGTTTTTCCTAGCATTCAGCGATCTTAGAAAAGTCTTGATTCATGGAAACTGCTTTACTGAGTTGCGAGTTAGATATATTAAGCTTTGTGAATGAGAGTTTAAATATGAAGGAATTGTGAAGTGTTGAGTCATCTGCATGTAAGTGAATGGGATTATGGGTGATAGACAAGAGATAATTACTATAAATTAGGAATAAGGTTGAAGGCAGGACTGATCCTTGTGGCACCGCGGTATTAGTTGACTGGAAATCGGAATATACATCATCTACTTTCATCTTTCTGCCACTGAGATATGAATAAATCAGTGGAACAATATGCAGCTCAATCCTGCATGATCTTTGAACATACCTGTATAGGGTTATATTCTTAAAGGATTTATATTGGAAAGATCATATAACCTCTGTTGTAAGATCTGCTTCCAAGAGATTGGGTGACCCAGCGCCTTCTTTTCCCCTGCACAGTTGTTGACTTTATACGTGGGTTCTATTTGCCCCTGTGTTGAATACAACTCTCATGTGTGAAGAGGCTCCTCACATTCAGCTCTTCTCAACAAGGTGGAGTCAAAGCCTTTTCGTCTCATTAACTCTCTTCATACTGACTCCCATCAACCTCTGTTTCTTCGCCTCACTGTTGTATCGTAATTTCTTTTCTTTCACTGTTTCAGTAATCACTCTTCCTCTGAATTGTCTGCTTGCATCCCTCCACCATAAGGCATCCATTAAAGCATGGTGGGCGTGGTCTAAAGATAATTCGTTACGTCACTGGAGTCCCAATTAAAAAAAAAAGTTCGAAAGTTCTAGCAATACGGACGACTTTTGTAATGAGTCAGTTATATGCAGAGGTGTATGGTATGTTGAAGGACGACTGGGCCTCGGGAGCAAGCTGTGAAGCCTATGCCCAGAGTCGGACACACACACACACACACACACACACATATATATATATATATATATATATATATATATATATATATATATATATATATATATATATGGCAGGCACGTAACACCAACTTGGAAGCAATCTTCCATTCATTTTCTGTCCAGTTCTCTAATGCAAGAGTTAACCTTTACTCTCAGTTCTTCACGTATGCAACAGGTCAACTCTGGAACTGTCTTCCTGTGTCTGTTTTTTCTGTTGTCTATGACCCCTTGTCTTTTAAAACACAATGTGTTCAGGCATCTCGAAATGAGAGGATCTTGATTTTTTTCTTTTTGAGGGAACAATATTGCTGGCTACTATACCTCATACCAATTAATCTGGCCAGGCATGTATGGCAACACTGTTCCAGCCGAGATTCTGATTGGCTGGAGGTGTTTGTTCGATTTCATTGTTGCTTAAACCTATACTCTCTTTATTATCAGATATGATGCTGAGTTTGTCGACAATACAATCTCAAAAGCAATAAGAAATCCGTTATATACTTTACAACAATAAAATTTGCGTAGGAACACAGAAATATGAGTCAACAAAGTATAATAACAGTCCAAGTCAAGGTCAGCATTCGAACAATTCCTTTAAATCTCCGACACTCGATAATGTAACAGAAAATTAAGGAAACCTGCTTAAGCGCTGGTGTAACACATTTTTATATTTTAAGATCAGTCCGCATCCTTAAATCATGCCACAACTCTGAATAATTAAAAATTCTAGTGAAAAGACGAGTTGTGCGGGGAGGGGAGTTTGGAAAAATTGCGAAAATCAAAGTAGGCTAAAGGAAAACTATTTCATTATATCACCTCTATTATCACAGTAAGGACTGATCTTAAAATTTAAATGTGTGTTACACCAACGCTTAGATTAAGCAGGTTTCCTTAATTTTCAGTTACATATCGAGTGTCGGAGATTTAAAAGAATTGTTCGAATGCTGACCTTGACTTTGACTATTATAATACTTTGTTGACTCATATTTCTATCTTCCTACGCAAATTTCATTGTTGTTAAGTATCTAACGGATTTATTATTGCTTTTGACGATTGTATCGTCGACAAACTCAAGTTATCACATCTGACAATAAAGAGAGTATCGGTTTAAGCAACAACGTAATCGAACAAACACCTCCAGCCAATCAGAATCTCGACGGGAACAGTGTTGCCATACATGCCTGGCCAGATTAATTGGTATGAGGTATAGCCTATGGTTCCTTCTATGCTTGCATAAAAAAGAGAGAAATGTGCAAAGTTTTAAACACTCAAGTCAGGAATCGAACCCGGGATCTCTGGATGGGAGCCAGTCACCAACACCACTACACCATGACATGACGTAAAAAATCATCCGAATTCTGTCAAGAACCAGGTACACATATGTCACAGTTGTCTAAATTTTTGCATAGCCCCACACAACTCTTTAGGCGACACAGCATAAGCTATCCGAACCAATATATATATATATATATATATATATATATATATATATGTAAACTATTGCTACTGTAATTTTCTTTAGCCATGAGGCATACATTAAAGCATGGGAGGCACGGTCTAAAGATAATTCGTTACGTCATTGGAGTCCCAATTAAAAAAAAAAAAAAGTTCGAAAGTTCTAGCAATACGGACGACTTTTGTAATGGGTCAGTTCATCTGAAATACAAATACAAAATACTGTTATTATCCACTGCTGTGTCATTAGGAATATGACCATAAATTGACTATGTTTCACCTGCAAATCCAGTTGTCACCAATATTCGTCGTTTTTTCTCCAGTACGCACTTGGTACTCATTCTCTTTCTGATTTTATCCTCCTATTCCTGCCTCTTTAATTATCATTCCCCGCCTCTTCCTTCTCTTCCTAAGGAACAATCTCTTTGCATTGTCTCACCAGTCTGCATTCTCCTCTTCTCCCGTCTTTGCATCCCAGCATATTTTTCTTGGTACCTTGTCACATACACACACACACACACAAAAGTCTGTCAGTCATTTTCCATATCAGTTTCTGTAGTCTTCAAGCACTACTTTTAAATATGGACATATTTATACCGTCTCTGCCCAGGTGCGTCAGAAGAGATACTTGGGGCCGGGGGATAGCATCGTATACAGACTCGTCCACATATATTCTTATATTCAGTACATGCATAGATACATACATACATACATACATACATACATAGTCTACACTAATGCAATATCAGCATATTCCATAATGTCACAAAACATTTTTAAAAGTTTTCATTATATTCTCCATTTCTTTGTATTCTCCATTTTTTTAAACATGAAAAAAATGGCACTGTGAACACCCAGAAATGTTGAGTTTGATATATGTCTCCGTGAAAACCTGGAAGGAGTAATGCTAATGCAGTGATACTAAAATTATTCTAGAAATCCAGCAGTAGTAAATTTTAATTGCACTATTGTGCCTGGCACGGTCTAAAGCTATACCGATATCATTAATATATTATTACTTTATTTATTATTATATAGATAGATAAATAGATATTATATATGTATGTATATATATATATATATATATATATATATATATATATATATATATAGAGAGAGAGAGAGAGAGAGAGAGAGAGAGAGAGAGAGAGAGAGACTGTAGCACCAGTCGAGCAGTGCAGTACTCCCAAGGTGGATGGAAAGCTGATGATAGGGAGAGCTGGTGCTCCAGTTTCATCAGTCCTCGGGACTACGTCCCGACCATCCCCCTTTGCTGAACTTTTTCGGTGTCTCAGTGACACAGAGAGTAGGCCAGCATGCTCTCCAATACAAGTTTCTCAAACTATCAACACCAAACTACATGCACAGTACACACTACACTTCCTTTCCCAAAATTAAAAAATCATGGCAACACTACACGTGGCCTCGGAGTCCCCAGGGGGGGGAGATCATAAATGACCCCACCTTCCGCCCCTCTCCCGGTGACGACTCGAGCTGCCTGGAACCACTGTCTAACTCTCTTCTTCATTTCTGCAACATTCGCGGCTTTTCCTCTAACTTTCGCTCTGTTGAGCACCACCTCTCCTTCTCAAAACCTCACCTTCTTTTTCTGAGACTCAGCTGTCTGAGGCAACTGACAGCAAACCCTTTTTTGTATCCTCCTACTTTCTCTATATTCATTTCAAAGCCAAAGGTAGATGTTGTGTATATGTACGCAACGACCTATCTCATTCTCGTGTTCCTGAACTCGATTCTTCTGAATTCTCTACACTCTGGCTTCGGCTTTCCTGTCTTTCTCTGACCAAATATATTTTGCGCTGTTTACTTATCTCCTAATTCTACTGACTATCAAAAATTCTTTGACTATCTTACTTCTAAAATGAAACACATTCTATCCATTTCTCCTTTCTCTGAAATCTCCATTCTAGGAAATTTCAATGTTCACCACCTTTGGCTTTCTCCTTTCACTGATCCACCTGGTGAACTAGCCTACACCTTTTCTATCCTTAACCCGAGGCGTCCCGTCGACATATGGATACGTTGCAACATTTTGCATTTGCCAGTCTTGACGACGTACTGGTACGTTGCACAATTGCAAGGTTCATAATTCGCACAATTTTCAATTTTTGCGCGTGATTTTTCATACGTATACACGGGACACCTTCCTCTATTCCTCTACAAGATGCCAAGCAGGGACAATGCCTTACACCGCATAACTTCTCCCCTCCCCCTGCACGCCATTGTCTTGAGAATTCACCTGTTACCAGTGACCTGGCCAATAAAGACATTCAGGGCCAGAGTGCTTCCCCAATCGATGACAATGTGGAGGACAAAGTTTACATAGCATTAGAGGAAGAAACAGTCAGAAATGATGATCAGGTAATGTGGCAAAAAAGGTCAGGTATGGTGATGAGTTAGTGAGTGAAACAATGCTTATAATGCCTATATTACTGTTTGAAAACCAATATACTCTTGTACTACATATAAATTCGTACCAAGTAAATAAATAAATACCGTTTATGAGTGGTGTGAAATAGTTACCTTCCCATAAAACTCGCTTTCTTTGGTGCCAGCCTGTCAGAAAACCCAGTAAGGTAAGGAGGTACTGCTACCTGGATCGAGTATTTTAAACCTCAGGTGAGCAATTTCTCTATGAATTTTCGATGTTTCTCACCAAAAGCGGAGGTTGTAGCCAAAAAAAAAAATTTTTGAAAATACCTCGGGATTGGGGGGTGTTGGAGGTCCGAAATAGCTCGGGACGTGATGGGTTAATGACCTAGAGAAGCTTGTACAGCACCCTATCCGTATCCCAGACCGCTTTGGAGAGAGCTCCAACACACTTGACCTCTTCCTTACTACTAATCCTTCTGCTTACACTGTTAATCTTTTCTCTCCATTGGGCTCCTCTGATCACAACCTTATCACCTTAACCTGTCCTATCGCTCCGGTATGGCCTGTGGACCCTTCAAAGAAACGTCGTCTGTGGCACTTTGGACCTGCAGATTGGGAGGCCCTCAGACAGTACATCTTTGATTTTCCCTGGGATGATTATTGCTTCCATAGCCAGGAGCCATCTGAGTGTGCCTTGCACATTACGGAGGTTATTCTCTCTGGCATGGAAGCATACATTCTTTTCTCATATCCTCTGACTAATGCAAAAAAGCCTTGGTTTAATCACGTTTGTTCTAATGCTGTCCGCAACAAGGAGAGGGCCTATGAAAGGTACCGGAGCCAACCCACCCCTGAATCACATCTTTTATACATTTCTGCCCGGAATCGTGCTAAGCCTGTTCTTCGCTCTGCTAAAAATAATTTCATCCGTACTAAATGCTCTCAACTCTCCAACTTGAATTCTTCCCGCTCTTTCTGGCACCTTGCCAACAACCTTTCTAACAACTTTACCTCATCGTCCTTCCCTCCTCTTTTCTACTCTGATGGCTCTGTAGCTATTTCTTCTACTGATAAAGCAGATCTCTTCGTTCAGACTTTCTCCTCCAATTCCACCTTACATGATTCCGGTGCTGTTCCTCCATCACTTCCCCCCTCTGACTTCCTCATGGCTGATATTAAAATTTCTTAAGCTGATGTATTTTCTGCCGTTGCTGGCCTCAATACTAATAAGGCATATGGGCCTGATGGAGCCCCTCCTGTTGTTCTCAAGAACTGTGCGTCTGTGCTTACACCCTGCTTAGGCAAGCTCTTTCACCTTTGTCTATCAACTTGTACCTTTTCTTCTTGCTGGAAGTTTGCTCTCATTCAGCCAGTCCCAAAGAAGGGTGACCATTCCCAACCCTCTAACTATCGTCCAATTGCTTTAACATCCTGTATTTCAAAAGTTTTTGAGTCAATTCTCAATAGAAAAATTTTAAAGCATCTTTCCTGTCACAAACTTCTTTCTGATCGTCAGTATGGGTTCCGTCAGGGACGCTCCACTGTGATCTTCTCACCTACCTTTCAGACTCCTGGTCATCCTCCTTTCGGGACTTTGGCGAAAGCTTTCCCCTTGCACTTGACATCTCAAAGGCTTTCGATCGAGTCTGGCATAAATCTTTAATTTCCAAACTGCCCTCTTATGATTTCTATCCTTCTATCTGTGCCTTCATCTCTAGCTTCCTTTCTGGTCGTTCTATAACCGCTGTTCTTCTCCTAGATCTATCAACAGTGGTGTTCCTCAGGGCTCTGTCCTATCACCAACTCTCTTCCTTTTATTCATCAATGACCTTCTAAGCTGTACATCTAACCCTATCCACTCTTACGCTGATGACTCCACCCTTCACCTTTCCATTTGGTTCCCGCAATGTCCATCTCAGCAGTTACTTCAACAAATAAGGGATGAGGCTATGGCACACCTAATGTCTGACTTGGCTCTTATCTCTGACTAGGGTGAAAATAATCTGTTTTTTTTTAGTACATCAAAGACTCAGTTTTTACACCCATCAACCCGACAAAATATTCCACAGGTATACCCACTAATGTTTAATAATATTCAGCTTAATCCTGCATCATCCTTGAACATGCTTGGGGTTTCATTTACTCGAGACTTATCTTGGAAAGATCATATTACATCTCTTGTAAAATCTGCTGCCAAGAGATTAGGTGTGCTAAGACGACTCCATTCCTTCTTTACCCCTGCACAATTGTTGACTCTATACAGGGGTTTTTTTCCGCCCCTGTGTGGAGTACAGCTCTTATGTGTGGGCAGGCTCCCCACATACAGCTCTTCTCAATAGGGTGGAGTCAAAGGCTTTTCGTCTCATTAACTCTCCTCCTCTTACTGACTCCCTTCAACCTCTGTCTCTTCATCGCACTGTTGCATCTTTATCTCTTTTCTATAGCTACTTCAATGGTCAATGCTCCTCTGAACTGTCTGCATGCATTCCTCCACCTCTACGACGGGCGCGTAGCACCCATCTAGCAGCAAACTCTCATCCCTTTTCTGTCCAACTCTCTAATCAAGAGTTAACCGTTACTCCCAGTCCTTCATTTATGCAACAGGTCAACTCTGGAACTGTCTCCCTCTGTCTGTATTTGCTGCTTCCTATGATCTCCAGTCTTTCAAACGCAGTGTGTCCGGGCATCTCGAAATGATCGGATCTCGAATTTGGCTCTCGTATTTTGTTTTTCACTTGGAAGGAACAATCGCGGGCTCGTGGCTTTTGGTCCCTTCATCGTCGCATATATATATATATATATATATATATATATATATATATATATATATATATATATATGCCCCCTCTCTCACAAGCTTGGGGCCAAAGGCACCGTCCTAATTTGCCGCCATGTAAATCACCTTTGTTTGTGCCTCTCGTCGCTTTGTAGTGCATGGGTTCTTTTTCTCTATGCACACCCATCTGTACTTCAAACAAGCCTCACTGTTACTTCAAATAAGTGATAACTCCCTGCCTCCTACCTCTCCTCCCCGCCTCCTTAAACAGATTGTTCGCATCCCAAGTAGCTCTGAAGATTTAACACCTTTAGCCTACTTAAACCAGTTTTCCTTCAAATTACACCTCATTATTCGTTATTAATCCAGATTATATCGATATCATAACCACAATTATATCAAACAAGAGACTGCTTTAGAGTATGCAAATTAAACTGTTAAGACAGAGATGCAACGAGGCCTTTGCCACCCAAACCGGCCCTGAGATTCATCAATAAATCTACCATCATTACCGTCTCGTAACTAATTGTATTTGGAGGAAGAAAAAAGAAGCATCCACAAATCACCATGTTTGACGTTCTTTCTGGGGAAAAAATGGTTACAAGAACACTTTTTTCGGGGAAGGGGAACGGGGTTCTTGCAGTAAGGACAAGAAAAGGTGGTGAAAACTCCCGTGTTTTGTGTTCATCGTGAAATAAAAATTTAAAAAATGAGATTCTTAAGCTTCTTATTACTAGTCGGTCTGATTTTACCTGACGGATCTGAGCTATTCTCACTACCTAAATATACAGTAAGTCGTGGTTGCATGAAATTCGATAAGCCTTAGTTATGATGCAATAATTAATCTGCTTACTGGTCAAATCAACAGTCCAATCCAACTACAACTGTCTATCAACCAAGATGAAAGGCTTTAGGATCTTCGTCAGGTTAAGAAAAATTTGCGCTGGTGAATCTGGCCGTGTTGCAGTATGCCACAACTTAACCCACGGCGTACTCTCTGTATTAGTCTTGCTACTTTCGGAGGCTGTTATTCAGCTTAGAAGTGAATTTCTAAACTTCTTGATTTAGATATAATCATCATTAGCACCTTCAGTACAAGCGGCTTTTTGTCTACGCCTTCATGAACCCCTCCAGTACAAGCAGATTTTCCTCAGTTGAGTAAAATCCTCAGCAATGGCAATATCAGCGTAGAAAGAGGTTATCCGAACTGAGGAAATTAAAGTATTCTACAAATCTTTCATATTGTCCACCTCTTGTTTCCAGAAGCATTATATTCACTTGGATAGACTTTTTCTATCCTAACACTAAATGTATGATTTACTCTGTTCCTGCCGATGCAACAACTCTCCTGCTCTCATAGCGGGGCGATTTAATAACATGCGGGACGCTTTAATGTTATCCTGTATTCCCAGGCACAAGCAAACACCACTTCCCCAGAACGTGTATGAACTCCCATTTGACAAGGTATGATCCACCTGCCGGATGCCAAGCGGCATACGGAATGCTCTAGCCTTTTAATATCTGCTTATTCAATTGTTGGCAGTGTTTCATGCCTCCCCTGGCTATATCTTCAACATACTGTTGTAACTTACCGGAGCCATGACTGCATCATCACCGCGTTCAAGGTAGATATTACCAGTTTTCACGTGTAATGCAACTCTCCTAATCACATTTGGAAATCTAAAATCTATCTATCTATCTATCTATTGCCTGACGCCTCAATCCCGTTTGGGGAGGCCACAAACAAATTGCCTCCACGTCGTCCTGTCCCCCGCCATTTCACTGCCCTGCTCCCAACTCACACACCCCTCTCTCATATACCTCTCCACCCCATCCCTCCATCTCATCCTCGGCCTCCCCCTCCCTCTTCCCCCCTCCACCTCACTCACATACACTCTCTTCGTCAGTCTTTCACCCTCCATCCTCTCCACATGGCCAAACCACCTCAGTGTGTTCCTCATAACGCTTACTATCACATCCACATCCACACCACAACGCTCCTTTATATCCTCATTCGTCAGCCTGTCTTTCCATGTGACTCCACAGGCTCCTCTTAAATAACTCATTTCCACTGCTCTCACTCTTGACTTGTGTCCTTCCAACAACGTCCAAGCTTCACTTCCATACGTTAGAGTTGGTATCACAATACTGTCATGTAGTAACTTTTTCACTTCCATGCTCACTTCCCTGTTTCTTATCACTGCTTTCAAAGAACCAGCAACCTTGCTTCCCTGCTGTACCCTTTCAAGCACTTCACCCTCCAAACCTCCATGTTAATGAAACTGTGTGTCTGGCTGATTTTCTCCGGGGTAACCGATGACATACACAGACTGACAGACACATGCATTCCCTTCACAATAGATATCCCTTCTTCATTTTATCAGATGCTCGTAAATTTGACTATGAAATACAAGGTATTGATTCCATAGACTTCCCTGGACTGCATAATTGGATTTGCACCAACCCAGGATGTGCAACAAGAGATGCAACCTCTCAGTGCCGTTGAGCTGTAACATGAGGTTGTAATTGTACTGGAGGTTCTGTCTTCCGCCGCACATTCCATTTGCAATGCATGCCCGTCATCCAGTTAAATAATGTATAGACCCGACTTACTTCCCTCTCTTTGCCCTGATGATTAAGTTGTGTGGACCCCAGCCCCTGTGGTCACCCTCCCCCCTCCCCGTTGTGCTCTACCACACAGCCGTCGGCCATGTATACTTTTGTATACTTTTGCATTATAATCACTGGATCAGAATCACTATCCTCCTCTGGATCCATGATCTTACTGTACATTTATTTCTATGGCACCAGTCTGGTTTATTTTTCACTTTTCCACAACCTTAACTTGACTTTTCAGTCCCGTGTGTCGTCATAAAATATCTAGAACCATCTTGGACGACTCATCCTCTTTTGTTCAGAAATATTTGCCTTTACTTAGAACTTTCGGATATATATATATATATATATATATATATATATATATATATATATATATATAGATAGATAGATAGATAGATAGATAGATATACAGTATATATGAGGGGAGGTTATATCAGCGAGGTACACACTTCTTTGTTGATTTGTCAGGTTTCTTACTCATCGTCATCCCAGTTTCAGTACTTGTCTTCCCTTGTCAATGCAACAACCAAGCAATACCTAAGAAGCTTCTTTACTAACGCATCTTTGACACACAAGCATAAAAACATACCTTCTCTGGACTGTAGTGAGAAGAAAAATAATAACCAAGCGGAGTTCAAAGGAGCCACTATCAACAGGTCCTACAGCACCGACGCTTCAAACTCTACTAATCTTATCAGGGTGTTGGCTGCGTCCTTTTCCCCAACGCTGGTTGTGTGTGTGTGTGTGTGTGTGTGTGTGTTTACCTTTAACTTCAGTCGTTCGTTGCCGGTAGTAGGCTACTGTATTCACAAAAATATTGCTAAATGCAGTGTCAAACGGAAACTATGTACAATCAATGACAGAAGTCGTGTCCTTAAATTTGGTGAAAACATGTGCTGAAATTCAGGCTCAAGCTTTGGTGAGCTCTGCTTTGCGTCTTACGGACGGTTGGCAGCACTGAAATGACTTGTCATTTGCTCCAGGTGACTAACATGCGGATACGAGCATATTTTTTTCAAACTAAGCTAAACAAATGGGATGGTTGAATGATCGCATGTACAGGACTGTGTAATCAACGGTTGTAAGCTGACTTCAAGGATGTACTTGGACGAGCAAAGATGTAGTGGAGAGAAATAGAAGAATTGCAAGAGAAGTATGTGGATATGTAGAAAGCGTCAACCAGGAGGAATTATGCAGGAGGTGTGAAGATGAAGATGATGAAAAAAGAGAGGGCTGTGTGCCAACCAGCGAGTAGGAAACAAGGATGAGGGCCTGCAGTGTTAGATCTACATGTTCTGGTGTCAAGGGTATGAGAGGAGATGGGAAAAGGCTGTACGAAGAGCTGAGGGACAAAAAAAGGTATATATGCTGTATATATGTGCACTGTGTGGACCGAAGGGGAAAGGTAATATGGACCAATTGGAGGCCATTAGTGAGGAAAATAAATCCATGAAGAGTGAGTTACTCGTACAGAATGTGAAGGAAAATCATGAAGAGATGGGAAAAAGGATGAAAGACATGGAGAGAAAGTGGAGTGAGATAGAGGACGAGGATGGAGGGGCAGAAGGTATGAAGATGGAAATGAGTGAATTAAGGAGAATGTATGCAAAAGTACATGACAGGATGAAGGAACTGAATAAAAGATGGGATGCAAGAGAGAAGGAACTGGTAAGAATGATAACTGAGAAAGTAATTAAGAATGTGATGGAGGACTTAGAAGAAAGGGAAGATAAAGGAAAAAGGAAGGAAAGTGTATTTGTCTTTAATGTGCCAGAGAGTAAAGTGAACCCAAAGAGAAAGAGATGATACAGAGTTCTGTGAAACGGCGTTTAAAGAAATTTTTGGAAGAGAAGAAAAAGTTGTGATGGAGAAAATGTATAGGATGGGAAGTAAAGTGAGACCAGTGATTGTAGGCCTGAGTGAAATGCATGAGAAATGGCAGATAGTAAAAAAAGAGTAAGGTGCTTAAGAATACAAGGAAGGCAACTGCCAGGTTAAAAGAGGAACAGCAGGAAAAAAGGAGACAAGGAGGGAGTGGATAATAAAGAAAGGAAAGACAGTAAAAGTGAAGACACGGGATGAAGATAATTGATGGGGATGGCGAAGGGAAGATTAACAAAGGGATGAAGAGGGGTGTATAATGTGATGCGTAATAAACATTATCAAAGGGTAAAGTAGAGAAGTAGAAGAATTGGTAAATGGTAATAATACTGTATATTTAACAGAAACACAGAAGAAAGTTAGTGATGGTATATTTAGTAATAATACATGAGAATAGATAATATGAGGGAAACGGGAGACAAGAAAGGAGGGGGGATATTGATATTATAGAGAAACAATCAAGGGAAAGCTATAAATACGGTAAGATAAATGCTAAAAGTAATGACGGACTCCATGCTAAGTGTACAGTAAGAGGATGGGGAATGAAACTAATTGTGATGTTCTTTGCTGACGACAGAGAGAGAAATGAAATGATAAGGGAAGAAACTGAAACAATTATTGAGGGAAGTGAAGAACCACTAATGATCGTAGGGGATTTCAATGGGCATGTTGGATTTATAGGCGTGCAAAGGTTGGAAGATAATGGACGGATGATATTGAACTGGCTGGACAGATGTAGAGTAATAACGTTAAATGAGGATCAGAAATGCAAAGCAGAATACACATGGAGTAGGGACAGACAAAAGAGCATCATAGATTATACATTGGTGAACAATAAGGTATGAAAAACCTTTAAGCATTAATACAGACGAAGATAAAGAAGTATTTGATCTCTCGGATCATAATTTAATGGACATAAACATAAAGGTAAGGAAGGAAGTAACAGGGCTTAGGAATAATGACTGGATGGAAAATGAATACCGTACTACAAGATAGATATAGATTCTAAAAAATATGAGAAGGAAATGGAAAAATGTGTAAAAGATGAGAGAACTGAAGACAAAAAAGAATTAGAATGAAGGATGAAAAATATTAACGAGAGGATACTGAAGAATAAACATAGGAGAAAGAAAGGAAAAACAAGAGGAAATGAAGAACCCGTTTGGATAACAAAGGTGATAAGGAAGGAAATAAAAGAGTGAAAGAGACTAAACAGATGTACAAGGAATGCAGGACAAGAGAGGATGAGGAAAATGGAAAGGGGTGTATATAGAACAAAAATGCCAAACATAAAGGTTAATTAAGGAGGAAATATATAAGAATGAAGACAAAATAACAAGGGAAATAAGAGAAAATGAAAGTAATGGTAAAAATATATGTAATATATATGATTGCTGAAAGGAGAGAATGAGCGAGGAGAACTAGAAGGTTTATGGAGAAGACTGTAAGGAGTTTGGGAAAGGAAACAGAAAAAATTATGCAATTCTGGGGAAGTACATGAAAAAAAAAAACATCAAAACACGATACAGCATGTATGGAATAGTCAGAAGAAGGAGGAATTTGTTAAAGAATATGAGACAGGAGAAATTCAAGTGTCAAGCGGAAGAGGAAGGACAATAAAGGAAGGAGAAAACAGAGGTTTTAGAGACATATGTAGTAAAGAATTAAAGGAACACCTAGAAATGGCATTACAGGTGGGAAGTGGAATATACTGGATAGAAGAAGAGGCGATAACTGAAGAAAGGGTACGAAAATTTCTATTTAAAAAAAAAAAAAAAAAAAAGAGCGGGTTCGGACAAGATCAAACCTGAGTTGTATAAGGTTTTCCTCAGAAATAATACCATAATGAAGACAGAACAAAATGTCTTAAAGGGGCAGTAGAAAAGGGAACTGTACCAGAAGAGTGGAAAAACTAAAAAAAAACTTTCATGATATCTAGAGTGAAGAAAAAAAAAAATGAGTTGAAACCCATAGCATTAAATAACTTTGGATATAAACTGATGGCAGCCATGAGGTAAGGCATAAAAGAACACGTAGAAAGACATAAGGTGGGGAAAGAAACACAGGCCGGCTTCACACAGGGATAGAGAGAGAGAGAGAGAGAGAGAGAGAGAGACTGTATTGAGAAATCATTGCAGGAAAAGAAACCATTGACAGTAATATCTATAGTTTATTCAGAAGCCTATGATAGGTTAAAGAGGGAGAAACTAATAGAATAGTTAATGGAATTTAAAGTAAACCTCCAAGTGAAAGATATATTCGTAATAGCTGAGATGTACAGTACAAGGGAGACAGAACAATGGTAAAAATAGCCAGACAAAGAAATAATAAAGCCTGTTACCTGTGGGATACGCCAGGGATGTACGGGTTCAACTACTCTATTTAAATTAGTAACATACAAGATTATGCAAAGATTAGAAGTAAATAAGGGATTTAAGCTTAATAACTTCAAGATTACATCACTCTTCTATGCTGATAACGGTATAATTTTAGAAGGCAGTACGAAATATGCAGAAGCAGTAATTGAGGAAGTAGTAAACATAAGTAATGATTATGAATCAGAAACAAACAGAAAAGTCAGGCATTGACGTTTAACTTGTAAAAATAAGAAAGAAAAGCTAGGGGACACAGAAATAAAGCACAGAATTAAATACTTGGGTATGATAGTAAATGATACAAGAAACCGTTTCAAAGAACAAACACGGGTAATGATTGAAAAGGCAAGAAAAATGACAAACATAACGTACTCCGTAACTGCAAAAAGCTGTTCAATATTATTAATCGGAAAGTCATATTGGAAAATTATAGCATTACCCTCAATTCTATACGGTGTAAGTATAATAGACTTATCGGGTCAGAAAACGGGGTATTTAGACATATTATGGGAGTAACAAAATATGTACAGGAAGCAGCACTAAGGGGAGAGATAGGAGCTTCAGATATGAAAGCGAGAGTAACTGAGTCACAGTGAAAGTGTGTAAAAGCATTCTAAGAGAAGCTGCCTATGAACCTACGGTAATAATTTTATTAATCCTAAAAAGATTGGAGCTTCTTTACTGTTTCTGAAAGTTGACTCCTACTTCCTTCATGGTTCGGGCCTTATTCTTTTAGGGCCACAATCCCTTAGCAGAAATTATAATCCTAGTATACTTCAGCCTTTAAAATACTACATTTCTGCAACTTAAGAGTACGTTGAGATCCTTCTCGCCTAGACAAAACTTCATCCAGTTTTTTTTTAAATGTGAATCAAAATCCTTCCCAAAGATAATTATGTCATCCAGGTAAGTATGACTAAGTCCCATGAAGCCGAGCAAGACTTCATTTATAATCCGTTGGAACGCGGCTGGGGTATCCTTCAAGCCAAGGGGTAGGTCATTATACTCCCAATGACCGTCTGGTGAGGATAATGCGGTCAACGATATTGACTCCTCATCTAATGGAATCTGATGGTATCCCCAATAAATATAGTGTTCTCTCCTGCTGGGAAAGGATGTGTGTGATATTTGGCGACTGGAAGGGGTCCGCTACTATCTGCTTATTCCGTGCCGAAAGTAGAGACAGACCCGCAATCCACCATCTTTCCTTTCCACTGGGACCAGGGACAAACAATAAGTGATGTGTAGGGACGAATGATATTTTCCTCTCTTGATTCGCAGTTTCTGTTAGTTTCATGATACTTACCTGGTGTTTTCGAGAGACGGCAATTCACGACCGGGCCTGTGGCACAGATATGATGTAGTAAATATGGTGTAGTAGTTATTATTCGTCAGGCAATGAGAACACATGAGGATGATTTCGCACAAGGAGTTTAAGGGCGTTACTCTCCCGACTTTTGCGGTGAAAGCAGTTCATCTATGACCACATTTAATCTCCTCAGTCTTTCCTCCCTTTGTGTTACACTAGTAACTTGGCCTTGATTGTTGTCCTGACTTTCGTCCCAGCAAACCTCCTCAATGGTTCCGCTGTGCCTACCCTATACCTGCCAGATATACTGATCCGGTCAAGAGTGGCGTTAATAATGGCAACATAAACCCTGGACCTTCCTCTCCTCTCACTCAGGACCATGTTCACTATTTCTGGCTACGCATAGTAGCGAAAGTACTATCAGGACGTCGGGAAAATAACCCAAGTGTCCACCGAGAAAATATATCAGTCTCTACCGGGATAACGCCATATGTAAATGGATCTGTCACAACTGTCTCACTCGTCATGCAGCATCCACAGATGTAGCCTACTCTATTTTATCTGATAGGCTGGCTTCTGTTACGGTCAGGGAGCAAGCATTATCTATGCAAAAATCTTTCTCTCTGATCTGTAATTCTACCTTCTTCCCATCAATCTCGATGCGCAACGGGTGTGGGATAATATATACATTCCAGGCAAAGACGAAATCAGAACCTAGAATCACTGAAACTGTACAGGGTAATTTTCCGACCACCACTAATTCACTTTCATTCCTTGCGGACAGCCAACCCTGTGGGTAGGGCTATTACTCCTGCAGCTTCAAGTTCATCATTGCTTGCAGACACTAGCTTTCGGCTTACATACGGCCTGAGCTCATGTCTCGTATCACTCAAATTCTCATAGGTTACCTGGTTAATGAGTGATCGACGTCGAACTTTTTTGTGCGTATCCGTGCATGACAAACAGTGCTCAGTACGGTGAGTTGCACTCTTACAGTGATCACATCGCGTCACCTGACCTGAATTGTTTAGATAAACAATGAGCTGTCATGTGACCCGGTCCACCACAGTGGAAACATCTGAATTTCTCCTTTCTTCAGGTGGCAAGTTGTTTTGTTGGCCTTGCGAGATCGGCCTTGTGACACAGCACGTGTGGGCTCGGTGCAACACCACATCTTTTACACTTTCCTATGCTCACAGAGGTTATCTTCCCAGTGTCAATCTCCTATCTTTTAATGAAGACTTTACCTTCAGTCACATGTACGATTACATCACGTTTTCTTTTCTTTGCTGCGTTGTCCTCAGCAAGTGAGAAATTGCAGTGATCTGCCCAACTAACGATCTTATTCACAAATTTATCGGGATCGTCGTGCTCGTCAGCATCGGTAGTGACTGTATACTGGTTGGGGAACATTTCAATGAATTAATTTATGGCCGCATACATAGCAGATTCTCCAGTTGCGGCCCTGATACTTGCAACACGATTACCTAGCTTCACTACCGCAGCCACTAATCAACATTACGCTACCCTGGATTACGTTTCGCACGCATTAATGCCCAGTGAGCAGATTGGAAAAATTTCTCTGAAGGGTAATGTTTCAGGAGAGGTGACTTAAAATCCTCCTAGCTACCGTTCGACCAATGTATAAATTGTTCAGTTCTATCATAAACACCACCTGGTGTGTATTCCCTAGCTACATCAAACCTGCTAAGTGTAGTACACCTAGATTCAGTTGTCTTGTTCTCTATCTCCCCTATCCATGTGCTAACATTAGGCTCGAGAATTAAACCTGGGTACTCGGCTACTGTCGTGTGTTTACTGGCTGTGAAATAAGCTAGCGTCTTTCTGATTGCCACTAATTGCTTGTGACAATTTATTAGAAAGAATCACAATATCCCCTGCAGTTTGATCTGGGTCTGCTTTTGCCATTTCTACTGATGCTTCAGAATCTAAATCCTACATGTATGTTCTAATTCGAAGGAAACAATCTCTTCGTCTGAGCTATATTCGCATCTAGATTGCATGCAATCAGTTTTTAGACTCAGGTGTGGAACTCCTTAATGCAAGAGAGGTAGTCCATTTGCATCTTTGTTCTGAATTTTGTCCGGTTGTTTTAGTGCAACCTGTCCACATCCACTCCACAAAAGTGAGCAGTGTTCCAGCTGAGAGTGCACATGACTCTTGTAAATTACAGCTAACTGTTCGTCAGTGAAGTAGTTACGGATTCTGTGCAATAATCCAAGTTTCTCTGTAGCGATTTTAGCAAGTGATCTAACATGAGATGTCCGGCTGAGGGTATTATTTAGTGAGACACCGAGATTTTCCATTCCTTTAGAGACAGGAAATTTAGTACCACTGGCGGTAATGTAGAAATCAGGCAATATCTGTCTATTAGCAAATTGTATATATACTCGTATTCCTAACATTAAATGAGACAATGTTATTTTGTCCCCATTCAGTGGTCTTAGATAAGTCTTAATTTATGGAGATTGCTGTACTGAGTTGCAAGTGAGAGATATTAAATTGTGTAAATGGGTGTTTAAGTGTGAAGAAACTGTGAAGTGTTGAGTCATCTGCATATGAGTGAAAGGGATAATGGGTGATAGATAACAGATTATTAACAAGAGTTAGGAGTAAGATTGGAACCAGGACTGATCCTTATGGCATGCTGGCATTAACTGACTGGAAATTTGTATATACATCATCTACTTTCAATCTCATCTTTCTGTCGCTGAGATATGAGGAAATCAGTGGGACAAAAGATGATTGGCCATAGCAAGGGAGTTTGGTTAGCAGGGAATGGTGCCTCACTCTGTCAAAAGCTTTGGAAATACTGAGGGCTTCTACATGAGTTTCTCCACGTTGGTCACTTGACTGATGGATGGTATGAGTCAAGAGATTGAGGACATCGACAGTGGATCTTTCGTGGAGTAAACCATACTGTCTGTCGCTAATTAAGTTGTTAGACTCAAGATTTTTAAAAATGTGCTTATTAATTACAGTCTCAAATACTTTATCAAGAGAATATGTGATAGTTATTGGTCTGTAATCAGAGGGGTCAGAGGAACTTCTGTTCTTCGGGACTGAGTGGATATTGGCTCCTTTCCAAGAATTACGGAATGAAAAATTATGTATTCATAGTCTGAATAATTTACTAGAACAGAAGCAAGTACTGGGGAACACTTTTTCAAATGATTGGAAGAATTCCATCTGAGCCTGGAGTTCGTTGGTTGGCAAATTATCTAGGATGGATTTTACGAATCTAATCTTTATCTTAAGTGGATCAAATTGGGGAGAGTCAGGTTCTAGTACAGGGAGGTTCTGAGCAATTTCTTATAAGGTAGAATTTGTTACAAACGTACTGGAAAGGATGTTCGTTTTTCCACGTGGACCATTTATAATGATTCCATCAGAGGATTTTCGTGAGGGAATGGATGATGACATGTTAAAGTTATTAATGAAAAAAAAAAAAATAGACCTGATCAGAATATGCTATTGTCATTAGGATTACTTTGTAGTCTGGATGCTTGGTTGTGAAAAAAGTTTGATTTAGAGAGATTTGTTATTGATTTTGCATGGTTTCTAGCAATTTTAAATGACCCAAGGAATTCAGATTTTTATTTTATGCTACGGACTTTTGGGTCGTTGCTCTGGCACAGTTGCTGTCAGAACATTTTGGGGAGTCCTGTCTTTTAGGAGACTGTTAACTGGGTTTGAACAATTCCATACCAGTTTGTATCAAGTTATGATAGCAGGACTCGGTAGAATTGATGTCAGTGGAGAAGGAAGACTCCCATGGAATAGCAGCAAGATAATTTCTAAATCCATTCCAGTCTGCCCTATCAAAGTGCCATCTTGTCACCATGAGTGGTTCAGAAAGAGAAGGTTTGGAACAACTGACTATTGAGGCTTTGATGAGATTGTGGCCAGCAAATCCAAGTAGTGACAGTACCTCTAACCTGTACTGATCTGAGTTATTTGTCAGGAATAGGTCCAAGAGATAGGCGTTATGATCAGGATTATCTGGTATTCTGGGTTGGTTGTTTTACTAGTTGTCTGGGATTAAATGATTCGGCAAACAGTTCGCATTCTAGACCAGTATCGTCAGTCCTGGCAGAATACAATAACCATTCTATATCATGGACATTAAAATCGCCCAAAATGGTAGTATCAGTGGTAAGGGTGAGGTTATGGTTGGTCAACTGTGTGGATATGGAGTCAAATACACTGGGTTCTGAAGAAGCATTGGGGAGATATAAACTGTACAGGTATATTTCGTAATATTTAGGTAAATTTAGTTTGTGTGGATGAGGAGGATATGGAAAATGTGAGTGCGCTTAAGTACTTAGGTAGCGTGACGAATAAGGATGGAAGTTTAGAGTGTGAAATGCTTGAAAGGGTACAACAAGTAAGAAAGGTTGCTGGTTCCTTGAAGGCATTGATAAGAAACAGGGAAGTGAGCATGGAAGTGAAAAAGTTACTACATGACAGTATTGTGATACCAACTCTAACGTACGGTAGTGAAGCTTGGACTTTGTTGGAGGGGCAGAAGTCAAGAGTGAGAGCAGTGGAAACGAGTTATTTGAGAGGAGCCTGTGGAGTCACCTGGAGAGACAGACTGACAAATGAGGAAGTGAAGGAGCGTTGTGGTGTGGATGTTGATGTGATAGGAAGCGTTAGGAGAAATACATTGAGGGATTGGCCATGTGGAGAGGATGGAGAGTGAGAGACTGACGAGGAGAGTGTATGTGAGTGAGGTGGAGGGAGGAAGAGAGAGGGGGAGGCCAAAGATGAGATGGAGGGATGGAGTAGAGAGGTATATGAGAGAGAGGGATGTGAGCTGGGAACAGGGCGGTGAAATGGCGGGGGACAGGGCGACATGGAGGCGATTTGTTTGTTGCCACCCCTTTCGGGATTAAGGCATCTGGCAATAGATAGATAGATAGATAGATAGATCTTGTGTATAATGAATAATCAAAGTCAGCTGAAGTGAAGTTCAAAATAGTGTTGACTGCCTATACAGATTTGATGTAACAACAGGTGCCACCCTTGTTACCAAATTTTGTAAGGAGGTGGTAACCAGAAAAACTAAATGGGGAAATATCAGTAGAGTGAGAGATTTGGGTTTCTGTGAGAAATAGGACTAGAGGGAATACAGCGTGGAGGAAAAAGTGAACAGAATTAAGATTGGTACTAAGGCCACGAATGTTAGTAAAATACAGGGTATAAGGCTGAACCTGCATTTCTCCTCTGACGAGCAAGAGTGATTACAATACCTGCTGTCGGTACAGTTGCTTGTTTGCGACCAGGAGGACCCTGTGCCACCAGCTCTATCCTGCCGGTGGCAAAAATCTGAGGCACCACCAAATTTGCTGATAATACTGCGGTGGCCATTTCTAAAAGCGGATAGAAATAGGTGTGATATCTAATGTGCATGTAGTGTGTTGTAATTAATAAACTTATTAATGTAACATCACGACTCACTTTTGAGTATTGCATGTTCACTTGAATTCTTACTTACAGCAAGAATAATTACTATAATTATCCCCATGGCCAGGGACTAGCATTAACGTTCTCATTATTTCTGGATACTGAGCAAGTTAATTTGCGATTTTTGCTGACGCTTTGGGCATATGACATTCCCATGTTTTGTATATTCGCAATCTCCCCATCTCAGTAACTTCTACTTACCAAATTCACCTTTGCGTCCATGGTCGTGTGACTGCTTCTCTCAGCAGAATTGCTGTGCCCATGAGACACTCTTCAAGTGTGTCCCTTCTGCCAGCCACCTAAATCTGTTCTCTGTTGATCACCCTTATGACTGTCCTTACTGTATATACATTACCTGGAGCACTCTCTTGTCCTGCATTTAAGCTGTCTTGCCCTGTACTTGAGTCACTTATATGTAAAATTAATGTTGACTTATGGGTACCTTTCCCGTGACTTCTTACTAAAATTAATATTGCCTTTACGGTTACCTTTCTTGTGACCTCGTACTAAAATTAATTGTGCTCTTATGGGTACCTTTCTCGTGACCTCTTACTAAAATCAATGATGAACTTGAGTAGTTCTCTCTCTCATAACTCCTGTTTCTCCCCCCATGCGCCACAAAGGATCCTTGGTACTTCAGTAGAGTCTGGCCTACGTTAAACGGGTCAAGTACCCTCGCACGTTTACAGTTCTCTCCCATTTCCACGCCTTCTTTCCACCCTCGTCTGTGATTTCCCTTGTTTCCTGCGGTCTCTGGGTCTTCTCTGCAGCTTCTCATGCTTACCGTGCTTTTGTTCTAGTCTCTTCGTGATGCCTACTTTTAACAGTTATATTTACGTCACTTTCAGTAACTTGTGACACTCTCTGTGTTTGGCAGTTTTTTTCCTCTTCTCCATTTCTTACTGAATTTCCTTCTGCTTCGTCGTCATCTTGTCCCTGTTTAGGTCCTACACCAAGATTTATGGATGTGCCAGGTAGACTTGGAGCACGAAAACCCTGGCCCTTTTATTTACTGGTAATCTAAACTTTTGCCTTACACATGTTGGCTTCGACTTGGTCCTGATATATAAATAAATAAATAAATAAATAAGTAAATAAATAAATAAATATATATATATATATATATATATATATATGTATATATATATATATATATACTGTATCTATCTATCTATCTATCTATCTATCTATCTATATATATATATATATATATATATATATATATATATATATATATATATATATATATACTGAAAAATCACTTAGTCTTGACACATCCCTGTCTCAGTCCATCATTCAGAGAAATCATTTAGTCCAACGGCTACATGCATTCACTACTGCCCTTGCGCCCCTGTACATACCTTTGTTAGTATTGAACATTTTCCCTACCGTATATAGCTATCTATCTATCTATCTATCTATCTGTCTATCTATCTATCTATTTATCTCTCTCTCTCTCTCTCTCTCTCTCTCTCTCTCTCTCTCTCTCTCTCTCTCTCTCTCTCTCTCTCTCTATATATATATATATATATATATATATATATACACACAGACACACATGACCCTCTACATTCTTTGTCTGCCTGTCCCATCATATGCTTTTTTTCAGGTCCATGAAGGCAGCATGCACCTTTTTTCCCTTCCCTAATTGCTTTTCCATTAAACATAATACATATAACTGGTATACACAACCCTTTCAGGTCTTAAAGGTCCCCTATTCATCTCTAACTAATTCCCCAGTTTTCTCCAGAACATTTGCGAAATATGTCCGTCCACAGAACAATCCTGTAGCACTGAAAGGACATATTGTATGCCCATTGGATTCCATACATTTCTTCTTCCCCTTTCTCTCTGTGTAGGGAACTGTTATACCTGATTTGCAGTCCTCAGTAGCTCTCTCCACATCTTCCATAGCTATCAGTCACTATCATTTTCCCACAGTTCAACATTTCAGCACACACTCCATCAAGTCCTCGTACTTTTTCCACTTTGGCTTTCAGCAGTGCCCCATACACTTCAGTCCTACTGATTTCCTCCTCCACTCTCGCCCCTACTTCTCCCAGCTATTGTCGTATCACTTAAATTTTTTTTCTTTCTTTCTTTATCATCTTTGAAATATTATCTCCATTTCGCCGCTTTACCTTGTCCACCAGTTTTCTGCCATTTTAATCTTTCACCTCTCTAACCTATTTAACTTTATATTACCTCTTTTAAAAAGTTTTTTGCATTCCCTCCATTTTACATTCAAGCTTCATCGAAACTCCTCATTCACCCTCTTCATACTCCTTCTCTTTCGTCTCTTCATCTCCCTTCTCTTCGCAGCGTATAGCTCTCTTCTCCGCATTTTCACTTTCTCCATTCCTCTACTTCCTAACCAGTCACTGTATGTTTTCTTCCCTTCCACATCTCGTTTTATCTCCTCATTACGCTTTTTCTTTCATTCCCATATGTCTACTCCTCACTCCCGCACTCTACCTCACACGCTGCACATTTCTTTTGTGAACACCCTACATATACATTCCATCTCCTCCATCTGTTCCAGATAATATCTACCCAGTTGCTCTTAACTTCTCTCTTATACTCCTCCCTTTTTTCTCCAGCAGCTTTCCTACACTTTTTAAAGTAGCTGCCTCCTCCTGTCTTCCCTTACCCCTATTTACCCATCGCTTTTGTAAGTACTTTTGACAGTACCATGCAGTGATCCACTCCCCATACCTGTGTTCACTCTCGTGTCAAACACAAAGCTTCTCATCAGATTACACACACACACACACACACACACACACACACACACACACACACACACACACACACACACACACACACACACCTGCCCGTCTTGAACTACGGTAACCACGAGTTTACCGAGTCACTCATTAAAGGGGTCACACAATGCGTTACCATTTGTATTAGTGTATGCCGTTTCTTTGTCCTATGATAATTATATTTCATTATGTTCCATAACCAGCTGCATTGCTTACCACAAACACCTTTAAAAGGATACATTATCCTAGCCTCTGTTCAGTATGTCTACTAAATCATTCGCTGAATTATCGTGTGTGATCAGTCTAGATTTCACTGTTGATTTTACCTCTGTTCTCACCCATCAAGTCACCTTCCCTACCCACCTCACCCACCATCACACTTTCCCTGCCCACCTCCCCCATGACCTCACCTTCTCTGCCCAACTCCCCCATCACCCAGCTTTCCCTACCCATCTCACCCATTACATAATCTCCCCTATCCATTTCACCCATTACCTAACCTTCCCTACCCATCGCACCCATCATTCACCTCACCCTCTTAACCCACACCAGTGGCGAGGTGGCTACGAGGCCTCTTCCTTAGAGGTGTTTAATTAGCTCGAGTGTACGAGTATATTGCAATTTGTCATCTACATATATCTATCAACCATCGCGGCAGCACTGACTTTAAACTCGCCGTTGTCCCCATTGCAATAGGTCGGGGTGTGGGAACCTGTTAAGAGACATCACACTATGTGATGGTCTCATCTTTTGTTGCCTCTACTCGTCTTGGTCGTCTTTTGGACGATGTAGCACTTTTTTTTTTTTTTTTACGAGGCATAATTATAGGCGAGGCAACGTAGAATTACAAACCCAGAGCCAGAGCCAGCACCTTTAAAAAGACAAGGGGAGAGAGAAGCTGGCGAAATTGCGACTAATTTAAATTCATGCTGACTTTTTACCAAATTCCTCACAACTTATTATCAAACCCCTCTTTTCATTAATTGATTCTGTTGTGAGATTTATGTAAGATATTTATTGCAGATATTTGGATAAATAACATTGCTCTTCTGTTGTAAGTAATCACTGGTCTGCGGAAAATAGGTAGGGGGGCGTATACTCCTGTCCCCTCCATCCGTGCCTGAACTGTTGTTAAAAGAAAGCAGATAAACTTATTAAAGTTTTCCTTGAAACTGCGATTGGTTTCCGAAATACATTTCCAAAGTTGGAGTTTCGCGTTCGCGTTTGATACACCGATGTAATTAGCAAAACGGAATCAGGGATAAATATCGAAAATTGCCGAGTTGTAATATTTTCAGAAGTGAAAGGGATGACAGAGTCGGGGTTGGGGGCGTGTAAGCACTTTCAGTCAGCGTTGTCAACCCACTCAGGTTTCACAGCGTTAGTGTCTTTTCTATATTTCTCACTTTCCTATAAAGTTTCCACATCAGTTTTTCTATACTGCGTTCTCTCTCTCTCTCTCCTGCCGGTTTCAGCCAAAGAATTTGATGAGCGGTGGAGAGCCTTCATCTGTGCTATCTTTGTCTTATTCTAGTAGTTTAGTCTCACTCTTGTAGGAGCTGCCTTGCATGGGCCAACTGACATATTGCATTTATACTCTCAAGTTCTTATGTTCCCTCTGTTAGTGCGACCTCCTTGTTGGTCAACTCACTTTTCGAGTTACTAATGGTGAGGGGAGAGGCAATCGAGGGATGTCTAGGCTCAGGGACGGGGGGTCAAGGGGGGGGGGATGGTAGACGGGATGACGAGTTCTAGGAGATTTCAATGTTCACCACCACCTTTGGCTCTCCTCTCCTTTCACGGATCCACCTGGTGAACAAGCCTACATCTTTTCTATCCTTAATGACCTAGAGCAGCTTGTACAGCACCCTACCCATATCCCTGACCGCCTTGGAGAGAGCTCCAACATACTTGACCTCTTCCTCACAACTAATCCTTCTGCTTACTCTGTTAATCTTTTCTCTCCGTTGGGCTCCTCCGATCACAACCTTATTACCTTAACTTGTCCTATCACTCCGGTACGGCCTGTGGACCCTCCAGGGAAACGTCATCTGTGGCATTTTGGAACCGCGGACTGGGAGGCCCTCAGGCAGTACTTTTTTGATTTTCCCTGGAATGATTATTGCTTCCATGGCCGGGAGCCATCTGAGTGTGCCTTGCGCATTACGGAGGTTATTCTCTCTGGCATGGAAGCATACATCCCTTTCTCATATCCTTTGACTAATGCAAGAAAGCCTTGGTTTAATCACGCTTGTTCTAATGCTGTCCGCAACAAGGAGAGGGCCTACAAAAGGTACCAGAGCCAACCCACCCCTGAATCACATCATCTTTACGTTTCTGCCCGGAATCGTGCTAAGTCTGTTCTTCGCTCTACTAAAAATAATATCATCCATACTAAATGCTCTCAACTCTCCAACTCGAATTCTTCCTGCTACTTCTGGCACCTTGCCAAAAATCTTTCTAACAACTTTACCTCATCATCCTTTCCTCCTCTTTTCTACTCTGATGGTTCTGTAGCTATTTCTTCTACTGATAAAGCAGATCTCTTCACACAGACTTTCTCCTCCAATTCCACCTTAGACGATTCCGGTGCTGTTCCTCCATCACTTCCCCCCCTCTGACTTCCTCATGGCTGACATTAAAATTTCGTCAGTTGATGTATTTTCTGCCATCACTGGCCTCAGTACTAACAAGGCATATGGGCCTCATGGGGTTCCTCCTGTTGTTCTCAAGAACTGTGCTTCTGTGCTTACACCCTGCCTAGGCAAACTCTTTCGCCTTTGTCTGTCAACTTGTACCTTTCCTTCTTGCTGGAAGTTTGCTCTCATTCAGCCAGTCCCAAAGAAGGGTGACCACTCCCAACCCTCTAACTATCGTCCAATTGCTTTAACGTCCTGTATTTCAAAAGTTTTCGAGTCAATTCTCAATAGAAAAATTTTAAGGCATCTTTCCTATCACAACCTTCTTTCCGATCGTCAGTACGGGTTCCGTCAGGGACGCTCCACTGGCGATCTTCTCACCTACCTTTCAGACTCCTGGTCATCCTCCTTTCGGGACTTTGGCGAAAGCTTTGCCATTGCACTTGACATCTCAAAGGCTTTCAATCGAGTCTGGCATAAATCTTTAATTTCCAAACTGCCCTCCTACGGTTTCTGTCCTTCTATCTGTGCCTTCATCGCTAGCTTCCTTTCTGGTCGTTCTATAGCCGCTGTTGTAGACGGCCATCGTTCTTCTCCTAGATCTATCAACAGTGGTGTTCCTCAGGGCTCTGTCCTATCACCAACTCTCTTCCTTTTATTCATCAATGATCTTCTAAGCTGTACATCTAACCCTATCCACTCATACGCTGATGACTCTACCCTTCACCTTTCCATTCGGTTCCCGCAACGCCCATCTCAACAGTTACTTCAACAAATAAGGGATGAGGCTATGGCACACCTAATGTCTGACTTGGCTCGTATCTCTGACTGGGGTAAAATTAATATGGTTGTTTTTAATGCATCTAAGACTCAGTTCTTATACCTATCAACCCGACAAAATCTTCCACAGGTATACCCACTAATGTTTAATAATATTCAGCTTAATCCTGCATCATCCTTGAACATGCTTGGGGTTTCATTTACTCGGGACTTATCTTGGAAAGATCATATTACATCTCTTGTAAAATCTGCTTCCAAGAGATTGGGTGTGCTAAGCCGACTCCGCTCTTTCTTTACCCCTGCACAATTGTTGACTCTATACAGGGGTTTTATCCGCCCCTGTGTGGAATACAACTCTCATGTGTGCGGAGGCTCCCCACATACAGCTCTTCTCAATAGGGTGGAGTCAAAGGCTTTTCGTCTCATTAACTCTCCTCCTCTTACTGACTCCCTTCAACCTCTGTCTCTTCACCGCACTGTTGCATCTTTATCTCTTTTCTATCGCTACTTTAATGGTCACTGCTCCTCTGAACTGTCTGCTTACATTCCTCCACCTCTACGACGGGCGCGTAGCACCCGTCTGGCAGCAAACTCTCATCTCTTTTCTCTCCAACTCTCTAATGCAAGAGTTAACCGTTATTCCCAGTCTTTCATTTATGCAGCAGGTCAGCTCTGGAACTGTCTCCCTCTGTCTGTATTTCCTGCTGCCTATGATCTCCAGTCTTTTAAACGCAGTGTGTCCAGGCATCTCAAAATGATCGGATCTTGAATTTGGCTCTCTATTGTATTTTGTTTTTCTCTTGGAGGGAAATGTTACTGCGGGCTCATGGCCTTTGGTTCCTTCTTCCTCGCATAAAAACAAAAAAAAATAATAAATGGATGTGTAGGAGAAAGGAGGGATTTAGCTGTGCTGTAATGTTAAATACACAGATGATTATATTAAGATAAACATTTATCGAGAATAACATATCGCGGCAGAGTATTAGTAATCGCGAGGAAACTGGTTAAAAGAGCACAACATAAATTCTGCACACACACACACACACACACACACACACACACACACACACACACACACAGCGGGCGCATATTAATAATGCGAAACGATGTCACAAACGTTACCATGGATTATGAGCTTTTATGACAATGATCAGTATATACATACGTGCTACATAACTTTAGGAGTAATCTATCAGTCCATCATTCAGTCCTTTTCTCAGGAGCGTAGGGACCCGGGGTTAGGCCACTCAGTCCCGATGTTTAAGGTGAGGGTGACCAGCCTCACTAGACTCTGTGTGGTTTTATGTGAGCTTTAACTCTCAAGCTCCATGTTGAATTAAACCCTTGTGAGCCCCATCCGATTAAAGCGTCTTAAACTCACTGAACCACCAGGCCTCATTTGATTCACGGATTAACTTCCACCGTAATAAATGGTTTTCTGGGTCACAGTAAACCATTTGGCGTGCCAGCCAATGACATCGGCTGAATGGAGTGCATGGTGGCCGTGCCCAGTTATCAAACTCTGGGAACAATGCTTCAGTATAAATTGCTGTGGAAATGTTCCCGTAACTCTTAAAACACATTCATTTTATTTTACATACATATGGTATTTTCTTGAAAATAATACCACCAGTATGACGTTATATCGGCTGTCGTTGGTTCTGATAGTATGGTAACTGTGTGTGTGTGTGTGTGTGTGTGTGTGTGTGTGTGTGTGTGTGTGTGTGTGTGTGTGTGTGTGTGTGTGTGTGTGTGTCCTGTAGAGTGGGCAGTGTTGGTGTAACAAGGTCATGTTGCATTGGAAGCAGGAAGGTAAGGGTTTGGGTGTTGTCCGGGGTAGCAAGATCTGTCAGTGTCAGTCTCAGATGCACCCATATACTACTGACATTGGTAGCTAAACACAGTCATATTGCGTAGGTTTTTTTTTTTTTTCTTTATCATGTATTACAATTTAAATAATGCTTCGTATGCGTAACATACTCCGTTGCTTCGTGGCAGCAGCTTTGCATTGGAAATGCCTTATGCGTTTATTCACGTTACAGCAATATAATACTGATGTAACATTCTGATTGATGAAATACATACAGAACGGTAGAAAGATAAAACATGATGATAATGTTCTATAACAGTAATGTCTATATTTATTCTATTGATTTTATTAAAGCTTTTGAATATAATTAATGCCAATTTTAACTCATTTTGAGGTTACACAGAAATATTGTAACTGATTTTTTTAATTAAGGGACTGCATCCCATTTAACCTCCAAACTAAGGTATGACTAGGACCTTATTCTTCAAGTAGCACGTCTCAGTCACACAAATCCTTTCTAACTTCTTTCACCCTCAGTCATCGTTGAAGACTGTCTTGTTTTTTGCATAGCTGTCATATATTTATCTTTATCATGGCTTATAGATATTAATGAGTGGTGTTCAATTGCTTCAAATGTTGACCTTTATATTACTTTTTAGTTGTGGTAGACAATATGGTTTTTGCCACAAAAGATCCACCATTGACATACTCAGTCTCCTAACTCATACCATTCATCAGTCAATTGACCTACATGGAGAAACACTCATGCAGTAGCCTTTGATATTTCTAAAACTTTTGACAGAGTATGGCACCGTTCCCTGCTGTCCAAACTCCCTTACTATGAACTAACGTATTTTGTTCCTTTGATTTCCTCATATCTTAGCGACAGCAAAATAAAAGTAAAAGTAGATGATGTATATTCCAATTTCCATTCAATTAACGCTGGCGTGCTGCAGGGATCAGTTCTGGCATCAACCCTATTCTTGGTTCATGTTAATGATCTCTTATCTGTCACATACAATTCCATCCACTCATATGCAGATGACTCAACACTACGTAGTTCATTCACACTCAGACCTCCATTTACAAAGTCTAATATCTCTACCTCGCAAATCAGTACAGCCATTTCCATAAATCAAGACCTATCTACGATCAGTGCATGGGGACAAAACAACCTTGTCTCATTTAATGCTAGTAAAACTAAATATATACAATTTACTAATAGATAGATATTGCCAGATTCGTACATTACCTTCAGTGCTACTAATATTCCCATCTCCAAGAGTACTGAAATTATCGGCGTCTCACTTAACAATGCCCTCAGCTGGACCTCTCATGTTAGATCACTTGCTAAAACTGCTTCAGAGGAACTTGGATTATTGTACAGTGTCCGTAACTTCTTCACTGACGAGCAGTTAGCTGTAATTTATAAGTCATGTGCACTCTCAGCTTGAATATTTCTCACCCTTGTGGGATGGATGTGGAGAGGTTGCATTAAAACAACAAGACAAAATTCAGAACAAAGCTGTTAGAATTATTAACAACTGCGCCATTACAAATAAACTACCTCCCCTACAAGTAAGAAGGAATTTTGCCTCCCTTGGATTATTTTACAAATATTTTTATGGCCAAGTCTCAGACGAAGTTGTGTCCATGGTGCCACCTCTCCATGCCATCCCTCGTGCTACACGGGCATCTGGTAGCGCTCATGACTGGAATGTCACTCAGCCATATGGCAGAACTTCTGCCTATCAGAATTCTTTCATTCCCCGAACTGCATCTCCCTGGAACTCGCTTCCCCTGAGTTGTTTCCCTCCAAACTTCAACCCACAGCTGTTCAAGTCTAACTGTTATAGATATTTTATGAACAGAGGGCACCAGTAATCTGGTGTATGGATTATATTTTTTTAAATTCCCTTTTTTCCTTCCTCTGTTCTGTTATTCGAGAAAAAAAAAAATGACTAAGACTAAGGATGATCACAGACTATTCAGCTCCGGTCGGTCTCCCAGTGAGGCAGGGGCCACTGATAACAATAATTGTGTTGTGGATAATAAGTTATTGTCATAATTTAATGTAAAAATCCATGATTTTTATTTTTTAAGGAATTTGCACTGAAAGGAAAATTAATACTGTATGCATGGGATTGAATGTATTCCTTGTTCGTTTCCCACCTTTGCCGGAGCAATATTTCCGTGTTAGGAAAACCCTCTCATCCGCCATATTGTCCTTCATGTTGTATCCAAACATCTGGTGAAGTCCTGAACTGGATGTTCTTGCCACTGGGGATTTGCTTATGATTTAATGTAATAATTAACGGTAAGCTATAATATTGACTCTACAGATTGTATACATCCCACAATTTAGCCTAATCTCGCTCTCTTGTCCGTATTCTCGTCGGTTAAGGAAGTTCCCTAACATCTCTTTCTTCCCAATTTGTTTATGGATAAGGTTAGGTAATATAAGTTTGTTTCTTATTTATGATGAGTATGGTGGAATTAGAATGATTTAACTGACACAAAAGAGGGCAGTAACGAAAAATATGCAAAATAAATAGCTTAGGAAAAGGTGTTGGGGAGATTCTTTAACCGACGAAAATACGGTTCAATCTTCACTGTGCTGGGACATCTTCCCTTCACTCTCATTCCAGGTTTTCCAGCACCCCTGAAAATTTCGGATTAAGCTGTCATCATCCAAACGTTTATCATAATTACAAACATTATCATCTGTTACCTAGCCAGACCTATGTTTTCCTCTGGTGACATGAGTGGTAGCGAGTGAATACACCACATAAATTTAGGCACACAAGCTGCTATGTTTATGTTACTACGGTCTTTCCCTGCAGTGAGCACACTTCCTTAAAGCTTAAGCCTTTAATTTACTGTTACCAGTTACAAAGTCCAGCATTCCAAAGGATAATTACACCCTTGCCTACCCTCAGACTTGTGGTTAGAACGAGAAAACCTACATCCACCTCATTACCAACCAACGTCCATCACAACTACCAACATCCACTATAACTACCACCCACTCACAACTACCAGAATTCACCATATCTACCAGCATTCATCACAACTACCAACATCCACCATTACTACCAAAATCTCAACTATTAACATTCACCACAGCTACCAACATTCACCACAACTACCAACATTCACCACAACTACCAACATTCACCACAGCTACCAATATTCACAACTACCAAAATTGACCACAACCACCAACATTCACCACAACTACCTGCATTCACCACAACTACCAACACATCTCACAACTACCAACATACACTACAACTACCAACATTCACTACAACTACCGACATTCACCACAACCACCAGCATTCACCACAACTAACAACATTCACTACAGCTACCAACATTCACCATAACTGCCAACATTCACCACAGCTAACAACATTCACCACAACTACCAACACGCACCACAACTACCAACACGCACCACAACTACCAACATTCACCACAACTACCAGCATTCACCACAACTACCAACAATCATCACAACTATCAATATTCACCACAACTACCAATATTCACCACAACTACCAACATTCATCACAACTACCAACATTCATCACAACCAACATTCACCACAACCACCAACATCTCTCACAGTTACAGAGATTCACCACAACTACCAACATCTCTCACAGTTACAGAGATTCACCACAACTACCAACATCTCTCACAGTTACAGAGATTCACCACAACTACCAACATCTCTCACAGTTACAGAGATTCACCACAACTACCAACATCCCTCAGCAACCAACATTCACCACAACTATCAACATCTCATACAACTGCAAGCATTCACCACAACCACCAACATTCACAACAACCAACATCGACCACAACTATCAACATTCATCACGACCAACACAGCCACCAACATCCACTACAACTACGAACATCCACCACAATCACCAACATCCACCACAACTACTAACATCAACCACAACGACCACAGCTAACCATCACATCCACCACAACAACCACAGCTAACCATCACATCCATCACAACCACCACAGCTAACAAACACATCCACCACAACCACCACAGCTAATCATCACATCCACCACAACCACCACAGCTAACCATCACATCCACCACAACCACCACCACTAACCATCACATCCACCACAACCACCACAGCTAACCATCACATCCACCACAACCACCACAGCTAACCATCACATCCACCACAACCACCACAGCTAACCATCACATCCACCACAACCACCACAACTAACCATCACATCCACCACAACCACCACAGCTAACCATCACATCCACCACAACCACCACAGCTAATCATCACATCCACCACAACCACCACAGCTAACCATCACATCCACCACAACCACCACAGCTAACCATCACATCCACCACAACCACCACAGCTAACCATCACAGCCACCACAACCACCACAGCTAACCATCACATCCACCACAACCACCTCAGCTAACCATCACATCCACCACAACCACCACAGCTAACCATCACATCCACCACAACCACCACAGCTAACCATCACATCCACCACAACCACCACAGCTAACCATCACATCCACCACAACCACCACAGCTAACCATCACATCCACCACAATCACCACAGCTAACCATCACATCCACCACAACCATCACATCCACCACAACCACCACAGCTAACCATCACATCCACCACAACCACCACAGCTAACCATCACATCCACCACAACCACCACAGCTAACCATCACATCCACCACAATCACCACAGCTAACCATCACATCCACCACAACCACCACAGCTAACCATCACATCCACCACAATCACCACAGCTAACCATCACAGCCACCACAACCACCACAGCTAACCATCACATCCACCATAACCACCACAGCTAACCATCACATCCACCACAACCACCACAGCTAACCATCACATCCACCACAACCACCACAGCTAACCATCACATCCACCACAACCACCACAGCTAACCATCACATCCACCACAACCACCACAGCTAACCATCACATCCACCACAACCACCACAGCTAACCACCACATCCACCACATCAGCACCTGGAAGCCACTATCAACACCGGACGTGTCGTCATCGGGTTGTGTCCACCGCCACCAACACTCACTCTTCTCAGTTTGGTTCTTCTATCTATCAGTCTATCTATCTGCCTGCCATCCAGCCCTTTATGGCACCATAAGCAGCGTAGGGGCCCGAGGCAAGGCTATGTAATCTAGTGGTGACATGTAGAGGTGTATGATATGTAGGAGAACTACTGGGCCTTGGGAACAGGCTGTGAAACCTATGCCCAGAGTCAAGCACATTAAAAAAAAAAAAAAAAAAAACTATTTCAGGCGAGAGTAATCAGTCGCTTTTCCCTGAACAGCATTTTGTGAGTGGTAAATTTCACGTATTCCCTGTATATAGACCTTTACGTGCCACACCCAGTTGCAGCGCCATAATCAGCTACACCACCAGACATTTATTTGGCGTTATGGTTACCACCCAGTGCAGTAAATCGTTTCCTGGAATATGAAAGACCATTTGACTTGTCACTCAATACAGAGTCACCTGAAGGCAACACGACATTAAGTGAACGGATGGTGGGCGCCCCACCTACCTTGGTCTTCCTTTTTCCTTATACTCGGGCGACCATATGACGATTTTATTCAAATCAGGAAAGATCGCTAACTGTGAAAGGGATCGTTAAGTGTTGTATCTAATCCCATCCAATTCAAAAAGTCTTTCCCAAGTTCAATATAATCGTCTGGAGACAGAACGAACGTAGTATAAAGGACACCAGCCTATTGAAGAGGCTAATTTCCCATGATGGACTGTTTTGCATCATTCTTGGTGTCTCCAGGCGATTTCATTCAGCTTAAGGGAGACTTTCGATTTAAAGAGATTTCATATATCCTTCATTAACACACTCATCCCCTATACTCACTCTCAGTAGAATCTAATCGTCTGGCATTGACCAGAGTCATGTAGTTGTGTTGGCACAACCGTGGGGCGATTAATGGTAGCAGTATCTACCCACGAGCTTGTAAGTATTACTGACTCCCAGCTAAACAAAATTATCCAGCGTTTGCTGGAAGAGAATACTAGAGCTTTCCAGACCATGAGAAGATTAGTCCCGCCTCCCTTGCCCAGTGTCGTTCCATTCTGATCCTCTCCTAGTCATCAAGCACACATTCTTACAAACTTCACTCCACCACGTCTTTGCCACCCACGTCCTTCCATGTACTAGAACCTGTATTTTATGAAGTCGGGTCAAGTCCATTTTACTTCATTCTTGTTGCTAACAAACGATATTATTTAACTTACAAAACGCCTCTTGTACTGGAGGAACCAATTAAGGCCACATCAGATCCCTCCACCTCGAAAAGTCTATTTTAATCTGAATATAATCAGTTACGAGATGGCAAGGATGAAATGAAGAAAAAAAACACACAAATTCGATATATATATATTGGCCTTCCTCTGCTCATTCTGCCTCCATCCTCGCTACTGTACAGTTCTGTTTTTATTCCCCATGTGTTCAATGTGTAGAAAGCACCTCACCGCATTTCAATTATCCGCTTCACTCCAGTGACTTTGTTTTTCATTTTTGCTACCGACAGACGACTTTGTCTGCCTTTGCGGACTCTTTGTACTGGACGGGTTAGATGTAGCCTTTATTAACCCCTTCAGTGCGAGGAGTCTTTCCTACAGTGAGTTGAATAAAACCTCCGGGAAGTGGCATGAACATACCAATAAAAGCCGTCACGGTATTAAAGAAGTTAACTATGCGTACAACATCCACCTCCTCTGCACTTTGCCACCAGTATTTCCAAGTAACTCTGCATGTACTGTACTCACTGCTTTTACTCGTGACTTGTCTTTCTACTACCGTCCACATCTCACTCCCGTTAGTCAGACTTGGCACCGAAACAGTGTTATGCAGAAATCTCTTTCCTTACATACTGACACTCACTAATCCTGTGACCTATATACTATACTTAATTAATTTTGCTGCCCACAGATGATTTGGTTAGACTCAGGAAATGTGTCTTGTATTGAAGGGATTAATTAATCTATATTTAACTTCTCATGTAAGTAAAGCCGCTTCAAGATGAATAAAACCATGTGAAGGTAGTAATAATATAAATCATGGAAACGTAATGAAGTGGTTAATCGCGTCTTGCAATGCACCTGTCACCTTTCCCTGCTTAATGCTCACTTAATCACTCCCTCATTCATCCTACCATTCTTAACTCCTTCAATCCTAAGACGTATTTTCACTTCATCATCACATGATTTTATTCAGTTTAAGGGAGATATCTCGTTCTGAATAGGTTAACAAAGGCTCCTTCCAGAGGAGCGCGACTGGTCTCTTTCGCCTTAAGTGTTTGGACTGAGAAGGCTGGCCCCGGGGTCATATGCTTTTAATTAAAAAAAAAAAAAATGCATAATCGACAAATTTTGAATTTCGCAGATGAAAATAATTTATGGCTTGAGATGTGTTCTCTGGCTGCCCGATCAGTGTACAGTTAAGGACAAAAGTTCTCTTATTACATTCCATTACATCTACCTCACTGTGGGGGTAAATCTTGGTAACTGAATGAATTCAAGGGAAATTAGGGTACTCAGATTATATATCAATTTTTGTTGGTTGAATCTTTTAACTATTGGTTCATTTACTCGAAACTTGCTTGCTCGTAGTACCTGAATCTTCGTGTTTAGTGAAGCATGGTGAATACTGGATCGAGTCACATTAGTCGATGCCTCAACTATGGGTTTTTCGAGTTGAAGGGAGTTAATGTACAGTTCTATTTTCTGGGGTTATTCAGTCGTCTTTGGATAACAAAGGATTTTACTCCTGTCAAGAGCTGGGCAGAGAGACATATGGTGGTTACTGCTCAACCAGGACTCCCGGTACGAGAGCATAGGGAATCCCTTGTGGGAAACTAGGGCTGTAGCAGACCCTGCTGGTGAAGACCCTGCTGCTGGAACTGCTGCAAGGTGGTGACTCGGGACACCTTGCTGCTGACTGGGATGTAGTAGTGTTTGACACCAGTTTTCAGGACACCCAGATCCCCCCCCCCCCTTTTTTATTTTTAATATATTATTCAAATCATTATTCATACATTTTATTCACTGGTTATTTACTCTAATAAATTTTTATAAATTTGTTATTTTTTTTTTTTTTATCTTGTCTCACTATTCCTCTGGAGGTTTTCTGACATCCTATAGGATCATGGTATTTACAAATTGGCGACCTCGCTAGGATGTCCGGAAACTTCGCAGGGAACAGAGACAGACTCTTCTGGTGTGATAGGAATCATGTCCTAGCTCGCCGTCCTTGAGGCCCGGAGGTGAGTGTCTCAGTCTAGTTGAGTATCCTTGCTATCGGATTACTAGATGTAGTGTTTGCTTTCTGTACAACATACTAGGTGCAGCGTATGAGCTCTCTGGTATGCTGAAGGTTCATCAGTAACCCTAGAAATACATGATAGTGGTATCATTAACCCTCGAGTCTTCATTGTGTTTTCCGGTTCGTTCTTCAGGATTTTTTCAATAATGTCGGAGTTGTCGTTTTCAGTGCTTAAAAGCCAGGAGGAGGATTTGGGGTTGAAAGGTGAATCCATTGCCCAGTACATAATATTACAACAACAGGCTTTAGCTAGGGAAGAAAGGGCTCGAGCACAACAGTTGGAGAAGCAGAAGATAGAGGCTGAGAAGCAGTAAGATAGAGGCCGAAGCTGAAGCTAAGAGAATAGAGGCTGAGAAAGAAAAGACTAAATTAGCACATGATTTAGAGAAGGCCAAATTAAATCAGAGAGGAACTATAGAACCAAGTGCTGGTTGTGTAAAGCAACCATGCCTGCCAGAGTATAAAGATGGTGAAGATATGGCTTCTTACCTGGTGAGATTTGAGAGAATAGCCAGTCTTCTAGGCATTCCTTCAGAATCTTATGCTGTAAGGCTGGGGAGTTTGTTGACGGGTAGGTCTGTTGATATTTACACCTCGGTGTCCCCAGAAGTCACTACCAGTTACCCTCAGCTAAAACGAGCATTACTCCAAGGGTTTAAAAAGACTCTTAGTGGGTATAGGCGTGATTTTAGGACAGCCAAAATTAGAGTTGGTGAGACTTACTAGCAGTTTAGTATCCATCTGGGTCGGTTGTTCGATCAGTGGATAGACAGATGGGAAGTTAAGAAAACTTAGGATGATCTTCGGTCATTTATGATTTTCGATCAGTTCACTTCTTTGGCTCCAGAACTAAGGATGTTTGTGAAGGAGCACAATGTTAAAACTCTCGAGGATACTATAAAGTTGGCAGACAACTGGGCATCTGCTCATAATGCATACCCAAAAACAAACCTATCAGATAAGTGAGAAACAGGACTATAAACCCTCGTATCCCATAACCCAAAGTTCAGGGGTAAGTGTTATAACTGTGGTGAAGTAGGTTATATAAAAACTAGATGTCCTAGGAATCCAGCGGCCTTTAAAGAACCCATTTCCAAACACACAGTACGATTTTGCTTCGACGATTCCTCCCCTAGAGATTATATTGCTGCTGGAACAGTAAATGGTTCCAGGGTGTCGACGATCCCTCAGGATACAGCACGCACTTGTGTACTGGTCTCTGAGGCAGTTCTTCCTGACGTTGACCCTTCTCTATGTAAGAGGGCCAGAGTTGTAGATTATTAAAGACGTGTTGAATATTTTCCATTAGTTAGGTGTTACATTAGTTGTCCCTATTATGAAGGTTGGATTGAGGCTGTCCGTGCTCCCTTAAAGTTTTGAAGTGTCCTTATTGGTAATGTCAAAGGTGCATCTCGTCCAGACAATCTTCAGTTCTTTCACCTGTAGGTCCCACTGACAGAAAAGCTCCTTCTGTTCAGACTAGATTTCAGAATGCAAAAAGCATCCATCTTATTGTACTACCAAAACTAGAACCCCTTAACAGTACCCCAGCAGAGTTTTCCAAATTGCATACCTCGTGCCCGTCTTTATCTTCTGTTAGAGACAAAATAAAGACCAGAGAATGTATTTCTGCACGAGATGGATCAGTTTACAAATTTGAGGAAGCTCAGGGTTTGTTGTACCGTACCTGCCTCCAGTCTAAACACCAGGAAAAGATAGGAAAGAGATCTTTACTCATTCCCTCGGAGTGCCATAAGATGGTTACTTCAGTAGCACATGAGAGCCCTCTAGCAGGTCATTTCTCCCACCGTAAAACCTTGATAAGAGTAACTGGCCAATTTTATTGGCCCAATATGATAAATGATGTGAAAGATATTTGTAAATCCTGTGACAAGTGTCAACGTATGTCCCCCAAAAGTAGAGTTAAGCCCGTTCCACTGCAACAACTACCTATTGCTACTGAACCTTTCTCCAGAGTAGCTACTGATCTAGTTGCTCCATTGTGTCTACCCACCTCTGAAGGCCATAGATACTTACTGACTCTCACTGACTTTGCTACAGGATTTCCTGAAGCTCTACCCTTGAGGGAATTAGACTCTGTTGCTGAGACTTTGCTGGTAATCTTTTCCAGAGTAGGTATCCCTAAAGAGATTCTACCAGATCGTGGTACCCAGTTTACCTCACAGCTGATGGGTGAACTTCACAAACTGTTGGGAGTAAAACCATTGTTTACTTCTCCATGTCATCCAAGTGGAAATGGTAGAATTGAAAGATTTCATTCTACTCTGAAGTCCTGCTTACTTAAGCTGTACTGTGATAAACCTCGTGAGTGGCATCACTACCTAGTGCCTATCTTATTTTCCTATAGAGAAATCCCTCGTTATCGAACGGGCTTTTCAGCATTTGAGTTGTTGTACGGCCGCGCAGTACACGGACCTCTGGCTGTGTTAAGAGACCTGTGGGAAGATAGGCCTACGAGCGTGACTGAAGATGACCGGACCTCCTTTCAGTTTGTCAATGAACTGAAGGATAAGTTAGCTGATTGTGCAACAATTGCAGCTCAAAATGCCGACGTCAGTTCTCGCCAGATACCATTCCTACTTTGACCTGAAGTCACAAGATCGCCAATTTAAACCAGGAGATTCTTGTGCTGCTGCCCGACAAGAGAGATAAGTTACTTATGGCTTGGAGTGGACCTTATCCGGTAATTGAAAGGCTCAATAAGGTTAACTATTTAACAGATGAGAATGGAGTAAGTTATACCATTCTAACCTACTTAAAGGGTACCATCGGAGGACGACCGTTGCTCAAGCTTACGTCACTGACGAGGAGAGTAGCTTATCATCGGGTGAGCCACTAGGGATTGTTCAGTTTTGTGTAGTGGATGAGGAAGTGCAGGAAGACAGGGAATTAGATGCTTTTCCTCTAATACCAGATGGTTGTGTTCAGTCTTCAGACATCGATGAGCATTTAGATTCTGATGGTCCAGAAATTTCTACGAGTTTAACTCGGGAACAGCGAGAGAATATAAAGGATCTAATTTCTTCCTTCCCAGAGGTATTTTAAGAAGAACCAGGATGTACACCCAAAAGCAATAATCTGTAATTGCTGAAGCCGAGGGAAGGATAGATCGGCGAACGAAAAAGACCTCCTCCCTCCTCCCCGCCTCTCTCTACCCAACCCCCGTCTAAACGTTACCAGGTAGGTTTAAAATATTCGTGGCTGGCGATGTTACGTTGTGTCCATGTCTACACACTATGAAGCAAAGTGCGATTATGTGTTACCAGCTACCATATGAACGTGGAGAAGCAATGCAGTATAAATAATGGCATGAGTATGAAGAAAGCTGAGCGAGTATAATTTTAATACGTCATAATATATTCTTATCAACATCAAGGAAATCATATTCCCACTTCAAGTGTATGAAGCTATTTCAACCATATTTACAATATCTGTTACCATCTGGCTGCGCTCTACGTTGCCAGTCATACAAAAATGACTTCTGGTTATTTATATTTATACTGTAGACACAAAATCAACTACGAATAATATTCCCTCTATACATGAGACTCTGATTCAAAGATTCGAGTCACTGTCTGGTATGAATCCCGCACACGCACATGCTCAAGCATACGCGCGCACGCACACACACACACACACACACACACGTGTTCAATAGTTGTACACATGCACATACACACTGACCTGCAAAACAATGCTAATGCAAAACTATTCGATCTGAATATGAGAACTACAGTCCTGTTATTTACTGAATCATTTACCATTTCCCCCATCATCGTATCCTTCATCCTAATCACAGTAATAATTACATCAGCATGAATAGGTGTATTGACTGCTCTTTGGGATTATGTTACTTTACAGTATAGGGTTAGACGGCTGGTCCCATGAGGAATAATTTTGTTTGGCCGCTGGAGTAATGCCTAGAGCAAAATAAGTCTTCTATGTCTCGCATATAAGTCTTAGATTCGCGTGTGGTAAATGCCTCTTTCAGTAAAAGATGTAGCATTCACTTTCTCGTCCTGTATACTAGCGATGAGAGTGAATCTGTCACTTTCACATTCACTTTCATAACTCATAGTATTCATACATGCTAGAGTGAAACTTTCACTTTCATTACTCCAAGTATATATACTCGTATTCTTATATTACTACTCATTTATATTTCTATTTACATTCTCTATTTTATTTACATTATTTACATTTCTATTTTACTTACACTGTGTTATGCACTGTCACTTTCAGTAACTTATAAAACTATTTTCCACTGCTCACTTATATTTACATTCATTGCTTTCACTTGCTGTTTACACATTATTTACACATTATTTACATTTCCACTTACACTGTTTTACCCACCAGAAAGATCGTAGTCACTGTCTATCATTTTCATTGACAAATTAGCCAGTTCACGTTCCACAGCAGTCACTTGGCCCTTTACCCCTTTCCACACGAGGTTTAGTAGGGGGTAGAGGTCACATGGCCCTTTGCATGGGGCTAAAAAGTGGCGGAATTGGACAGGCGCGAATCAGACGTGCTTTCACCTTGAAAGACGACAGTAAACTGAATACAGTGTGGTGGCCTGCCTAGGGGGAATGCAATGCTGCCAATGTCAGCCTGGTGACAGCTGCTAATATATACGCTATGAAATGATTGGCAGGAAATCTAGACAATACATAATAAATTAGGTAGTTCCAAGTGAATGTAAATATCACTTAGGCTTCTCCCTTCCTTTCTTTAATATATTTTTTTTACAAGAATAGATTATACGGCATATCTCAAGGGGAAATAAACTGCGAAAATTAGCAAACAAGTGCACGTGAGGTGTTGTCAGGTGATGATTAGCCAATTCCAGGTGTATGGCACTCTCACTTACCTTATTTCTTTTTTGTATATATTATTTGGTATAAGAATAGGGCATAGGGCTTATTTCAGTGGATGAAATCGGTGGAAAATTCCAGGGAAGATTTACTTAGCATAGCACGGCCGGGCAGGTGAGAGGAGAGGGTAATGGAGGGGAGGTAGGGAGGGGAGTCAAGAATGGGGAGAAATGGCAAAATTGTCAACAATGGATGGGAGTACAGATGAGATTAGGAGTGCTGACTAGTGTTGGACATTGGCAGTACTGATAGATGATACAAGCCACCACTTGAAGGCCTGGGCAAATTCAAAATAACACAGAATCACAAAAGTGACGCCCCGCAGTATGATCCCTTTCTCCCAAGCGTCACGAAAGTGACGCTTCACAGTTAAGGGGTTAATATATACGAATATACATGTATATATCTATCCATCTACCTATCTATCTATCTATCTAGGGTATATAATTTGATTATAGATATATATATACATATACCGGTATATATATATATATATATATATATATATATATATATATACACACACACATACACCTTTGCGTCAACTCCAAGGGGGGCTACCGATTATTGCTTTTGGGTTGAGTGAATAACTCCATTCCAAAGATTTACCCAATTCCTATTCACTTAGAGAAACATTTTGAACAAGAAGTAGACATGCTTTACTAGCAAGGAATAATAAGACTTTGAGACTCTTCCCAGCATTCACCTGTAGTGATGGTCTGGAAGCCAGATGGTACTTATAGAAGGGCTGTTGATTATAGGGCTTTAAATGCAATTACAAAGTTTCATGCTGAGCCTGCCTGCACAGCTGAGGAAGACCTACATAGGTTTAGTGGAGCTAATTATTTCTCGGAGCTAGATCTCACTAAGGCCTACTACCAGGTGCCTCTTACTGAATGGGTAAGGCCTTTGCTTTCCCTGCTCATCGCGGGTTGATGAAGTTTTGCAGAATGCCCTTGGTCTTGTTACTGTTTGCGTTACATACATCAGGTTAATGAGGTTCCATGGTTTTCACTGGTCTGCCCAATGTTGCATTTTATTTTGAATTTTTTTATATATTCAAAGACTTGGGAGGAACACTTGGACTCCATCAAAGCAGTTTTGGAGCGTCTACATGTGCATTTTGACAGTGAAACCAAGTAAATGTAGGTTTGGTTTTCAGGAGATTAGGTATTGGGATTCATAGTTGATGGAACATATCTAAAGCCACAGTACGATAAGGCCGAGTCATTGATGAACGCACCTCCACCTAAAATGAAGAAAACTCTTCGATGTTTCCTTGCTTTTATTTCTTTCTACTGAATGTTTATTCCTCAAGTTTTGGGCCTTTCTAATCCCTTGTCTGATATGCTGAAGAAAGATGTCAGGGGACCACTTGTACGGACTGAGGAATTGTTGGACAAGTTTAAAGATCCTAAGTTGGCTCTGTCAAGTGATCCAATTTTAAAATTGCCTGTTGCTAATATCCCTATTGTCCTCAGAACTGATGCTTCGAAATGCGGACTTGGTGCTGTTCTGTTGTAGTACCTTGAGGATATTCCTTTTCCGGTTGCCTATAACAGTCGCAAACTTTTGGACAGGGAAAAAGGGTATTCCACCATTGAATGTGAGTGTCTTGCTATTTTGTTTGGTGTAAAAAGGTTCGAGTATTATCTTACGGGGAAAGAATTCATTCTAGAAGTTGATCATAGACCCATAGTTTACTTGAATAAAGCAAACAGCCTTAATAATAGGTTAACAAGGTGAGCCTTGAATTTACCGTCCTTCAGATTCAGGTTAGTTTATGTTGCTGGGACTGATATTGTTGGAGCAGAATTTCTGAGCAGGGCTGAAAAATAAAGGATACTTCTTGGATACCTGTATGCAATAGGTACTTGGTGGGGGAGCGGTGGCTGAATCGGTAGAGAGGCGGCCTGCAGTCCTAATGGACCCAAGATCAAATCCCAGCTGGGGCAGGGAACAGTTTAAGGATTTGAATTTCTAAAAACAGTCTTTCCCGATCTACCAGATGACCCGCCGACTTGTCGTAAAAATACCCCTGCTAATACACCAGTCCTGTATAAGACAGCCCTAGCATGTATTCGGTATGGATAGTGGGTGTTAGCGCCGAAGTGGTGACATATGGAGGTGTAGGAGGACTACTGGACCTTGGGATAGGTCACTACCTGCGAGAAATAAGCCTTAAAGCCTTTGCCCAGAGTCGGACACGTAAAAAAAAAAAAAAATGAATTCAAGGGAAACAGGGTACTCGGATTATATATCAATTTTTGTTGGTTGAATCTTTTAACTATTGGTTCATTTACTCGAAACTTTCTTGCTCGTAGTGCCTGAATCTTCGAGTTTTGTGAAGCATGGTGAATACTGGATCGAGTCACATTAGTCGATGCCTCAACTATGGGTTTTTCGAGTTGGAGGTAATGTAGAGTTCTATTTTCTGTGGTTATTCAGTCGTCTTGGATAACCAAGGATTCTACTCCTGTCAAGAGCCAGGCAGAGAGACATCTGGTGGTTACTGCTCAACCAGGACTCCCGGTACGAGAGCAGAGGGAATCCCTTGTGGGAAACTAGGGCTGTAGCAGACCCTGCTGGTGAAGACCCTGCTGCTGGAACCGGTGCAAGGTGGTGACTCGGGACACCTTGCTGCTGACTGGGATGTACTGTAGTGATAGACAGTGTTCAGGACACCCAGATCCCCGCTTTTCTTATTATTTTTTCATACATTACTCAAATCACTATTCATGTATTTTATTATTTACTATAATAAATTTTGTATTTTTTTGTATCATCTCGATTTTTCTCTGGGGGTTTTCAGACATCCTCACATTTAGGATGTGTGTCACTTTCTTCCCTGATGCATTATAGCAAAGAAACTTATTCATGAGTTGCGAAACATACCAAGCCTCTTTTAACTTGAGATAATCAGCGAGCTGAGGAAAGTGAGAAGTAGGAGAGTTAAATATTAGGCTAATTTTTGTCAAAACTGAACATAAAAGCTCCCTATCTTCATTATAGGGTTGCAGAACTTGGACCATTTTTTTACTGATTTATGATTATACTTTTCTTTTTTTTTTTTTTTTACTACCTACAGTATCTAATGTTCCACAATCGGGAAAATTACATACCTTTCCTATATTTTATTCTCTGCTTAGTCATGCTTGGCAAATCCATGTTTTTTTTTTTTTTTACTCCGAATTCAGTTAAGGGCAGCAGGTGGCTTAGTGGTAAAAACGCCCCAGTTGAAATGACGACCTTTCATACCCTCGATTCTCAGGAGGTGACTGGAAGCTTTTCGATCACGTAATACCACTAAACATAGGTTGACCATGTACCGTTAGATGTAATGAACATGCAAGGTAGCCCAGCCTCAGGCCCCTGCATCTCTTAGGAGGAAAATGGGACTGGCTGATACTGCTTTACTTTGTAAATTAAGTTTTTGGGCTGGGAAGACGTGAAGCCGAGCAGCAATTTCCATTTCAATGACCTTGGCCTCCTGTTTTAGAACTTATGAAGAAGTGATGATGATTTTGAGACGAGGGTTAGTAATGTCAGTGGAGGAGAGGAACAGTTATCAGTCCCTAGTAAAAGTGTTGGAGCACAGACAGGAGACCATGTGCCAGACTGATGTTTCCAGAGCAAGATTCCAGACCCGTCTATGGACTCGAGGCGAATCCCTTCAACAACATGCTCATGACCTGGAGAGTATGGCATACTAGGCGTACTCTGGAGCAGCACCCAGCCTGTTGGCTATTTTTCTGAGGGGCCAGTTCATTGATGCTCTCGATAGTGCAAAGTTGATAGTGCAAGTGAGGCAGGCACAACCAAGAAGCATGCAAGTAGCAATAACTAGGGCTCTGGAATTTGAGTCTTCTGTCAGGTCCTGTACATCCAGTTTGCTGGCAGGACGTAGTGCAGGATTCAAGGCAAAAAAGGGGCAGGTATGAAACGGAGAAGTCTGATGGGAATTTCTGGTGTTGTGAGAACTCGGGACATAGTGAAGAGGACTGCTACAAGTGGAAGAGGGAACAGAAAATTAGAGGAGGTTGCTGGTTCTGCGTGAAGCCAGGGCACAAGAAGGATTGTTACAAATGGAAGAAGGAGCAAGAACAGAACAGTGCAAGGATATCTACGATTGCAACAAAAGGGTGCTGTACACATGGTGAGGTGTGACACTTCTATTATCATTGTCCAAAGAAGAAAAAGGAGGTTATGAAGAAGGCTGCAGGAGGACAACTGGCACACTGCCTCGCGAAGCTGGACCAGTACAAATATGAGTTGCAGCATCGTCCTGGGCGGGTACATGGCAATGCTGACTGCCTGAGTTGTCGGCCTTGAGAACCGGTTTGCAAACAGCATAGTGGGAAAGGATATCTTGGCCAAACCCTGCCGTACTGCAGTGAGAAGGCCAGTGTCGGCTGATGAAAACCTGAAGAGGATGCAGATGGAGGATACATATTTATAACCAATGCTAGAGTGGCTGCACCAGAGAACAGCGTTTCCAAGTTTAGCCCTGCAACTAAGAGCTACTGGAATCAGTGGGACCTTCTTCATTTGATCAACGGACTATTGAAGCATCAGTGGGAGACACCCAAATGCCTCAGCAAGTATTGGCAGCTGGTGGTTCATAAAAAAATGAGGTCTGAGGTCTTAGAAGAGTCTCATAACCGGCTTTCTTGAGGATATCTGGGAGTCAAGAAAACTCTAAGTTGGCTGTGACAGAGGTTCTACTGGACTGGCATGCGTCAGGATGCTGAGGAGTGGTGTCGGACCTATGATGTATGCTGTGCCAAGAAAGGACCCGAGAAACGTGATTGCACCCCTCTTTAGTCGTACCAAGTGCATGCACCGATGGAAAGAGTTGCAGTGGACAGTGCTGGACCTCTGCCACTCGCTGAAAGAGGAAATCAGTATGTATGTGTTGCCATGAACTACTTCACAAAGTGGCCAAAAGCCTATGCCATCCCCGGCCAGGAAGCAACACCTGTTGCTCAGGTGTAGGTTGACCAACTCTTTGTCATTTTGGGATGCCACAAGAGCTACATTCAGACCAGGGTAGAAACTTCGAGTCTGCTCTGTTCCGTGAGTGTTGCAAGTCACTGCCAGGATGACTCCCCTAAGGCCAAAATCAGATTGGATGGTGGAGAAATTCAACTGAGCCCTGGGACAAGAACTGGCCAAGGACTGTGTAAAGAGACAGATGGAATGGGACCAGAAATTACATGCGTTGCTGATGGTATATCGGTCTGCATCGCATTAGTCTAGTGGCTACACCCCTTCTAAACTGATGCTAGACCACGAGATACGATTGCCAGTTGATCTGTTACTGGGAAGACCACCTGGTGAAAAGCTGCCTACAGACACCTCCAGCTATGTGAAGTATCTTCAAGAAAGACTGGCCAAGGTACATCATAAAGTTCGAGGAGTTCTGAAGTTTTCAGGTGAAGTGATGAAGCGCAAGTATGATGGCAGGGCAGGTGAGGTGAGCTTCAAGGACGGTGACAAAGCTTGGTTATACAGTCCTCAGCGGAAGAAGGAACAGTCACCGAAGCTGCAGAGCCTGTGGGATGGGCCCTACACTGTGGTGGACCACCTGTCAGTCATAACGTACCGGATTTGGGGAGGCAGGAACTCTCGCCCAAAGGTGGTACATGTGAATCGTCTGTGGCAATACCATGGGCCAGGACAGTACTACTGGAACGTCTTCAAGGAATCATGCACACCTGCAACCAATATGTTGAGGTGGATCAGGAAGCTGAAGCACAAGAGGATGATGACAGTTTCCCTAGAGAAGAAGTGAATCGGGGAGAGGACGAAGTCATTCCCGGAGGAGTGAACTGTGTAGAGCAGGGACATTGTCGGAAGCAGTATAGAAGACTTGGTAAGCTGAAGGACTACTGTGTGTATAATTAGATGTTTCGTTAGGATTAAGGGTTATGTTTGTAAATATTGTGTACTATTGTTGGGACGATAAAAGGGCTAGGGAGGGGGTAGTGTTGAGAAGCAGGAGTGCTATTTAGGTGGTACTAGAAAATTCCTGATAGTTCGCGCATTTCAATTACTAGGCAGAGTTACCAGATAACCTGCTGTTGTGAGCAGAGGTATTTTGTAAAGTTATGCATTAATTTTTATTCTTTTTCTCTCTATAATGTTTTATTTGGATGATTGTTAAATTATGTATATATAACTAGGCTTTTTTCCCTATGGGAGTAGCCGGGAGAGGATGACACACTCACCAAATTACTCATCCACGCACACACATTTACTCGTATCTTAGCCTCTAAGGGGAGAAGGGACCGTTCTTCACTGCACCACACCGCACGAGAGTCAACTGCGCAGTGCAGTCCGGTGACATCTGCAGCAGGGCCCAATATTAGAGCTGGTTTACCTCTGCCACATCATAATGGACACATCCCCTTCCCCACACCTGATCCAATCAGCTGATCAGACCAGATGCAGGAGAACATCCCATCAGGGCCGCATCACTATTTATGCATTCACAGTTACTACCCAGTCATCCCTATCACACATAGCCACTCTTCCTTGCTCTACAGACATCCCTCTCACATTATAAGTTCTCTTCACACCGTACATCCATCCTATTCGTGGTTTTCCTCTCAGCCTCTCACCCCTCACCTCAGGCCCAGTTATCTATTTCACCAATCACTCTTCATCCATTCTCTCCATATCCCCAAACCACCAGAACAATTTCTGCTCAACTCCTCAGCCATCTCTCCTTCACACCTCATAATTCTCATTCGGTCCACATGCATCATTCCACACATACTCCAAAGACACCTCATCTCCATTACATTCAATCTCTTCCTCTCTCCTGCTCTCATATTCCATGTTTCAGCCTCATACAGTATAAGGCAGTGGGTACCATCACTCCCTCATACATCCTTCTCTTTACATCCATTCTAAGCAAACGACATCTAAACACTTTTTTCATTCCTCCCAGCACCTTTCCTACTTCATTCTTTCTAAACTTCACCTCTACATCTATTTTTCCATCCACATGTGACCCTAAATACTTAAAACCCTGTACCTCCTCAGGCAAATCAAACTACATTCAACCTGCTACCATCTACCAACCTTGTACACTTCATCACTTCACTCTCAATTTCCTCCTTTCACACACCCTTCCACACTCCTCCACCAGCTGGTTCAATCTCTCCTCCGAATCGGCCAGCAGTGCAATACTGTACCATCTGCAAACAGCAGCTGATTCAGATTCCTCTCTTTACCATCAGCATTCACCAGACTCATACCTTTACCTAACACTCTCACATTCACCTCCCTTACAACACCTTCCATATAAATATTAAACAACCAATGTGACAGCACACATCCCTGCCACAGCCCAACTCTCACAGGAAACCAATGACTCACAGTATTTCCCACTCTTACACACGCTTTACTGTTTACATAAAAATTTTCACACCTTTTAACCTACCAGCTAGTCCATACAATCTCAAAGTAGTCCACAAAGCCTTCCTACCAATTTTATCATATGCCCTACGTAAATCCATGAATGCCCAAAACACTTCCTTACTTTTCGCCAAATACTTTTCACACAACTGTCTCACAGCAAACACCTAATCAACGCATCCCCTCACTCTCCTAAAACCCCACTGCTCATCACCAACCACTCCTTCTGTACCCTCTCTAACTCTCTGTCAACACTCTACTATACAAATTACCTACAACAACACTCAATAGACTTGCATCCCCAAAACTAGTACATTCATACTTATCACCCTTACCTTTATACAACCGAACCACACGTGCACTCTCCCAGTCAGTAGGCACCATACCACTCTCAAAACATTCAGTAATCTTGCTAACCACTCTACAATAGCTGTTCCACCGCCTTTCAAACATTCCACAGTGTAATGCTAGGTGTTTTAGGGTCGGCTTCCCGTCCCTCTAATGCCTAGTGTGCAGCTGGGTTCTCTTTCTAGACCGGAGCTTAGACAAATAAGAGAGAGGCAGGACACAAAATCTCATGCAACAACCTTACATGTGTATTGCTAAATTCTACAGTGGAACAGGCAGATGCCACAAAATATAGTTATGCTAGACAATTTTAATTCTAAGGCTTAGATATCGGGTGTTAGTATCGCACAGGATTGTACTTAGGACACGGTCGGGTAAGGTGAATAGCACTTAGGGCAGAGAAGCTAAACACTCTTATTTTGGGAGAGTCTAGGTTCTGTATACTGGTGGAGTTTGTGGCACTATTTTCACTGCTGGCAGGCTAACTGGTTTGTCGATTGAGTTGCTAATTATTACTCTTGCACTGGGGCCTCCGTATGAACTTAATGTGAGGCGGTGTCACTATCTGGTAGCGTTTTCACTAAGATAGACCCTTATTTCACTGCCTTGCTGTGTTCACTGTTTCACTGTTACCTTACTTATTCCACCTTTCTTTTATATTATTACTGATGTTTTGTGCACTGACTTTCCATATTCTGACACTCGCTGTTCTGCCCTTACTTCACTATGTCACGGACACTGTGCTTTAACTGTCACTCACTGTCGGGATTGGGCGTACTGGCGGTCAGGTACAGGGGTAGCAGAGACGACTCGGTCTTACTACTGACGGGACTGAGTTCTGCCAGGGGCCTCCGTATTCAGGGGCCACAGGATCACAAGTAAGGGCGTCCTCTCTCATCTGGGGCTGCTGGTGGAGAAAGCTCCCGCACTTTCAGGGCTTGGGGCGGGAGTCTGGCCCTCAGGGCTGGGGCCGAAAAGCTGCCTGAACCTCTCTCTCAGGCGCCTGATGGAGGACGAAGATCTCCGGCGTTGGGGTGAAGGAATGTCCCGCTCGGGAGTCCTTGGGGCAGTCTGGTGGTCCCAGGGGCTGCGGTCTCTGGCAGTTGGAGACGCTGTCAGGAGCGGGCTGCAGCGTCGGCCTCCATCGGGGGCCATCAGGCAAGTCCTCTCAGGAACCAGCTGCAGTGAGAAGAGCCTGGTGGTAGCTACAGGGCCTCTCTAATACTCTTCCAGGCTGGGGTCTCCCTCCTGGTTGTAGTTTCGTGGACAGGAGTCAGCACCTGATGGAGGAGCGGCTACCGGCCGTCTCTTGCCGTAGGGCCTGGCTACTGGCCATGGCCATCTAGGGGCACAGCTACCAGCCGTTGCTAAGGCCTGGCTACTGGCCGTGGCCTGGAGAAGGGAGTGGCTATAGGCCGACTCAAGGGCACCTTTGGAGCGGCTATAGGCCGGCTCAAGGGCACCTTTGGAGTGGCTATAGGCCGACTCAAGGGCACCTTTGGAGCGGCTATAGGTCGACTCAAGGGCACCTTTGGAGCGGCTACCGGCCGTCTCCTCGTTACCTCCGGAGCGGCTGCAGGCTGTCTCCTGTAGAAGGGTCGAGCAGCTACAGGCCGTCTCTTGAGGGGCACCTTCAGAGCAGCTACCGGCCATCTCCTGACGAAGGCGGGAGCGGCTACCGGCCGTCTCCTCATTACCTCCGGAGTGGCTGCAGGCCGTCTCCTGTAGGAGGGTCGAGTGGCTACCAGCCGTCTCGTTTAGGGCACCTTCAGAGCAGCTTCTGGCCATCCCCTGACTAAGGTGGGAGTGGCTACTGGCCAACTCTTGTTACCGCCGGAGCGGCTGCAGGCCATCTCCTGTAGGAAGGTTGAGCCGCTGCCGACCGCCTCAGGGGTGCTGACTGAAGCTAGAGTAATAGCTCCACCCTGTGATTGTTGGTGGTCAGCTTGCCCGGAAGGTAGTCTCGTATTCCTGCTATGGTGGTGGCAGGCGAGCTTCAAGTCATAGGGGCGCGCTGCCCGGGAGGACTTACGCCCCTGTCGCCCGGAGTCCAGGCGCACTGTATATGCTCCTCTGTGGGCTCCATCTGGGGGTGTTGGGTTGCCCTTGGTGATACTATACTGCATTTTACCTAAGTCTTCTGGGAAAAAGTCATGTCCCTGTGACTGGAGGTGGTAAACTTTGGTGTCATAGGTGTGGTAGACTGGGTGTAGGTGTTGGAGGGCATGCCAGGCTGTGGTCGCAGGATTCTCGTCTAGCTGAGCATCACAGGTGATGAAGGGAGTGGATAGGTCGGTGGAGGAGCAGAGGAGTCGTAGGAGGTGGAGGGGTCCACGGACTCGATGCTTTTGTCCGAAGGGCGGCGGCCATACAGCTCGGCGAATCCTCATGGTGGTAGGTGTTGTCTTCTGTGCAGGGCTGTGCTGAATGCTGGAGATGGACGTTGCGTGTGGGGTTTTATGCTGGGGTAATGCGGCATGACGTCTCTGGGGAGTGTAGGTGGCTGGGATTTGGGCCTGGTGTAGCATGAATGTGAGATGATTTAGGGCAGGGGCGGGAGTGTGATTTTGCAGTGAGGTGGGTGGGATGGGAGTGTGGGTGTATTGGGCGGGTGGATGGGAGAGGTGGCCGGAACATGTAATGGTTGTTTTAAGGGTGGGTGTGCAGTGTCGGAGTGGATGTGATGTGTGCGGGGTGTGCAAGGGCAGCTGTTGGGTGGTAGGAGTGGAGGTGGCACGGGGTGTGGAGTGGGGTATAGGCCTACTGGGTGCATGGGCAATGCAGGTGGAGTCAGGAGTGTGGGATGGGGCAGGCAGGGTCGAGGGGGCATGTGTGGGCGGCGGGCAGGGGGATTTGGGGCTGGGGGTGGGCGATGGCTGGGGTGGGGGTGGGATGGGATGAGGGGGTCTGGGCACATGGGCAGGGCACATGATGCTGGGCGAGGGGGATAGGGCGGTTGATGGTGAGGAGGTGGGGGAGAGGTCAGGAGTTGGTGGGGTTGGTGAGCTATCAGGTGAGGTGTGAGGTGGTGTGGCGGGGGGTGAGGTGGAGGCGGTGGGGGAAGAGGAGGGATAGAGAGACAGTGAGGGGGAGATGTAGCAGTCATAGGAGGTAGAGGGAAGCAGCGTGGGGGCAGTGGGCGAGGCGGGGCAGGGGGCAGGGGTGGGGGAAGCGGGAGCATGAACGGGGTGTATGTGACTGTTTCGGAGAGTGCGAGAAGTGCCGTGATATTCGACTGTCACCTGGTAAGGGTTAGGGATGCGAATGATGGTATGGGGCCCCACCAAGCCAGTGCGAGCTTGTGGGGGGTGCAGAGTTGTGCTAACATAAGTGTCACCTGGCTTGTAGGGGCTGGATCGGGACAGAGGTCCAGGTTGTTTTGAAGGTGGGTTAGTCATCATTTGAGATGGTGTAGTGGGTCAGATGTGGGAGTAGAGGTGGGGGGCTGTAAGTGTTGCCGAAGGGGTAGGAGGAGAGGTGTTTCCCCAAACACTCACTCGTACGGTGAAATTCTATCCTCTCGGGGGCAGGAGTTGATGCCCCATTGCACGATTTTTACATGAGCAGGCCAGTCATCATCTTTGGTGGTTTCTATCCAGGTATGGAGTTGATTCATCAACGTACGATGGCTCCATTCACAGATGGAATTTCCTCAGGGCCAGTAAGGGGATGAGTGTGAGATGTTATAGCCAAATATGTGGGCCAGCTCCTCCCAGATTTTGCTGGTGAACTCTGGTGCATTATCGGAGTGGACTGCCTGTGAGATGCCAAAGTATGGAAACGTGTCGAATCAGGACGTCAGCTACTGCAACGGCGTGGTGTTCTTTTGCTGGGCAGGCTATGACGAATTTGGAGTATGTATCAATGAACGTGATCACGTACCGATAGCCTGATTTCGGGGGTACAGGTCCCACTATGTCAGTCGCCAGCAACTGCCAAGGTTTGTGGGCGGAATGGGGGGCAGAGGGGCGGGAGAGCGGGAGGGGCAGGGGGTACAGGGCTCAGCTTCCTCCATCTCTCCGATTATGAACCCTTTAGGGGGAGACAGGGGCGAGGGGGCGAGGTTGGCAATTTGGACTGCCGTTTGATGAGAGGGAAGGAAGGTTGGAGGCAGGAGGCAGGCCGAGAGGGTTCCGGGTGGTAGGAGTGGGGAGAACAGGATGGATGTACCTGAGGGCCGGTTGAGAGGCACCCTTGCTTCGTGGTGGGGGGGAATGGAGACAGTGGAGGAAATGGTGGCGGGAAAAGAGGGGGGTGGGGGGAGGGAAGGGGGGAGAGAGAAGGGGGGCATGGAGACTTCCGGCCGGGGCCATGGCGTGCAGGTGCAGATGGCCCTAGTGGGAGGGAGGGGGTCTGGTGATTTCTGGAACTGGAGCTGTCTGTTGCAGCAATCAATGGTGACTCCCAACTTCTGCAGCAGGTCCAGCCCCAGATATCCGTCGTAACTGCGGCAGGAAGAGTCAAACACAATGAACTTGTGGTGTGTCGATGCGCAGGGCCCGTGTTTCCCCACGAGTCAACAGGGGGCCATCTCCCGCGTCCAGAAGGTGAGTAGCCGTTGGGAATAGCGGGCCAAAGGTCGACTTGTGACGGGAGAAGGGTCTGGCCGCTCCCGTGTCGACAAGAAGTCTGGCTTTCACCCCATTCAGCTTCATCTTGCAGTAAAATGGGGGGCGGTATTTGGGGAAGTGGCCCCCGTCATTGTGGGAAGGTGTGGGGGCGGTCCTAAAAATCCAACTGCCAGGGGCCTCCTTCTTCCTCTGGCTCCTGTTCCCCGGGTTCGATCTCCTCCGTGGGTGCAGGTTCGTCCTCTGGTTCCTCGTTCTCTAGGGAGGAGACATTATGTCAGCCTAGGGTGGTGGTTTTTCACCTGGCAGCTTTTAATTGGTCCCTGAAATCGTGCAGTGGGCACCTGGAGCTGCGAACACGGAACTCCCAGGGATTCACCAGGATGAGGTTGGGATTCTCTTTGTGACTGGGGAGCTGGTGGGTGGGGTGCACCCTAGGCAGGCTGGGTGCTGGGGTGGGGCTGATGTGGGGCATAGGCAGACGTGGCTTGACTGGGGGAACCAGGATGTTCGTTGGGAACTTTTTCACCCCCCTGTGGCGGGGAGGACACAATCTGGCCGCACTATGGGGTGGTACTACTACTCTGCGGCCAGGCTGTGTTAGGAAGAATACTGCCATTGTATTCCCTGCAAGTCGTAAAAGGCGACTAAAAGGGGCAGGCTGAGGGGACTAGGGACCCCCTCCTCTGTTTTTTTTTTTTTTAGTTCCTAAAAAGAGAAAGGCCAGGGAAAGGGATGGGGGACTCAGTTATCCCCGTACCCTGAAGATTGGGTCTATGAATGTGTGTGGATGTAGTACGATTGAGGCTAAAAGGGAGGAAATTGGGAGAATGTTTGTGAGAAGAAAGTTGGATGTGTTAGCTTTGAGTGAAACAAAGATGAAAGGGAAGGGTGAGTCTATGTTTGGAAGTGTGAATGGAAGATTGTCAGGTGTTGACAGAGGAAGGGCAAGAGAAGGTGTGGCCTTTTTATTGAGTCCGGAAGTACAGCAGTGTGTGATTGAATGGAAGGAGGTGTCATTGAGACTGATGTGGGTGAAAGCGAAAATTGAAAGTGAGTTGTGGGTGTTTGTGAGTGCATGTGGGCCTGGTAGTGAAAGGGATGAAGAAGAGAGGGAGTCTTTCTGGAATGATGTTGATGAGTGTCTGTAGAGTTTTGGAGCGAATGTGAATGTGGTAATGATGGGAGATCTGAAAGCTGGAGTGGGAAATGTAGAAGCTGAAGGTATGGTTGGTATGCATGGTGTGCCTGGAAGAAATGAAAATGGGGAACGAATGATAGGGATATGCATTGAGCGAGGAATGGTGATTGGAAATACCCTGTTTGAGAAGAAAGATATTTATAAGTATACATGGGTGAGACAGGAGGGTGGAAGGGTTGTTGATAGGGCTTTGATGGACTATGTGGTTATGTCCAGGAATGTAATAGGAAGATTGTTGGATGTGATAGTTCTGAGAGGGGGAGGGTGGAGGTATATCTGACCACTACCTGGTGGAGGGAAAGTTAAGAGTAAGTAAGAGATAGGTGAGAGCTAGGAGAGTTAGGTGTGGCTGGGAGGTTTTGAAAGTGAGTGAGTTGAACAAAAGAGAGAAAATGAGAGAGTATCAGGAGAAATTGAAAGATGAGTGGAACACAGTGAAAGATCAGGAAAATGGCAGTGTGGAGGAGGAATGGTAGTTGTTTAAGAGTGCTGTGGTGGGGCATGCAGAAGAGGTGTGTGGTGTGAGACGTGTGGGTGGTGGTGTAAGAAAAGGAAGTGAATGGTGGTGCAAGTGTAGTGCCACACATTTGATATTCATGTATGTGTTTAGTAGTACTGTAATTTTAAGTTAGATAGGGTGTAACCTGAATATTAGTTTATAAGTTCCTACTCTAAGTAGTAATTCATATATTAATGATTAATGTAGGGTTAACTATTTTTACATGTATGTATCTCTGTATCTATACAGTGGGTGATGTAATTGTGGATGTTGAGCTATGGGAGTTCCCCATCTGGCCGAGTTACGAATAACATGCACACAACTGTTCTTGTTGCCGGGCGCCGAGTTTAAACCTTAAACAGAATAATGATGAATATACAATTCTTTCCGTAACCTAGTTGTGAAATGTTTGCTAATGAAGCTGCTAGAACACAAGTATGTAAGATTAGCAGTCCTAAAGGCCTAAATAATGTCATTTGTGAGGATTTAAAGTCCCGTTTATCTTGGCCGTCACTAGATGGCATGAGCTGCTCTCAGATTCAAATTGATAGTGATAGAATCAGTATCTAAATTAAGTAAGGAATAAATCCCAAATTTTCCCCAATTCAATCAAAAGTCCTGGCGTCATGGGTACACTGCTAAATAAATTGTAAAGAGAATTGAAACCTACCATATTTCAAAAACACCACTTCATTTTATTTAGCAGTGGCGTTGCTAGCGCCCGACGAGCTCACTCGAACCCCAGGCGTCGTATCTAATGGACGTTTGTTCAGGTGAGCCGTCCACATTTCTCCTTCCTCCCCCTCTTTTTCTTAGTTTAATCCTTACTTGTTATGGACTATATGAAGTAATATTGTTGAGAGTTTAACGTAGTCACTCGAGCCCCAGGCGTCGTATCTAATGGACGTTTGTTCAGTCCCCAGACACCGGCGATGTCAAAGTGTGCACGAGGCCTTCTCGTGGTATTGCCCGTAGACTCTTACATATACACTTACACTACCTACGAAATGTTTTACAAACCGAAAGTAGTTGATATGGTATTAATGATCTTATCAAGTGAACTTTTTTTGTAGATAAGGAATAGAAATTTAAAAGTGATGTGATCTTGTAACGGAAAGGCGAAATTCAGATTCATTAACCGTTCTCTTTCTCATATTAATATGTTAGAAAATCAGGAGCATGGAAGGGAACTTAGTGGTTGTGAGCAATAATGTGATTTTTGAGTTGTACCTCGAGGCTAAATAAGCCCGAGTGATTACGTATTCTTAGTGATTATATTTCTTTTCTGAATTATTCCTCGAGGCTAGACAAGCCCGAGTGATTATGTATTTCTAGTTACTATATAGCAATGATGATTATGAACTGTAAATAGTACTGAATTGATATTGGATTCTAGAAAATTACATGAGGAGAATATATAATATGGATTAAAAAAAAATGAACACAAGTAATCATTCTTATTGGTTCGAGGCTATGTCAGCCCGAATAGATAACCCATGCTCGTAAAAGGTCCCTGTCTTGAGGCTATTGTTGGGCCCGAGAGTGGCTGCCAGGGAGAAAGTAAAGTACAATAACCTCATAAATCGGTATGTATCAAATTGTTTCGTCTGGTAACAACGTTAGAGGAATGATCATCCAAAACCTTGGTAACATGTACAATCTTCTCTCATACTAAAAAAGGGTCATGTAATTAAAAAAATGTTTTGTGGTAACTAGCTTCAAGTTATTAAAGTAGAGTACAGTATATATTATTTCCTTTTCTTCATTGGTGTACCTAATCAAGGAAATTATGTCCTCAAGCCAAATTCACTCCCCTTCCAATTCAAGATTCCTTCACTGAGGGAACGACGACCACCTGTGGTACTGACTAAATCTAAACTCGGCCAAAAACTACAAACACTACCACAATATTTCTTAAAATTACTATAAACTGTTATACTAAGTCGAGTACCACTTGTATATCCATGGATGAGTTGATCAGTGCCAACAACAGGTAAGATAAAATTTCTCAGTTTTACACTGGTGACAACCGGGATGGATAAAAATTCTTATCATTACACTGGTGTCAATTGGTGGGATAATATTTATATCATTACACAAGGAAGTAAGTATGGCTGTGGCTGAGAAGAGACATGCATATGAAGTGTGGCTGCAGAGGAGGGATGAGGTGTCATATGAGAGGTATAAAGAAAAGAGGAATAGGGCGAGAAGGACTATGTGTGATGCTAAAGTGGCAGCAGATGAGAGGTGGGGTAGGCAGTTGACTAAGAACTTTCAACAGAATAAGAAAATGTTTTGGAAGGTGGTGAAAAAAGTGCGAAAGGGAGAGTCTGGGAAGGAAGAGTGAGTAAAAGCAGAGGATGGAAGGATGTTAACTGAGATGGATGCAGCAAGGAAGAGATGGGCAGAGTATTTTGAAACATTGTTAAATGTAGAGGAGTCAAGGGAGGCTGAGACTGTGGCGGATGGAAGGGTGCAAGGAAGAATGTGTTGGGAGAGTTGAATGATTCCTTTGATCATGAAGGAGGAAGTGCAGGAGCCAGTAAAGGAGATGAAAAAAAGGAAAGCTGCAGGTATGGATGGGTGTGCTGTGGAATGCCTAAAGGGTGGTGGAGTGACTATTGTTGACTGGTTAGTATGATTGTTGAATGTGTGCTTTGTGAAAGGTATGGTGCCATTTGACTGGGCAAGTGCTTGTGTGGTCCCATTGTATAAAAGTAAGGGTGATAAGTATGAATGTACTAGCTTTAGGGGTGTAAGTCTTTTGAGTGTTCTAGGTAAGGTAGAGTGTTAATTAACCCGTCACGTCTCGAGGTTTTCTGCACCTCTGACATCCCCCAATCCCAAAGTATTTTCGAAAATTTTTTTTTTGGCTAAAACCTCCGCTTTTGGTGAGAAACACAGAAAATTCATAGAGAAATCACTCACCTGAGGTTTAACCAGCCCCATCCCGTCGACGTATGGGTACGTTGCAACGATTTGCATTTGCCAGTCCCGGCGATGTACCGGTACGTCGTGCAATTGCAAGGTCCCTAATTTGCACAATTTTCAATTTTCGCGCGTTATTTTTTGTATGTATACACGGGACACCTTCCTCTATTCCTCTACAACATGCCAAGCAGGGACAATGCCTTACACCGCATAACCTCCCCCCTCCCCCCCTCACGCCATTGTCTCGGCAATTCACCTGTTACCAGTGACCTGGCTAGTAAAGATATTCAGGGCCAGAGTGATTCCCCAATCGATGACAATGTGGAGGACATTGTTTACATAGCATTAGAAGAAGAAACAGCCAGAAATAATGATCAGGTAATGTGGCAAAAAAAGGTCAGGTATGGTGATTAGTTAGTGAGTGAAACAATGCTTATAATGCCTTTATTACTGCTTGAAAACCAATATACTCTCATACTACATACACATTTGTACCAAGTAAATAAATAAATACCGTTTATGAGTGGATAAAATAGTTACCCTACCATAGAACTCGTTTTCTTTGGTGCCAGCATGTTAAAAAACCCAGTCAGGTAAGGAGGTACTGCTACCTGGATTGGGTATTTTAAACCTCAGGTGAGCGATTTCTCTATGAATTTGCGATGTTTCTCACCAAAAGCGAAGGTTTTAGCCAAAGAGAAATTTTTCGAAAATACCTCGGGACTGGGGGATGTCGGAGGTGCGGAAAACCTCGGGACATGACGGGTTAAAATACTCCATCCAGGTAGGAGTTCCTCCTTACCTGACTGGGTTTTCTAACATGCTGGCACCAAAGAAAACGAGTTCTATGGGAGGATTTCACACAACTGATAAACGGTATTTATTTATTTACTTGGTACGAATTTATATGTAGTATGAGAGTATATTGGTTTTCAAGCAGTAATATAGGCATTATAAGCATTGTTTCACTCACTAACTAATCACTATACCTGACCTTTTTTTGCCACATTACCTGATCATTATTTCTGACTGTTTCTTCTTCTAATGCTATGTAAACTTTGTCCTCCACATTGTCATCGATTGGAGAATCACTCTGGCCCTGAATATCTTTACTGGCCAGGTCACTGGTAACAGGTGAATTGTCGAGACAATGGCATGAGGGGGGAGGGGGGAGGTTATGCCGTGTAAGGCATTGTCCCTGCTTGGCATCTTGTAGAGGAATAGAGGAAGGTGTCCCGTGTATACATACGAAAAATCACAAGCAAAAATTGAAAACTGTGCAAATTAGGGACCTTGCAATTGCACGACGTACCAGTACGTCGCCAGGACTGGCAAATGCAAAATGTTGCAACATACCCATACGTCGACTGGACGGGGCGGGTTAAGGGAGTTAGAGAGGGCACAGAGGGAGTGATTGGTGATGAGCAGTGTGGCTTTAGGGGAGGGAGGGGATGCGTGGATCAGGTGTTTGCTGTGAGACAAGTGTGTGAAAGTATTTAGCAAAAAGCAAGGATGTGTTTGGGCATTCATGGATTTGGAGAAAGCATATGATAGAATTGATAGGGAGGCTTTGTGGACTGTTTTAAGATTGTGTGGACTTGATGGAAGGTTAATATAGGGGTGAAATGTTTTTATGTAAATAGTAGAGCATGTGTAAGAGTGGGTAATACTGTGAGTGATTGGTTTCCCATGAGAATGGGACTGTGGCAGGGATGTGTGATGTCGCCTTGGTTGTTTAACATTTATATGGATGGTGTTGTAAACGAGGTGAATGCAAGAATGTTAGGTGGAGGTCTGAGTCTGGTAAATGTTGATGGTAGAGAGTGGAATCTGAAGCAGCTGCTGTTTGCAGATGATACTGCACTGGTGGCTGATTCGGAGGAGAGATTGAGACAGTTGGTAGAGGAGTCTGGAACGGTGTGTGAAAGGAGGAAATTGAAAGTAAATGAGAATAAGAGTAAAGTGATGAAGTGTGCGAGGTTGGTAGACGGCAGGAGGATGAATATAGTTTTGAATGGTGAGTTGCATGAGGAGGTAGTGTTTTGAGTACTTGGGGTCACATGTTGCTGTGGATGGAAGAATAAATGCAAAAGTAAAATTTAGAATGAATGAAGTAGGAAAGGTGTTTGGAGGAATGAAAAAAGTATTTAGATGTCGTTCGCTTAGAATGGATGTAAAGAGAAGGCTGTATGATGGTGTTTTGGTACTGACTGCATTATATGGGGCTGAAATATGGAATATGGGTGTAGCAGAGAGGAAAAGTTTGAATGTAATGGAGATGAGGTGTCTGAGGAGTATGTGTGGAGTGATGCGTATGGATCGAGTGAGAAATGATGCAGTGCGAAGGAGAACTGGAGTTGATCAGGAGACAGTTGATCGAGTTGAGCAGAGGGTGTTGCGATGGTTTGGGCATATGGAGAGAATGAATAATGAGCGATTGGTGAAAAAGATAACTAGATCTGAAGTGAGAGGTGTAAGGCTGAGAGGGAGACCACGAACAGGATGGATGGACAGTGTGAAGAGAGCGTTGGATGCGAGAGGGATGTCTGTCGAGCAAGGAAGAGTGGCTGTGCGTGACAGAAATAAATGGAGAGAAATTGTGAATGAATAAATGATGATGCAGCCCTAAGGGGATATTCTCCCGCGTTTGGTCTGATCATCCAATCACGTCAGGTGCGGGTAAGGGGATGGGTCTATTATGATGTGGCAGGGGTAAACCAGCTCTGCTGTCGGGCCCTGGTGTGAATGTCACTGATTGCACTGCGCAGTTGACCCTCGTGTGGTGTGGTGCAGTGAGGATCTGTCTCATCTCTCCTTTGGGGCTAAGATGCGAATGAATGTGTTTGAGTGGATGAGTAAATTGGGAGTGTGTCATCCTGTCTCGGCTACCTCCCTTTCCTTGGGGGAAGCAGCCTAGGTGTATAGTAGTAGTGATTTGCTGGGGTGTAGGGCGGGAGGTCAGGAGGCGGCGTATCAGTTGGATATCTTTATCCATGTCTCAGGTAGGGTCATGGATTGTTAAGTGCTCCTTGACCATACTGGGGAGCACTTTAAGGAGAGTATTAAAGGTGTGTTGCTCCCAGGTTTCATCTGCTTCCGGGTAGGCAGCAGTGACCAGGCGTCTGGCCTGGATTAGATTATCATCCAAATTGCCATCAAAGGTTAGGCTATCCAGTTGGGATAGTGCCACCACTTTACCTAGTGATGGAGTGATGGCCTGAATCACGAGTTTCGTGAAATTCTGCCAGGTGAGCCTCGGGACGATCTTGGGTGCTATATTAGCTGCCACTTTGCCCAGTAGCGGGAGTGTGACCGCGGTTTTTTGCTTGTCATCCTCAAACCCAATATCCAGCAAAGGTTTAATAATTGCCAGGTATGTGTGAACATCGTACTGTTTGGGGTCGAATTTAGGCAATTGCACATGCTGTTTGCTTGCCATTTTGCCGGTATTTCCTGATTACCTCTCTCTTATGCCGGAGTCAAGAACCACTGCTGTCCACCAGTGTAATGCTAGGTGTTTTAGGGTCGGCTTCCCGTCCCTCTAGTGCCTAGTGTGCAGCTGGGTTCTCTTTCTAGACCGGAGCTTAGACAAATAAGAGAGAGGCAGGACACAAAAACTCGGGCAACAACCTTACATGTGTATTGCTAAATTCTATAGTGGAACCGGCAGATGTCACAAAACATAGTTATGCTAGACAGTTATAATTCTAAGGCTTAGATATCGGGTATTAGTATCGCACAGGATTGTACTTAGGACAAGATCGGGTAAGGTGAATAGCACTTCGGGCAAAGAAGCTAAACACTATTATTTTGGGAAAGTCTAGGTTCTGCATACTGGTGGAGTTTGTGGCACTATTTTCACTGCTGGCAGGCTAACTGGTTTGTCGGTCGGGTCGTTAATTATTACTCTTGCACTGGAGCCTCTGTATGATCTTAATATGAGGCAGTGTCACTATCTGGTAGCATGTTCACCGAGATAGACCCTTATTTCACTGCCTTGCCGTGTTCACTGTTTCACTGTTACCTTACTTATTCCATCTTTCTTTTATATTATTACTGATTTTTCATGCACTGACTTTCCATATTCTGACACTCACTGTTCTACCCTTACTTCACTATGTCATGGACACTGCTTTCACTGTCACTCACTGTTGAGACTGGGCGCACTGGCAGTCTGGTACAAGGGCGGCGGAGGCGACTCGGCCTCACTACTGACGGGGCTGTTTTCTGCCAGGGGCCTTCATATTCAGGGGCCACGGGATCACACATAGGGGCGTCCTCTCGTCTGGGGCTGCTGGTGGCAAAAGGTCCCACACTTCCAGGGCTTGGGGCTGGAGTCTAGCCCTCAGGGCTGGGGCCAAAGAGCTGCCTGAACCTCTTGCTCAGGCATCTGATGGAGGACGAAGATCTCCGGCGTTGGGGCGAAGGGATGTCCCACCCAAGGGTCCTGGGGGTGGTCTGGAGGTTCCAGGGGCTGCGGTCTCTGGTGGTTGGAGACACCGACAGGAGTGGGCTGTGGCATCGGCCTCCATCGGGGTCCATCAGGAGGGTCATCTCAGGAACTGGCTGCAGTGAGAAGAGCCCAGTGGTAGTTACAGGGCCTCTCCAGTACTACAGGCTGAAGTCTCCCTCTGGGTTGTAGTTTTGCGGACAGGAGTCGGCACCTGATGGAGGAGCAGCTACCAGCTGTCTCCTGCTGTGGGGCCCGGCTACTGACCGTCGCCTTCTAGGGGCGCGGCTACCAGCTGTCGCTAAGGCCCAGCTACTGGCTGTGACCTGGGGAAGGGAGTGGCTATAGGATGACTCAAGGGCATCTTCGGATTGGCTACCGGCTGTCTTCTCATTACCTCCGGAGCGGCTGCAGGCCATCTCCCGTAGGAGGGTCGAGTAGCTACAGGCCATCTCTTGAGGGGCACCTTCAGAGCGGCTACCAGCTGTCTCTTGATGAAGGCAGAAGCGGCTACCGGCCATCTTTTTGTTACCTCTGGAGTGGCTGCAGGCCGTCTCCTGTAGGAGGGTCGAGCAGCTACTGGCCGTCTTGTTTAGGGCACCTTCAGATCAGCTTCTGGCCATCTCCTGATGAAGGCGGGAGCAGCTACCGGCCATCTCCTTGTTACCTCCAGAGCAGCTGCAGGCCGTCTCCTGAAGGAGAGTTGAGCGGCAACCGGTTGTCTCATTTAGGGCACCTTCAGAGTGGCTTCTGGCCGACTCCTGACAAAGACAGGAGTGGCTACTGGCTGTCTCCTTGTTACCTCCAGAGCGGCTGCAAGCCGTCTCCTGTAGGAAGGTTGAGCGGCTACCGGCCGTCTCAGGGGTGCTGACTGGAGATAGAGTAATAGCTCCACCCCATGGTTGTTGGTGGTCGGCTCGCCCGGAAGGTAGTCTCGTATTCCTGCTATGGTGGCGGCGGGCGAGCTCCGGGTCATAGGGGCGCACGGCCTGGGTGGACTTTGTCCCTGTTGCCTGGAGTCCAGGTGCACTGTATATGCTCGTCTGTGGGCTCCTTCTGGGGGTGTTGGGTTGCCCTCGGTGTTACTATACTGCATTTTACACAGCATACCCATCCATACCTGCAGCTTTCCCTGCCTTCATCTCCTTTACTGCCTCCTACACTTCCTCCAGCATGATCAAAGAATCATTCAACTTTCCCAACACATTTATTCCTTGCCCCCTTCCATCTACCACAATCTCAACCTCCCTTTCCTCCTTGACATTTAACAATCTTTCAAAATACTCTGCCCATCTCTTCCTTACTGCATCCATCTCAGTTAACATCCTTCCATCCTCTGCTTTTACTCGCTCTTCCTTCCTATACTCTCCCTTTCACACCTTCTTCACCTCCTTCCAAAGCATTTCTTATTCTGTTGAAAATTCTGTTAACTGCCTATCCCACCTCTCATCTGCTGCCACTTTAGCATCACACACAGCCCTTCGATTTATACCTCTCATATGACACCTCATCCTTCCTCTGCAGCCACACTTCAAATGCACGGCTCTTCTCAGCTATAGCCGTAACTACTTCCTCACACCACCATTCACTTCCCTTTCTTACACCACCTCCCACACGTCTCGCACCCCACACCTCTTCTGCATTCCCCACCACAGCACTCTTAAACAACTTCCATCCCTCCTCCACACCGCCGTTTTCATGATCTTTCATTACGTTCCATTCATCTTTCAACTTCTGATATTTTATCATTTTCTTTATTTTGACCAACTTACTTTCAAAACCTCCCTACCACACCCAACTCTCCTTGGTTCCCACCACCTCATTCCTACTCTCAACTTTTGCTCCACTGGCTAGTTATCATACCTACCTCCACCCCCCCCCTCTGAAAACTCCCACATCCAGCAATCTTCCTCTTACATTTCTGGACACAATCACTTAGTCCATCAATGCTCTATCAACAACTCTCCCACCCTCGTGTCTCGCCCATGCAAACTTACAGATATTTTTCTCCTCAAACGAGGTACTTTCAATCACCATCTCTTGCTCAACACACATCCCTATCATTCTTTCATCATTATCATTTCTTCCAGGTGCTCTCTTTATATGTCCCTCCGTGATGTCTTCCTGGGGTGGGTGTGGGGCCGTGGGTCCTTCCTGGGGTGGGTGTTGCAACACCCTTCCCTGGGTGTCTCGGGGGTGGCGGGCATTCCAATTACAGCACCATCACTCCAGGCACCCAGAGTCCAGATCTCTACATCCGTTCGTTATGGCGGTCATTTGAGCTCTCCTCCCCAAGCTGCACCAACACTGCTCCCGACCACACTTGGATGAGATACGAAGATGGTCTTGGTTTCTATGACAAATGTTTGGGCTGGCTTCGTGTCACGTTGGCTGACAAAAACGGTGCAGCTTGGTTTCACCGAAAACGGTTTCGAATCCGATCCAACAACTTGGATGACAAAAACGCGGCTTTAGCAATTAGTGGACATTCCATTATGATGTAATGATGCAGTGTGTGTGTGCCGCTGGCGTCCCACACACTGCAGATGGTACAGGACCTTCTCTGGTGAATTCCCAATAATATTTGTAGCGTAGTCTCAGTCTCCTGACAACAGCATCATGAAGTCCACCTCATTGACCATATGTTACATCTGTATTATGAGCCACAAATACATACTGAATAGAGCTAGTGTTGCCACTTGCTATGCTGTCATTAAGCTGCCTATTAATATCTTGGTTAACAAGCAAGCTGGTCATGCTTTTGACAGTAGTATAATTATACTGAGCAGATATATCAGGAGAGTTGTAGGCCAAAAGCAGAGCCTTAAGTCCCTGTCACACATACGCGACTCAAGGCCCGACCACGGCGCAACTCAAGGCCATAACGGCTTTTGTCATCTGTCGTCCCTTGATTCGCCGACAGCCCGGGCTCTTGAGGGCGGTCATGAGCCGCTGGGACAACTCCTCGATCCTCATGAATTTTTAACGTGCGCATTGAAAAATCGTGGCTGCTTCACGACTTGCCAAAAGTCAGGTCACAGTTGCTTTAACATCCAAAGATGTTATCCATACAGGTAGGGATTGTAAAACGCCTGGTCTTGTACTCAGGGTCCGTTTTATCGGATGTTCATCACAAATATTGTTGCCTACGCCGTCACTCCCCTCGGAGGCCTCTCGCGTATGGCAACCCTCGTCATAAATCTTGTCACCTCCCCTCACCTCGGGAGGCGGCCCATACATAGACCTCTATCCTGAGCATTACGACTGAAAGGAATTTCATCTACTTTAACCTTACTTTTACACAAATGCAAAGTATATGACACTGTTATCTCACTATCGGCTGTTACACAGATCTTCACAGACTAACATGAGATACTTACAGATTGTGGCACCTCTCAGTCCCTGGTTAATCCCCAGAAAATTACGGAGCCCCTAACACACTTCTTTCCAATAAGGGGGGTGGTCTGCCTCTGGCCCTCTACCAGCCTAGCCCGCATAAAACAACTATGTCTTTGTATCCATACAAATGAAATCGTGCATATAAACTAAATACATGCAAAGTTCTCCTATTTTACCTTAGTTGAAGCTCAAATTTCTTACCTAATAAAATGCAAACCATAGCAAGCACTACAAACTAAATATCATGTCACAGAAATAAGAGACTTTATATTCATGTGAGTGGTAGGTGGTGGTGACCATCATCCACTCACTTGATGTAGTGCTGCCTACTTCTTTCTTAGCCTTTATCATTCTTTTTCTGTGCCTGCCCTCCTCTCTTCCTATTTCTCCCATCTTTCCTGTCACTTCTTATTGCTTTTCTTTCCTTTACAGGTGGCTTTACATTGAGTGACAAATCAAATGGTTTCCTGTAAGCCAAGAAATCATTTACAACGCTGGGTGGTAACCATATAACCAAACCATACGTGTTCCCTACGTGTCAACAAGTGGGTTGGTGGAGGGCTAGTGTCCCTCCCTGTAAAACATATAACTCAGTCAAGTGGCCACCCCTTACGGGATTATGGCGTCTGACAATAGATAGATAGATAGGTATTCATGTGATGTGCCGTAACATTCCGGCCCCTTACATGAGACTCCTCTCATTTACAAAAACTACTACTACAAGGCACATTTCAACCACTTATATAAATTTCCACTAAGGCGACAAAGCACAAGTAATACTACAAAGTATACTATATTATGATGGTACAGTCAACAAGAGTTCCACCTGGACCATCTAGTCGCGGGATATGGCTAACGTGGCAACAGCGCGTGTGTGTGTGTTTGTTCGTGTGTACATGCCCGAGAATTTTTCGAATCGTCAAGCTTCATCCTCTGTGCCGTATTATATTAGATGTGGTCATTGTATTATGCTGTGATATTGGCTAATAAATACTCTGTGATTGGTATAATGAGCTGTGCATATGCTGTTTATAAAGTCTGATTTATATAAAAATAATTCTTCTCATCTTGTAGCGTGAACCACGATACAGGTTGAGTTGTGGTTCAGAAATAGTGAGCAAGTTCACCCATAAATGGCGCGATGTTTCCGAACCACAACTCAACCTGTATCGTGGTTCACGCTACAAGATAGAAGAATTATTTTAAATAAATCAGATTTTATAAATAGCATACTGCACAGCTCATTATACCAATCACACAGTATTTATTAGCCAATATCACAGCATAATACAATGACCACATAATAATATAATACGGCAAAGAGGATGAAGCTTGATGATTCGAAAAATTCTTGGGCATGTACACACGAACACACACACACACGCGCGCTGTTGCCACGTTAGCCATATCCCGCGACTAGGTGGTCCAGGTGGAACTCTTGTTGACTGTACACTTAGGTTGAGGTTATGATACAGAGTGCACATAAATACTACAAATGCACAAGTTTATTTCAGCCTTGCAGAGCGGAGCACGTCGCACACTCTCAGTCAGGAGGCATTATTCTGGCCTGAGTCCTGACTGCCCAAGGCTCAACTAACCTACTGTGTTGCTGCTCTCTAACAATCACAACTTTGTCACTGGCCTTGCAAACTTATTGTAGGCTGTGCGAACTTCTACACTGCTCACCAAGCCGTCTCTGCCGGTGAACACCTGTGTATCTCCCCAGAGGCCAGTGTTGCCTTGGGGTACTTCCTTCCATCACTAGAAGCATGTCCCTCACCTGGAAATTTCTTTGGGGCTCCAGCCACTTCTGACGCAACTGCGCTAAAGGAAGGTACTCTTTAAGCCATCGTTTCCAGAAATGATCAGCTATAAACTGAACATGTCTCCATCTTTTACCATACAATTCCTGCTTGCACGTTTTACCCAGTGGAGCAGCATGACCTGGACGGATCAAGAGCAAGTGATCTGGGGTCAAAGCCTCTAGATCTTTGGGATCATCCGACACAGGTGTTAAGGGCTTATTGTTGACAATTCCTTCTACCTTGCAGATTACAGTGTCTAACCGCTCATCATCTAGAACATGATTCCTCAGCATGACAGTCATGATCTTTCTGATTGTTCTTATCTGTCTCTCCCATATCCCTCCCTGCATGCGAAGCTGCAGGAGGGTTGAACTCCCACCTGATGTGCTTGAGAAGAAGCTGATCCTTTACTTTGTTTGACTCATTCCACTGATTCAGGGCTTCTCTTATCTCTCTCTGGGCCCCAACAAAGTTAGTGCCATTGTCTGAATGAATCTTTTCGGGAGCTCCTCTCCTCTCTATAAATCTGACCAAAGCATTTATGAAAGAATCTGCATCAAGTGAGTTCAGCTTTTCAATGTGTACGGCTCGCACTGTTAAGCATGTGAAGATACAGCCGTATCTCTTCCTGGGACTGGGCCCCTCTTCACTAGGACGAGCCCAAAACAATCTATCCCCACATACAAGAAGGCAGGCTCGCTAGGAGTCACTTTCTCCTGAGGTAGCTGGGCCATTTGCTGAGAACCCATCGGTCCTCTACTTCTCATACAAGTGATGCAATTTCCTGTTACTTAACTAATCAGTGGCTGCAACTTGGGTATCCAGTAGCACTGCTGGACAGCTGCTGCAACATGCTCTCGCCTGGCGTGTCCTGTATTCTCGTGAGCTTCCCTAACAATTAGCTCTACTACATGGTGTTGTCGTGGCAATATCACTGGATGCCTTGCATCTTCAATGAGTGGTGCCATATGAAGGCGACCTCTTACTCTAAGCAGGTCGTCATCATGCATATAGGGTTGTAAGCTGTAGACTGGACTATTTGAGGGCACACGTCTTTGTGCTCTAAGGGCTTGTATTTCGGGACCGTAATGCTTTCTCAGGATGTACCTAAGTATAACATTCCCAGCTCCTTCCAAGTCTGTAACTTCAAGATCCTTACCCTTCAGGCACCATGAAGCAGGTTTTCTTTCTTTAAGCCATGCTCTGAGTCGACGGATCCATGCTACAGTCTTCTTCGTACAGAAAAAGCTTGAGAAGCTTCCTATCAGCCTGTCAGTTGCACTCTTGGTGACCTGAGATTCTGTCAGTGCTGTCGGCACCTGTTTCACTTCATTGTCGTTGTTCAAGATTTCAGGACTTTCTTCAGCATACTTGGGCCACTTTACTTCTTGCCAGAGGAACTCCGGCCCCTGTTTCCATCTTGCATTGGTGATCATTTCATTTCCAGTCAGTCCTCGTGACGCGTCATCAGCAGGATTCAGCCTCGTGTCCACGTGCCTCCACTGTATGGCACGGGAGCCACTATGAATTGCTGCCACACTGTTGGCAACAAAGATGTGAAACCTCTTAGACTCATTCTTAATATACTGGAGAACAATCATACTATCAGTCCAGAAGACAGATTCTTGGAGCTTTACTTCCATCTCTTAACACAGTGTAGTGTCCAATGTAACTGCTACTACTGCTGCCAGGAGTTCCAATCTAGGGATTGTTAACTGCTTCATTGGTGCCAGCCTAGATATGGCTGCTAACAAGGTACAGCGGATTCTTCCAGCGTCATTCTTTATTCTCACATAACTCACAGCTCCACAAGCCTCCTCAGAGGCATCACAGAAATGATGCAGCTGATAACTAATGGCTGTATTGAAGTCTGGTGGTATGATACACCGACCAACTCCAAATTCTTCTAATCCTGGCAGGTCTTCCAACCACCTTTCTCACCTTTGTTTGCTGTGTGGAGTCAACTCATCATCCCAACCTTTACCTAGTCTGCACTCATCTTGAAATATCTTCTTAGCCACCAACACAAAGGGAGAAACAAGACCTAAAGGATTGTATACTGAACTCAGCTCACTGAGCAATCCTTGCTTCGTGCTTTCCTTCCTCTTCGGTTTTGTTCTAATACCCAATTTGTCATCTTCAGTGTTCCATTCAAGACCCAGTGCACTTTCAACTGGTAGAATATCTTGATCAAGGTTCATCCTCTTCACTTCTTTAGCTCATTCTTCTGTGGGTATTGAGCGAAGCACTCGTTTGCTGTTGCTCATCCATCTTGTCAGACGAAAGCCTCCAAACGATAGTATCTGACAAAGTTCATTCACTAGAGTCACTGCTACATCCTCAAAACTTACAGACTTCAATCGTCCGCATAAAAGTTATCCAAAACAGTGTTCACAACTAACGAGCTAAATCTACTGGACTGGTCAAGTGCTGTGTGACGAAGTGCAAACCATGCACAACTTGGAATCCATACTCCACCAAACAAATGTGCAATCATCCTGTAGACTTGGGGCTTCTGTTCAATGTCTTCGTCTGTCCACCAAAGGAACCTTAACACGTTCCTGTGCTCTGGTGTGACACGTACTTGATGGAACATGGACTCAATATCTGCCATAATAGCTATCTTCTCCTGCCTGAATCTAAGCAACACACCAAGCAGTTTATTCGTGAGATCCAGCCCCTTATCTATGTACTTGTTTAGTGAATATCCCGGGACTTAGCTGCACAGTCAAACACTAATCTGAATTTATTAGGTTTACTGGGATGTTTCACATTAAACATAGGCAGATACCAAGGCATCCCTGGGAAGGCACTGATTTCTTCTTCAGGCAGCCGTTCAGCAAATCCTTTAGCCACTAAGTTGTTCACTGCAGACCTGTAGCTCTCCAGAAGACTATCATCCTTAGCTAAGCGTCGTTTGAGGGATCGAAGGTGCATCTCTGACATACTACGATTATCGTGTAGTCCAGGCGGGTTGGACCTGAACGGTATTGGTAATTCATAATGACCGTTTTTTAACACAACGGATCGAGCCCAAAGTTCCAAAACCTTTTGGCTCTCTACAGACATTGCTGGCTTCTCCACTAACTGTTGACCTCCATCTACTGCCCAGAACCTTTCCACCTGAGTCTCTAGGCTTGTTTCTGGCACTGTCATGGAATTAATGTAGTTGGAGAGGACTTTTGCTCCTTGAAAGGTTTTATTCACTGGCCCGTTAACCACCCAACCTAGTTTTGCGTAGATAGTGTAGGGATCGTCATGTCGACCACGTCTTACATCTAGTGGTACTAAGATCTCTGGATAGTTCTTATCAATAATTATTTCAACGCAGAGGTTGGACATGTGGGGAACTTCAAGATCTTACAAGTGCTCCCACCACTCAAAGTCCTTTGGAACAGCTATACTGTCTTGAAGATCAGGGATCTTTTCCACTGCAATCACTTCTGGTAGGCTTAGTAGCTTATTCTTGTGACCGGCACCCTTCAGTTCTAAGGAACCTATTGCTGCATCTGCATCTGTCTCACTGTTCAAAGTGGAAAGGGACACGTTTCTTGGTTCACCTTGAAGGTTTAACTTTTCCACCAAAGACTGGGAGCAAAATGTCCTGTTACATCCCATGTTTACCAAAGCAAGAGCTCGAACAGTCTTGGACCCACTTTTGCCTCGTACTAAAATGCTAACTATTGGCAAGGCTATTTTTTTATTAGTCCCTGGTGCCTTGCATCCGTAGCTTCTATGAGTAAACTTTGCTGTCTTTTCGTTACCTCCACTGGTTCCCTTAGTCTTCTTATCCGTACCTTGGAATGCCTCGTGCAGTAGCTTGGAATGCCATAAGCCGTAGCCCTTTACACCACAGGTAGACCACTTCCTATACTGATCCACCCAGTGTTCTCCACTCAGGCAGTTGTAACAGAGTCCCCCTTTTTGGGCAAAATTCAGTCTCTTCTCTGATGTCAAATTCTGGAACTGCTCACAGTCCGGTAACCAGTGTTCTTTATTGCAAAGCTGACACCATGGTTTCTTCTTATTGCCTGCCTTCACAGCACCAGCTTCACTCTTGGTCTTTGTGGATTCAACCGAGGTGGTGGCAGAGTCCCTATCACGAGCTTCACTACTGAAACAAGCTTTCTTGGACGAAATTTTCTTCTTGGGTTTTGTTCCCTTCTATTCTTCATATGGTGTCTTTCCTACGTTTCTATACAGTGGTTCGTTCGCTATCTTTGCAGATTCCTCAATGAATTCAGTAAGCTTTTCTATATCTGGGTACTCCTTATGTTTCCCTTTGAAATGGACCACCTCAGTGACCCATTTTCTTCTATAATCATAGGGCAGCCTCTCCACTATTTTGACCATACTGTACTCTGAGCCCAATCTGTCCGTTTTACCGATAGCTTTGAGGACCTACAGGCAATCCTTGATGCTATCCACAAGTTCTTGCAGCCCAGCTTTGTCATTTGAACGTATCTGGGGGCCTTGAATAATCTTGTTTAGCCACGCTTGTGATACCGTGAGGTCATTACCAATCCTCTCCTCCAGGATCTGTCTTGCCCTTTTATACCCTTCTTCAGCTTTCATCATGAAACAACATGACACCGCTCTGGCAGCAGGTCCAGTACACAGCCGCAACAATCGGTTCTTCTTAGCTACAGGACTAACTGAAGCACCACCAATGGATTCGTCAAAGTTACTTATGAACCGCCAATAATCGAGCGGGTTTCCATCAAAGGCTTGTAATTCTATCTGTGGTATATGATGCATTTCTGTGAGATGTGGTCGATCACACTTCATGCTTACTGCCTGTGAGTCGATACATTCATCACTTCTCTTGGATGGTTCCCTGGGAGGAGGTTCCTTATGACATCGATACTCTGTTTGAGATGTCATTAACTCAGGAGGTTTAGATGGACGAAATGGCTCAGCCTTGGGGCCTTTATCAGACTCCTCACCAAGCGGCTGCCATAGGTTTGCATAAGGATCGAGTTTCATGGGTCTGTCATCCTTGGCTGAACTCCAGACCTGGTTGTTCCATGGGACGCTCTCAAGTGCCGGTTTCAACCTTGCTCCGACTTTTCTTATCTCTGTAGCCGCCCCCCTGGACTTCCTTTCTTCACAGTCGTCCCAAGCTTGTCCGGCAGCGACAGCTGCAGTAGCTTCAGCTTGCAGTGCCATATATTCTGATTTCAACTTGGCCTCCTTTCTTTTGCTGTGCTGACCTTGGTTCTTGTTCCTCTAACTCAAGATCCCTCATCTTCCTTTGTCGTTTTACCATGTTTTCTTGTCCCTCTAACTCAGGCTCTCGCTGCTTATTCTGGAGAATCTCTTCGGCATTATTAAACTTGGCCTCCTGTGCAGCTCTGTGCGCTATAGCACGCCTTTTAGATGAAGCATTCTTTGAGGATGTTTTCGACAGTACCGTAATCCTTGATCCTGAGGCCCTCGAACTTGCCCTATCAGGTCTCGTTGGGTCTATCACACTAGGCCCAGCATTTTCATTCCCCCTCAACCAGCTCCTAGCTTGGCCTATATGTTCATGAGCTCTTTTTCTAGCGAGTTCAAGGTATGATTCTGCCATATGCTGCTCCTCCTCATTCTGGTGAGAGTGTAGGATTTCAATGAGCTTTAAATGACAGTCCTCAAGACTTAAAACAGAGGCTTCTACATCATCTATTGCAAACCTAACTGCCTGAACACCGGAATCATCATTCATATTTAGCAACTACATGTTTTTGAGTCTTCTGGTTAATGACCCTAATTTACCGGCTCTTGAACCTTTCAATGCCTGAATTTTCTCTGCTATCACATCGTCTTCGTCATCTGCTTGTCGACTTTCTTGATTACCTACATGGGCTGCAAAATGCTCTGCGTCCAACTCATGCTGCTCCCTTTCATTTTTGTTGGTATTTTCACCCGACTCTGAGACAAAAGTGTTATCACTATCAGCAGCATCTGAGTGACTTGACATTCGCTGCAGGTTGAGGAGCTCGTGCTCTTCTGCCTTATCAGACATTTTACTTCTACAGTACTAGACAAATGATAGACTAAATGCAATTTGCCAACAGTTACAGAAATA